>NW_012104698.1:5891531-5900641 GCF_000951045.1 Mandrillus leucophaeus | reverse complement strand
AGGCCGAGGAGGCACAGAGAACGAGCGAGGGCTGCTAGCACGTCGTCACCTCTCAGTATTACTAGTGATAGAGAAAAAATTTAAGTAAGGTAAGAACACTTAACCACAATTTATCTGAAACCTCACAATTAAGATTTTAATCCAGATTATAATTCAGGTTTTTCCTCTTCTATCTGTATGTTTTTGACTCACATGTATTCTCCAAAATCAACGCATATCAGTCATCTTTAAGCACTTGCTATCTTTTATTCTGATCAATGCATTTATGCCAAAAAATTATAATTATAAAATTTGGAAGACTCAAACATCAATACTGTTTGGTTACATAAAAATACTCGACCAGAACCTATTTTGAAACATCACACCTACACAAAATGACTTTTCAGTGTTTCCTCACAAGCAAAATTATTAAATTCCCTGAAGAGGCCATAATTTTTCCATATCAATTCTCAAAATACTAACTTGAAGAATGAAAGGGTTATGCTAATAATGATTAAATATGCAGTTAAAATTGGGATAAATGTTTCAAGACAATAAAACTCGAAAAGAATCTAAACAGCACTGAATTACACAAGCGTCTGGGGAAATCTATGAATTAAGTATAGATCATCATCTCATAGTAACCTTTGATAGTTCTCATTAAAACTGCAGCAATAGAATCTGTTAGAGGCCTCCGGAGAGATATTATGTGTAAATGCAGAAATTAAAAAATGAATATTAAATGGTCCTATTGAGAAATTAAGGCCATTCGATTGTGTTAATGGTAGTAGAGTATAAGATCTATGTTTTCAATCTGTTCCTCTAAAAAGAAAATAAAAATCTGCATCTAACGTACAGATTTAATAAAATGTAATTCAAATAACATCTATTTTGCATAATTAAGATTTGTATAAAGTATTATATAGAATGTGATATATTTGTAATATATATAACACGTCCATAAACATACTTACATATATAAAATATTACCTCTTGGGCACTAAACTGGTCATCTTACAAACATAAGTTTACAATGTCAGTGATATTCAACTCCACATTCCCGTTTAGAATAATCTGGTAATGTGCAATTTACCATTTCAGGTCACAGATCTGCACAACATCACAAAATATCAGGATAAACAGGATACTCTATTTGAAAAAATGTGATTTCTAGAGTAAAGAGATTAAAATTAATCTATTTTTGTCACAAATACACATCTACAGCTCCAGAGAAAATTAAATATAATAAGGCAGCATAGATATTATGCAGTTCCATCCGATATTTTTTAAATGTGTAGTCGGACCAGGTTCAGGGCTCTGAGTAAGCAAAAGACTATAGGGTTCCCTGGGGTCAGTAAAGAAATACCCCATTTAAGGAGAAAATATTTGATCTGTGTCATGTAAGGTCATTAGGCACTATCCATACTAAGAGAAGCAGAAAGTTCAAACAAAGAATTATGCAAGAAAATTTTTGTAGTGATTGCTCCATATTTTGAAGGTTTCACCCTAAAAATAAAGCTCTTATTGAGTTCATTTTCCTTATAATGTTTCAATTACTAGATTTAATTGATGATGCAAAAAAGTGCAGGTGAAGATTTCACTCTTGTTTGCAATTATTCATGAAGACAGTGGTCATGGTGTTTTCTCCGGGTTCAGACACCTTAGGGTAAAATTTAAGCCCTGAAACACTCTGTATTAGGCTTTCTACTTCTTGGCAACATTGTAAACATGGCCATAAAGAAAGGGAGAAACACCTTGAACATTGCCAGGCAATTATTACCTGAATAAAAGCAACTCACGTTTAGGGCCAAATTATTCCTATCATAGCAAAGTCTCTTTATGAATTTATTATATCAATTTCAGCTCCCAAAGCAAGTTTTATGAAAAGGTAATGTTTATTTTTCTCTTTGTGTAGAAACATTTGGCTTGCCATGAAGCATCTCTTCCTTTGTTGCATGTTTTATGACACTTAGTTTGGGAAAGGCAATTTTAGATATGAAGTATGTGTAATTGTATTGATGGGTAATGGTAAAACATCAGTCAGACTTTGGGCCAAAAGTAATCTGTGAGATAAAATAGAAAGCTAAGTCCTTGTATGTCAGCACAACTGTGTTGCTCTCCTCTACCTCAGCATCCAAAGCCAAAATCACCATATCCACACACTTTCTCATAAATGCATGAGCTATTCTGCATGTGCACTGCAATAATTTATTGAGGCTCCCTGCCTAAATACCAGAGGCAATAGGTAGTCAGATGCTCAGCATATAAAAATTTCCTTTGTAAAATATTAGCAAAGCTATAAATTTGTCTGTTCTTTTATATAGTTATGCAAACACAAACATTTAATGTAATGTTAGGCACTGGCATAAATGCAAAGCATTTTTTGTAATTTTAAGGGGCAACAGCTATTCCCTTTTCCCACTCAAATGCTCAATCTTTCTTGGTCCTTTTATTCTCGTCTTCCACATTTTTTGTGTGTCTAAGGGCTCTCTGTGTCTCCAGAATAGGAAATCCTCATTGGATACCTGACCAGGGGTCAGGAAACTTTCTCAATGGAGGGCAAAATAACAAGTATTTTAGGCTGTGTGGGCCATATGGTCTCTGTCTCAACTACTGATTTTTACCATGCAAATTAACAAAATATAAACAATGGATGCATCTGTGTTCCAATAAAAGTTTGTTTTCAAAAACAGGCAGTAGACCAAATTTGACTGATGGGTCAGTTTGCCAGATCTTGCCCATATCTGAGCTTTCAGGGGCTAGATGTTGGTGTCATTTTTTTTTTTATTCTGGCTTATACTGAATTACTGAATTCATTTTTGTCTAATCATCACAGACTACACTACTTATGACTTTTTCCGAAGTCTGGAGTTCCCATGTATCTCTAGCTGACCTGAACCCTACATTGAAAATATTGCACTTCTGTACAAACTTATTATACATAAATATATAGTTATGCAAACTATATATATAGTACCCCATATACAAGCACAGAATTCTTACATGCATATATTGCATAGTGGTGAAGTCTGGGCTTTTAGTGAACCCATCATCTGAATAGTGAATATTGTACCCAATAGACAACTTTTCAATTGTCACCTGCCTCTCACCCTTCTAACTTTTGTGGTATCTAGTGTCTATTATTTCAGTCTGTCAGTGTGCACCAATTGTTTATCTCCCACTTGTGAGTGAGAATATGCAGTATTTGACTTTCTGTTTCTGCATTATTTCACTTAGGATTATAGCCTCCAGTTCCACCCATGTTGCTGCAGAAGCTATAATTTTATTCTTTTGAATGGTGAGTAGTATTCCATATATATGTGTGTATATTATATATATGTGTGTGTGTGTATATATGTGTGTGTGTATATATATATACACATATAATGCATTTTTATTATCCATACCTCCTTTGATGGATGCTTAGGTTGATTCTATATCTTTGCTGTTGTGAATAGTGTTGTGATAAACATACAAATGCAGGTATCTTTTTGATGTAATTATTTATTTCTTCTTAGGTAGATACTCAGTGGAATTGTCTGGTTGAATGGTAGTTCTGTTTTTAGTTATTTGAGACATTTCCATACTGTTTTTCATGAAAGCTATACTAATTTACATTCACACCAACAGTGTATAAATGTTCCGTTTCTTCCAAATCCTCATCAACATCTGTTGTTTTTTGACTTTTTAATAATAGATATTCTGACTGATATAAGATGATATCTCCTTGTGGTTTGAATTTGTATGTATATGATGATTAATAATGTCGAACATTTTGTCATATATTTGTTGGCCACTTATATGTCTTTTTATCCATTCATAAACTCTGCTCATACTTTACTAGGTTTGTTTTTTCTTTTTCTCTTCTTGAGCTGTTTTAGTTCCATAGGAACATACTTAACAAGGAGGTAAAAAAAAAATCTCTATTAGGAGAATTACAAAACACTGATGAAATAAATCGTACATGACACAAACTGAAAAGCATCCTATGCTCATGAATTGGAAAAATCAATATTGTTAAAGTAACCACACTTCTCAAAAAAATTACAGATTCAATGCGATCCCTATCAAATTATTAACATCAATGTTCATAGAATTATAAAAAACAATCCTAAAATTAATATGAAACCCAAAAAAAGCCCAGATAGCCAAAACAATCATATGCAAAAAGGACAAAGCTGGGGGCATCGCATTGCCTGACTTCAAATTATACCACAAAGCTATGGTAACCAAAACAACATGACACCCGTGTGAAAATAGACATATGGATCAATGGAGCAGAATAGAGAACTTAGAAATAAGCCATATACGTCCCACTAACTGAGAAAGTCAGCAAAAATATACCCTGGGGAAAGGACAGCCTATTCAATACATGGTGCTGAGAAAATTGGATAGCCATATGCAGAAGAATGAAACTGTACCCATACCTCTCACCATATACAAAAATTACCTCAAGATAAAATGTAAGACCTGAAACTATAAAAATCCTAGAGGAAAACCTGGGAAAACCTCTTCTGTACATTGGCCTACGTAAATAATTTATTACCAAGTCCTCAAAAGCAAACTCAACAAAAATAAAAATAGATAAATGAAACTTAATTAAACTAAAAACCTTCTGCACAGCAAAATAAACAATCAACATAGTAAAGAGGCAAGCTACATCACAGAAACAGTGTTTGCAAACTGTGAATCTGACAAATTCATTCTTAATTGTGACTCAAGGAGGGTATCAGTTTTATCCTTCACAATTTAGACTTCCCTATTTAGACTTAAATGACCATCTTTTTCACTCAAGGCTTAGTTTACCCCTGGTAACCCCCACTTTCTCTGTAAGCATGCAAGACGCTGTATTTCCAATATGCACTAACCTCATCGGTTCACTAGGAATGCTTTAAATTGAATTTAAAGGAATATAGTGGCTTCGACTTGAAAAACTTTAAATTATCTTACTTGGCATGAACTCTGGAGGTATTTCCAGGTTTTTTTTTAATATTAACTCATAAATATACCCAAGGACCTTAGGCCATTTTTATCGCTCCACTATTTACCTTATAGATACAGATAGTTATTACAGCTCTAAAGATGCCCATGCCTCCATAGGAGATAGATTTAAGGACTAGAAAAGGCTATGGTTTACTTCAGGAAAGGAAGTCCTCCAACTCATTTACATTTAAGTCTCGTGTGCTGAAAGCAGGTTATACATTTACCCCTAAAGCAACCATCAACATTTAGGGACTGAAATTATAATTCAACATTCAGATCAATTGAAATTAATTTCCTAGTTCTGGGAGGGACTTTTGCCTTTCTTGAGAGTAAGTGTAGTTCCCTGACATCCTGGCCAAAATCAATGTAATTTTTACCAGATAGGAAAGGGTGTAGAAATAGCTGAGTGATAAATTGGGGTTAGTCATCCTTTATAAGCACACAGGAGTGCTGAATCAAAAGGAAAGGATGAGAAACACATATTCAACCATTCACTTTTAGCATGACCTTGGATGTACTGCTCAGCCTCTCTGTCTGCTCAACCTCCCTCCTGTGGAAAATGAGCTTGATAAAGTAGCATCTTAGATTTCATGGAAGTAGGAGGCATTGGAATATATCACTCAGCCCCAAGTACTCAACTCTGCACAGACCGGGTATAGATCGTAAAAAGTTTGATTAAAGAGTGTACTCAAATGACACTTCTGTTATTGCTGAAAGCTCAACAGAGGATGCTGTGTCTCGTCTGCAACCCACTGATTTTCTAAATTACCAATTTATAAAAGTTCTTTTCAGAAACACTCTGCATAATGTGCCTATTGTTCTACCTTTTCCTATTTTTGAAACAAATCAGCAGCAAAGAGAATTACTTCATTTACTTCCAAAGAAGGTTAGTTGTTTCAGAGATACAAGACTGAATGACCTTTTAGCTGTTCTTTGCCGAGATAATCTAGTCATGACCAATCTGCCTTTGTCGATATTTTCCCATGAAAAAGACTCAGAGGACCTTGGAAAATTCATAAGGGTAGGAATGTGGAGAACAGAAATAGGTGTCTTAGATTTAACAATACATAGTTTTACAAGTTCCTGACACTATTCACTGTAGTCTTCTCAGGAAGAAAGTCCATTGAGAGCAGCAATGTGAAAAAAGATGAATTCTGCTCACTCCCCTCAACTCTGTAATACTGAACTAACTGGTCACTCCAACAACAATGCTGAGTTGACAGCACTCAAGTCCAAATGACCACTTCCATGATTGGAGTACCTGGCTGGGAGAAAGTCCTAAATTCAAAGTATACGCTCAAGATTTCATTGATGGTGGGTTCAGTGAAGTCATAACAATCATATCAGTAGTTGCTAATGATAAGGTGCTGCTGGGATCATCTTGGTAGATTTTCTGGACTAGTATGCCAGCTTATGCTGTAGGATTCTGTCAGGTTGTTAAATAGGCAGGAGATTTCTCCCTAATAAAGCCATTCACATTAGTATCCTCTCAGAGGAATGGGAGCAAATTCTCACGTTTGCAGCAGTCTCTTAATCATGGATTGAATGTCCACTTGACCACTCTTCCCAAACTTGTGCTAAAAAAGAGAGATGAAAACATTTATCAGTCAGTCCAGTCTTTTCACTTAGATCACTTACTGCCTGTACTCTTCCCTACTGTCTCCCAAACTAAAGTAATAAGGAAGACTTATTAAAGCAGGAGATTATAGGGCTGATTCTTGGAGGATGAAGAAACATTTCTGTTTAGAGAATCAGAAAGACATTGAGAGCAGAAGAAACTTAACATATCTTACAATAGACCTGGAGGTGTTTTGAGAATCTGGGGATCACGAAAAGCAGTTTGATTTGGTTCAGTATACTGGGAGAGCTTGTACAAATAAATGGTGGGCGATAAATCTTAGATCATATTATCAAGGTCATTAGATTTTTCCTGAAGGCATAGAAAAATGAAACAACTCTTTAATTACCTTTTATCACTATAAAGCAGTAATTCTCATTTATCTTTTTATCCATGTTCACAGGGAGCATAGAACAAAATAAATAATTATTGAGAAAAAAAGCAATAGTTAAATGGCAGTATAACAAGTTACTGGACATTCTGTCAATTGTTTTGAGAAACATAGTTCTAAATATAATATACACAAAATTCTTAGAGGTTAAGTCAAGTCATATTGCTGATTCCAGAAAAGTAGAGGACTAAAGTTTAGAGAAAAGCAAAATAAAATAACTATTTTTTTTAAATTTACCCTTTTATGAAGCAACTTTTTATTTAAATAGAACATTTTCTTATTTTATTGAATATGCATTAGCTTCATAAAGTCATTTTTGGAAGAGTGGTATAAATATGCTATTAATACATAAATGCATAACAACTTCTTGTATCTGAATAGCATTATACAAAGCAGTTTTGTATCCATTATCTCCATAAACCTTGCAGCAACCTAATGAAGTAGATAAGACAAATACCATGTTTTCCAATGGTCAGAGCCATGTAGCTAGCTCAAAAAATAAGAACCCAAGTTACTGTAATCACATTCATTGAACCTTTTTTTATGGCATAATAGCATTAAAATCCCACATAACTTACAAGCTCTTAGAGTAGTAGGAACAAAATAGAAATATATTTTATATGTCTTATGGACCAGAATAACAAGAATATTAATTTTTAACTGTGTCAGGACAGCCAGACAGACTTAGAGAAAAGAGTAGGGACTTTGAGGTCTTAGGAAGCGTCTGTTTCTGGAATAGGTGGTGCAGTCCTAATTGGCTGTTTCTGTTCTTTGAGGCAAAGGTTGATGGGGTGATATCAAAGTCCCTTGAGGCACTTTAGATAAATCTGAGATTTAGGAGTGGTAATAATCAAACACTTTGGTTGTCATGCTGTTCCATTCACATGGATTCTGACTATTTCTTTCACATCTGAGCAGAGGCAATTAGGTAGAGTGGGTGAAATGACTCTATTAGAACAAGTAAAGAAAAAATGCAAAATGCATGAAGAAATGGAGTAAGATAGGAAGAAGTTAGAAGAAGGATGTCAGGGAGGTTGTCATGGGATCATTCAGAGAAAGAAGAAGATACAGCATATGACAATTCAGTAGCCCTCTCACCATCCAGAAAGAAAATGGAAAACAACCAGCACTTGGGCCTCCCCTCCCCATGGCTGGCTCAAGAGAGGCATTGCTGACTGATCATGCCACTGTTACCTACTAGACCAAGAACATATCAATTAATATTCAGTTAGTTTTCTCATGCAGATGAAATTCAGTTTGCCTAGGTCATGTGGAACTACTGTCATTTTGTTCTGCTGGAGCTCACATCTCTCATATTCGAAAGACGGGCATACTGTTAGGCCTTCATGGGAGGCAGAACTTTAAGACCTGCTCAGAGTACAAACAGAAGTGTTGGAGACATAGACATTGCACCAGTAGAAATTTAGAAATTGCCTTCACTAGACTCATGCATGCGCCAGCAACATGTGCAACGTAAAACATGCAGGTATACCCCCAAGCAGGAAGACCACTTCACACAATATTCATGAAATATCCTTTATGGTGTTTTTGGATGCAAGTCTTATATCTCAAACTGAGAGATACATAGGTGAGGCAGCACACTGAAGTCAGTCTTGAGAACATTGCCAGAATGGAGTTCACAACTTTCTTCCATTCATTTCTGATAACCTAGGCCTCCTTCGAATCGAGAGGACTGGAGAACACTTTTTACATTTTATTTCACAAATATTTTATTGGCTAATCCTAGGAGTTAGTTATAAGTCTAGACATCTCACATAATGAGAGCCTAAACTTCTGAATTAATGACTAAAGTTCTCTTTCTCCTGTAGGTTCCTTAGATACCCTCTGTACAAAATATTTTCGATTATCTTTTAATACCCATCTCAGACACCATCTCTTTATAAAGGTTTCTCGGAATCCTCATAAAGGATTTGTAGGGTTCTCCTCTGTGCACTCATACCAATACCACTTTATTCTCTCACATACAAGTCACACACTGCTCAAGTTTATTGTTTATGCGCCTTTCAAAAGACAATTACTTTTCCAATACTCACTCAAGAAAAGCTTGCAATGTGTCATAATCTATGCTGGACCAAATGTGAAAAACAAAAAAAAGAAAAGAAAAAAGACCAAGCCGGG
>NW_012104698.1:5855425-5891102 GCF_000951045.1 Mandrillus leucophaeus | reverse complement strand
GGTTTGGATAAAAAGGAAGGAAGTTGCATGCAAGATTTTGAACTTTAGGGATTTTAGAAATCGTAAGATAATGCAGTTGAATTTGTTTTATAATAGGAGTTATGTCTGAGATATTATATTCTAATTCATTACTACAATTGTCTTAATTCCTCATCCTGGATCACTGCCAAATCTCCACCACTGCAGCATTCCTTTGTATTACTCAGTAGCAATAGTAAATTCAATAGGGTTCTCTGGTAACCCCTGGTTCTTCTGTTCTTTATTTTTCACAACGAACAAACATGTGAGTTCTTTTTTCTTTTATTATGTTGCACACTTTCCTACATCTGATAAAGGATTAATGCTGCTAGTCCAAAATAAGACCAAAGGAAGGCTTAGTCTGTACTTCTTTACATATTAAAATTGTTATGTGTAAGAAAGAGAGAGAGAGAGAGAGAGAGAGAGGAAGATTTTGTATTAAAAAAAGTTGGCATAAATTACAGCGTTATTAGTGTAAACCTAAAGTGCCTCATGAGGTTGGGACAATGACTTTGACTTCTTACTTACCTTTAAAAGGTATAATATGTAATTTCTGACAGTGCTATTTTTTCTTTAGACTAATGATCCTGCTTTGTTATTTTTTACAAAGCACTTAGCTACTACCTTTTCTCTGAGAAAGATTCTTTTATCTCTGTCTCAGTAGAAAATGTTTCCCGGCTTTCCCCAAACTGCTATGACTTCTAATATGGCATTGTTCTTCAGTCAATTCCTCAAGTACCCATTACAGAGGCAGAAGAACATGTTTTGAAAGAAACCAAAGGCATCTTCTTGTTTCTCAATGCAGGAAAGTGGGAAACAATCTCACAATTATTCTAACTGCGTAACACCTACAATGCAATTTTCTAGAGAAAAAATTGTTGAATACTAACCACTTGTTTATTCATTTTTAAATGTTTACTGGAAACCTGTGTAATATATGTTGTAAATATTAACTTACTAATATGATTATAACCTAAAGTTCATTTCATTGACAAATTGCAGAAGAAAAAATCTAAATACAGATGAGTTTTGATAACAAGTCCACAGTTACAGAGTTGCATCACTTACAATTGCCTTAGAATATTCTGTCCCAAAATATAGATTATTAAAATAGCAGCAATTCATTAAGCTTACAATTTGGTACATCAGCAATTTAGCATGGGTTCAGCTGCGTGATTTCCCAGTCTTGGGTAAGCTACCTCATGCATTGGGAGTCAGCTATGGGTTCATAAGGCAAGACAGCTTTTGGAGGTTGACTGGCTGAGAATGAATGTCTCTCTGCTTCTCATATGAAGTCTCTCATCTTCCAGTAGACTGACTTGACTTTGTTCTTATTGAGGAGGCAATAATCTAAAAGCAGATCTGCTCCACCATGAACAAGAGCAAGCAGAAGTTCGTAAACCCTCTTCAGGCTTAGGTTCAAAAGCATTAACTTGTATCACACATACATTTTGCCAAAGCAAGTCACGAGGCCAGCTAAGAGTCAGAGTGAGTGAAAACCAGAAACTTGCATGGAAAAGGAGATACAAATAGGGAGACTGCTATTAGGTCATCAATGCAACCTATTTACTATAATCTGAATTTGGCCCACATTTTTCATGTCTCTTACCATGCAAAATGCATTTACTCTTCCATAAATTTCTAAAAGTCTCATAAAATTACAACATCAGGTTGAGAGCATAAGACATTATGATATACATCAGGTCTGGATGCAGTTCCTTGAATGAGACTCATTTTGAGCCAGAGAACTATGAATTAGAAAAGCAAGTTATCTTCCTCCTGAACATCCAACATATAACAGTACAATGAATAGCCACAGGATGTCCAATCCCATTCTAAAAGTGGGAGGGAAGAATGGAAGGCATGAAGCATCACTAATTCATACCAATTCAGTAAACGCATTGGTCAGATATTGCCTGTCAACCCACCTACCCCTACCCAGACACTCTTAAGAGTGGGGAATGTTTCCTGGGCTCTTCTCCCTAGGACTGTGTCTCCAGTATCTTGTTTATTTGGCACTCTTCCTTTGGTTCTTGGCTGTACTTTCTGAAATGTCCTTTCTTTTTTTTATCGCTCTCATTGGAATCTTCTGAATAAATTATCTATGGTGACAGTGAAAACTAAACAGCTTTATTCTATCTCATAGAAATTTGGAATATCAGAGGACTTCTAGATGTTTGAATCATCTTGCCACTTTTTAATCCAAAATAAGCTCTTTTTTACCAATGTAACTCTCTTAAAAACGTTGTGAGCCTTCTGTTAATCTCATTCAACTCCATTTGCCAAATCCTTAATCACTAAGTGTTTTGAAACATGCCACAGAAACTTGAAGCATATCATATTGCTATGGAACAATACCCTTAAAATTACTAGATGACTTTTTTTTTAAGCTACAAGGGTCTACATCATGCCTGTCCACCTGCTGGCCCATGGGCCACATGGGGTCCAGGACGGCTTTGAATGTCGCCCAACACTAAGTCTTAAACTATCTGAAAACATTATGAGGTGTTTTTTTTTTTTTTTGCAATTTTAAAAATCTCTTCAGCTATAAGTGTTAGTGTATTTTACGTGTGGCCCAAGACAATTCTTCTTCTTGCAATGTGGCCAGGGAAGTCAAAAGATTGGATACCCGGGTCTCTAGAAGGTGCCAACTTAATTTTTTTCTGGTATCTTAACAAAGGTTATTATAGAAACATCCTATTTATATCCTAAGTCTGTATTTTTCTTTGAGAATCTTTTGCTAGCTGGTGAAACTAGAGATGAGATATTATTTTATTTCTAACTCAGCAAATCCTGGCACCTCTACATTCCTTTGGCATGCAGCGCACAAACTGGTCAGTTGTTTTGTTAGCACATGCCTTTCTTTCCACATCTTATCGTATACAACTGACAGTACTCAACTGAAACTTTCAACTTCTTGCCTAAGGGACTTCTTATCTGGAACCATAATTTCATAATTGTTTTTCCATGTTCTCATTAAAAGCTGTATACAATTTTGTGAATTATTTAACTAACACATAAAATGCATTCCAATCTAGATTACCTTGGATAAAAACTTCCTCACTATTTTTTTCATAATTTCACAATTGTTTGCTAACATTTTTTTTTACAGGTTCTACTTATTAGTCCGACTAAAGCTAATGCCACATATTTTTGAGTTTTTATTATAGCATCATCTCACTTGGGTTGCCAACTGCTGCATTATTTTGCTATTGAAGCATAACAAACTACACCAAAACTCAGTAACATACAAAATAGGCATTTATTATTGCTCCCAAGTCTAAAGGTTAGCAGAGGAGTTCTTCTTTTCTTAGAAGGGCACATTCATGTGTTAATACTCAACTATGGGCTGAGTAGACAACTCTTGCCTGTGATCTGCGTTATCTTAACTGTTTGATAGTAGAAGACCTGTAGATTGTTATGAGATAGACTTAAGGTCTATACTTGGGACCATCTTCACATAATCACTTATTTCTATCAGAAGAGCCCAGATTCAATAGATGGCCAAAGACTCACTCAATAGCAGGAAGAATTGTAAATCATAAGTAAACAGGGAGGCCATTAATGAGGACTATCAATATAAATAATCTCCCATGAGAATTAAAAGACATATAAAGCCAGTACTTCAAACACTATCATGTCAATTTAATACTAGTTGTCTCCTCACCACTGGGGGTTAGTATGTTCAGTGGTAGAAATATGAATGCTTATGTTGGATCTGTGGTGGATTCAAACCTCCAGCAAATCTGCTGAGATAAATGACTTAATTTCTCTATTCCTCAGTTTTCTTATCTGTAGCACGATCATGCTTATTTTGTTAACTCATAAAACAAGGTGTGTAAGAATTAAATGAATTAAGTCACAAAGTATTTAGCACTTCAGCTAGTGGATAATAAATGTGAGCTACTATATTATAATATTACATATATACATTTTATAATTTATTACATAAATTTTACATATATAAATGTTAAAATTATTCGTTTTCTATTATGTATGCCTACGTTGTCAATTCATCCAACATTAACTGACATTTAAAAGTACATAATACCTTTCCAATTCAAGGAAAATAAGTAAAATTAATTTCCTGAGTTAGATTTAAAAAGCAGAGTTGTGCATTTACATCCTTGTGAAATAGAAATGTTTCCTATATCTTTATTATAATACAGACTGAAAATTTCAAAATGATAGAAACATTTTAGAGAAGAACCTAAGAAGATACTATAATTTTAGAAAATCATTAAAATATACTTGGGTTCCATGTCAACATTTTTCCAAGAAAAATAATGCATGGACCAGATACATACATCATAATCCTTGGAGTTATAGAACTTTAGTCATGATACAACAGTTTCCCCTTATCTACAAGGGATATGTTCCAAACCCCCAGTTAATGGCTGCTACCATGGATAGTACCCAATCCTATATATACAACAGACACCACGTAATGATATTTCAGTGGTTGACAAATTGCATAGACAATGGTGCTCCCACAAGATTATAATGAAACTGAAAAATTCCTATTGCTTAGTGACATTATAGCTGTTCTAGTGTTGTAGCACAAGACATTAACTTTGCTATGTTTATATGTGTTTAGATACACAAATACTTATTATTGTCTTACTATTGCCTACAGTATTTGTAGTATAATTGCACACAGTAACACACTCCACAGGTTTGTAATCTAGGAATAATAGATTATACCATATAATGTAGGTGTATACTCAGTTGTACCATTGGGGTTTGTGTAAGTATACTCTGTGATATTCATACAAGGGAAATTGTCTCAGTGACACACATCTTAGAACATGTCCCTGTCATTAGAAAATGAATGGCTGTTCTATTTTTTTTTTCTATACATACATAGCTATGATGAAGTTTAATTTATAAATTAGGCATAGAAAAGATTAACAACAATAATAATAAAATAGAACAACTATAATAATATGCTATTATAAAAATTTGTGAATGTGGTCTATCTCTCTCTCAAAATATCTTAATATACTGTAGACACTTATTTTCAGACCATGGTTGACCTCTAGTAATTGAAACTACAAAAAGTAAAACTGTGGATGAGGGAGATGGCTGTACTGTCATCATTATCTAATTTTAGAAAATGTGAGTAATTAATTTATGTGAGACAATTTCTTCATGTAAACTAACAGAAATAATAGACCTTACTTCTTCACAGAATTCTGAGGATGAATTATAATTACAATACACATACATATATACATATTTATAGTGAATACTTCAGTTCTGAAACATCACAAATGTATTATTTTGACTATTATCATCTGCATTTCCATCCTAATGTATTCTTTTTCATCCAGTGGGATGGGAAAAAATGGGCTTGGTCTTAAAATTTTACTGATATATAAATCAGAGAGGTTGACAGCATTGGACATGTGAGAGACGTCAGTGTATCAAAATATGTAAGAGATGGTTACTGGTATTTTACTGACGAGTTAATGGGATAATATGTAGTAGAAAAAGCTACAAGTGTCATGAACATACGGATCATCTGGCATGAGTAGATAACCTTATAATGTGAAAACATGCATACTAGTGGAGTTGCATTGCAGAATTAGTTTACATTTGCTCTTGCTATGGTTTGAATGATAGTGTCACTTCCAAAATTCATGTTGAAATTTAATTCCATTGGGATGGTATTAAGATTTAATCACTTTTGGAAAAGTGATTACACCGTGAGGGCTCCACCCTCATGGGAGTTCCTTTCCCTTTATAAGGCACTAATCATGGATTTGTGCCTTATAAAAAAGCTGAAAGGAATTAGTTTAGGCTTATTTTTACACTTCTGCCTCTGCCCTGTGAGGATGCAACAGGGAGGCCCTCCTATGACGTTGAATGCCAGCACCTTGATCTTGGACTCCTGATCTCCCAAAACTATGAGAACTAAATTTCTATTATTTCTGCATAACTCGGTCCCAAGTATTAGGTTGTTGCAAAAGTAATTGCTGTTTTTGTCATTTCTTTAACAGAAATAATAGACCTTACCTCTGGCATTACAAGTAATGGCAAAAACCGCAATTACTTTTGTACCTACCTAATACTTTGTCACAGTAGCACAAACAGAGAAATCTCTATTACCTGTTTTTTTGACTGATTGATCTCAGTCTCACAGAGAGACTCGTAACAGGTTTCCATATCAGGAGATCTGGCTACGTTTCTAAAAGTGAAAGAATTTGAGCTGAGTCTTGGAAGCTGTGACTTCAAGATGCAGCTTTGCTTGGTGAGTCCAAGTTTGTGAACTGAAAAACAAATAACCAGTGTGTCAATAGTGGTTCTCCCACATATTAAATATGTCTGAGTCTTGAACACCTCATCAGTGAAATAAAGGCCCTGATAGGACATTACTCTCACTGCATGTCTGCACACACAGTTAACTCATTGGCATGCAATGCTCAATAAGTATCTGTCGTAACAATCATGATTATAGCTCCAGGCAGGTGGAGTTTCAGACCCTGGCATTCTTGAAAATCCCACTCCAAACTACTTAACTCCATCACTGGCCTCTGCAGATTTAACTTAGCCCTAAACCCTTTGTGCTGATGGTTTACAATGTCCTCTTTTCAAGCTAACCCTGAAATGGAGATCCTCACATGGGTCCTGTAAAATTTGCTTTTTCAGCCCAATACAGCACAGCTAAGTGTCTAGCTTCTATTTTTAGTAAGTGAGATTATCGAAGCCTCTTTTGTTTTTTCATTTTTATGATAGGAATAAACTACCAGCTACCTGGAAGATAGGGATCAACTCTTAGTCTACTTATCTGGATGATTTCATAGACTGAATTGTTTCCCCCTCACCCAAATTCCTATGCTGAACCCCCAAACCCCAATGTGTCTGCATTGGGAGATAGGGCTTTTAAAGAGGTAATTAATGAGTTCATAATGGTGGCTACTGAACATGACTGGTTTGCTTATAAGAAGAGGAAGGAACATACATGTGAAAGACCCTGTTAAGACATGGTCTTAAAGAATGCTAAGGTCTTAAAGATGGCTAAGGAGGCCATCTATAAGTGAAAGAGAGAAGCCTTTGGGGAAACAGAATCTGCCAACACCTTGATTTTGAATATCTAGCCTCCAGAACTGTGAGAAAATAAATTTATGTTGTTTAAGTCACCTAGTGTGTGACATTTTGTTGTGGCAACCCTAACAAACAAATACAAGTGAGTATAAGAATCAAAGATGTGAACTGCCAGTTCCAAAATGGAAGGACAGACGCAAGCTGGCTTTACTCAACCAAAATAAAAACATAAACATATAGCACTGAGATTTTCACCAGCAACTCTCCTCAACTGGAATATGAGATAAGAGACTTCCTGGGGCTACAGAAAAGTGAAAGTAACCTCCAAATAGATGGTAAGAAAATTGAACTACCATATCTGCAAATTCCCTTCCTACCCCATCTGCTGGGCGTCAATTATGTGGAAAATCTCTCCTCGATTCTTGTTTTATGAGTTAACAAAATAAGCATGATCGTGCTACAGATAAGAAAACTGAGGAATAGAGAAATTAAGTCATTTATCTCAGCAGATTTGCTGGAGGTTTGAATCTACCACAGATCCAACATAAGCATTCATATTTCTACCACTGAACATACTAACCCCCAGTGGTGAGGAGACAACTAGTATTAAATTGACATGATAGTGTTTGAAGTACTGGCTTTATATTTCTTTTAATTCTCATGGGAGATCATTTATATTGATAGTCCTCATTAATGGCCTCCCTGTTTACTTACGATTTACAATTCTTCCTGCTATTGAGTGAGTCTTTGGCCATCTATTGAATCTGGGCTCTTCTGATAGAAGTAAGTGATTAAATGAAGATGGTCCCAAGTATAGACCTTAAGTCCATCTCATAACAATCTACAAGTCTTCTACTATCAAACAGTTAAGATAACACAGATCACAGGCAAGAGTTGTCTACTCAGCCCATAGTTGAGTATTAACACATGAATGTGCCCTTCTAAGAAAAGAAGAACCACTCTGGAAGTTTGCAGCGTACAAAATCAGTATACAAAAATCAGTAACATTTACAAACATCAACAATCTGAAGCAGAAATCAAATACCTATCCCATTTACAGTAGCTACAAAATATAGAAATCACCTAGGAATCAATCCATCTAAAGAAGTGAAAGATCTATACAAGGAAAACTATAAAACCTTGACGAAACAAAGTGAAAAGGACACACAGAAATAAAAAATATTCCACGCTCATGAATTGGAAGAATTAATACCTGGATAATAAAATAATCTGCACAACAAAGGCCCATGACACACGTTTACCTATGTAGCAAACCTGCATATGTACCCCTGAACTTAAAAGTTTTTTAAAAATTGTGAAAATGACAATACCATCTAAAGCAATTTACAAATTAATGCAATGCCTTTCAAATTCCAACGAAATTCTTCACAGAAATAGAAAAAAAAATCCTAACATGTATAGGGAACCACAAAAGACCCCAAATACCCAAATCAATCCTGAGCAAAAAGAACAAAGCTGGAGGCATCACACCACCTCACTTCAACATTTACTACAAAGCTATAGTAATGAAAACAGCATGGTACTGGCATAAAAACAGACACATAGACCAATGGAACAGAATGGTAAACCTAGATATAAATCCATGCATTTATAGCCAATCCATCTTTGACAAAGTTTCCAAACATATACAATGGAGGACAAACAGTCTTTTCAATAAATGGTTGTGGGAAAACTAAATATGTGAAGAATGAAAGTAGATCCCTATCTCTCATCATACACAAAAAATCAAATCAAAATGGATTGAAGACTTAGATCTGAAACCTGAAACTGTGAAACTACTAGAATGAAAGTTTGGAGATAATCTCTAAGACAGTGGTCTGGGCAAATATTTTTATGTAAGACCTCAAAAGCACAGTCAACCAAAGGAAAAATACACAAATGACATTACATCAAGCTAAAATGCTTCTGCAAAGCAAAGAAAATAATCAGCAAAGTGAAGAGATAACACACAGAAGGGAGAAAACACATGCAATGTGTTCACCTGACAAAAAAATAGTTATCAGTGTATATAAGAAGCTCAGACAACTCAATTGCAAACAAAACTCCAACTAAAAATGGGCAAAAGATCTGTAAAGTCATTTCTCAAAAAAAACAAAAAAAACAAAAAAAACATACAAATGGCCAACAGGTATATAAATAAATGTTCAACATCACTAATCATCAAGGAAATGAAAATCCAAAGCACAATGAGAAATCATCTCAACCCAGTTTAAATGGCTTGTATCAAAAAGGCAATAATGGATGCTGGCAAGGATGTGGAGAAAAGAAACCCTCATACACTGTGGGTGGAAATGTCAATTAGTACAGCCATGATGGAGAACAGTATGGAGTTTTCTCAAAAAACTAAATATAGAACTATCATAAGATTCAGAAATTCCATAACTGAGTATATATTCAAAAGAATAAAAAATAAAATCAATGTACTAAAGAGACATCTGCACTCCCAGCTTTATTACAGTACTGTTCACATTAGCTAAGATATGAAATCAACCAAAGTGCCCTTCAACAGATGAATGAATAAAGAAAATGCTGTATATATACACACAATTGAATAGTATTAAGTCATAAAAAAGAACAAAATCCTGTCATTGACATCAACATGCATGTAACTGAAGGCCATCGTTATGGGAAATAAGCCAACCACAGAGAGACAAATGTCGCATGTTCTCACTCATATGTGGGAGCTAAAAAGTTGAATTTCATTAACATGGAGAGTGGATTGATGACTGAGAAATATAACAAGAGCAGGAGAGTGAAGCAGGAAAAATATATAAATGTGTTTTTTACTACTGAACTGTACACTTAAAGATTATAAAGATGGTAAATTTTATGTGTATATTTTACCTCAATGAAAGAATAATCAAAGAGGAAATGCATATACAGCCACGGTTTCTGACACAGTACAGCATATTAGTGTCCCACATAAGATTTTTATACTCACGATGGCGGAAAATAACCCACCAAACACCAATATTCTACACATTTTGTTGAAAAAACAATGGACAAATTACAAGCAAAGGACATGCAAAAACCCGATAATTATATTCAAGGAGATGCTGAAGTTAGGCCAGAGGTGAGAATCTAAGATGGTATCTGAGAAACTTGGGAATTTACTATATAAAAGTAGCAAAACTTGGAAATTTAGTTTATAAAAATAGGGAAACAAGATGAGAGGGCAGAGTGTTCCTAAGGCCTTGCAAGTACATGTATAGGATAATTATTTGGGGTTTCTTTTCATCTTTTCAAAGTAAGATAAATATCCCATGAACACTGCTTCTTTCTATTATTGTATCACTTACTGGTGATTAAAAAAAATCTTTACTAAGGTGTTTAGGAAGGCTATGAGTAGTTATAATCTTGGAGATATTCCCAACTCTTCACAGATGAAAGATGTGTTCTCACCATGTTACATCTATGAACTCAACCCAGTGTGAAACTCAGGACAAGATCCAGTACCGGTAGGATCCTATTGATAGCATTAGAGATTCAGAATAGAGCAAGAACCCAACCACAGCTGGTAAGAAGAGTCACCACAGGCAAACTACTCATTAATGCTGCTTGTAATCACAACACATTTAGCAGGCCAGAATAGCAGACTAGAAACATAATGTAAGCATGGAGCCAATATCATTGACCTCCCGAGGAAGGAAATGGAGTTGGCATCTCACTGTATATGGTGAAGCCAGCCTTGTACTAAGCACCCAGGGAGCAAGTAAGAAAAGCTGCAGTTAAGCTATTTCCCACGCGCTATTTCAGAAGTCCCTTTATCCCCTCTGCCTAGCCACCTTCACCACCTATTTCTCTCAAACCTTAAAAGCTCTAGGGAGACAATGCAATATCCTGAAAAAATACCTGTACTTCTGAAAATGTGTTAAACGCTTAACTCTTTCATTTACCAAATGCAACTTAACTTGGGCAATTTCAATATCAAATATCAACTTCCTCATCTTCAATTTCCCTATAACATTACTCTGAGAATTAAGTAAGTAAATACATGTTTGGTTTTCTTTTTTTCTAAGATTTAATAATTTAAAAGTAAATTATTTTTTAATTGCTTCAATATCCAGGTTGTTCTAGGTTTTATTTAACAACCGCACAGGGGTTCAGATTAACAACCCAGAACCTTTATAGAATAGATCTTGATATGTGTCTGAACTATCGTGTGGGTACTTCCCATGCCTCCTCTCTCAGATACATGCCTGCATTGTTCCCTCAAGCCTGCATCCTAAATCACTTTACAGCAAAGGTCTTCTATTCCACATCATAAACCATTGCAACATGCATTTTAATGCGGCATGCTTGCACTCTCCAAGATTAATTTCTGACACTGGCAATAACCGAGGTGTCAATTCCTGTTAACAATCTACGCCTTGGCAGATTTTTGTCAATCCATTAATAATGTGTGTAATTGATAGCAACAGAGAGAGGCCACTGCTATTAATTCACTGCTGATTACTGATGCTTATTAAGGATGATGGTAGTGGGTTTTTTCCTGTCAGTCAAATTGTAGCTTTTCAAAATTAGTTGTAGTAAATAAGGAAAAGAACACAATATTAAGTTCTAAAAATTGATTCATATTTAAATTAGCCACTCTTTAGAAAGTATTTGCTCTACACTAGGCAATAGACTATGTACTATGCATTAATTATCTCCTTGCATTTTTACATTGACAATTTGAGACATACTTCACTCTCCTATATTTCAATTACTTGCTGAGGATCAAAGCATAAATAATATTTATGATTCAAGAAGAAGAGATCCCAGAGACCTTTGAAAAATATAGGACTACATTTTAATTTATTGTCCAAAGTCATGTAGATTTACTAGAAACAGAGTATTCCTTATCCAGTAGTCTTTAACCAGAAATCTCCATAACTTCTTCCTCGATGGCAAATAGAACTTCACACAATAAAGGCAAATAAGGGATACTTTTTCAGCCTTCCTTGAAGTAAGGCATATTTACATTAACATGTGAAAAGGCTTTTATAAATTCTGTTGTAGAGAAAACATTCTGATGAAGTTGAACCCAAGTTTTCTCAAAATTAATGGATCGAGAAACACCATTGTCATATGACACCAATAAATATCCCACAAAACTGAGATTCTGGATTTCACCCTTTGAAGAAGATTGTTGTCAATCCATGAGGTGGTAAGGAGTAAAGTAACACTAAGAGGCAAAAACCAAATAGACATCTAGTTTAAAATCAGAATAAGTAAAACATCTAAAGTTGTCACTGTGACAAATTTTATAAATCGTGAGGCTCAGAACATTTCTGTAAGAATAAAATTCTCTCGTTTAGAGAAGCTTCAGAGGAAAGAATTGCTTTTTAGACCAAATTTGTACCTGTTGTGGCAGATGGAAAAGTCTCTATGAGAATAAGTGGGGTTCTACAGTCGGAGAGGTTTGAACTCAAATCCTGGCTGTGTGTGAACTGGGTGGCTTCCAAAAAGGTACAGTACTGTTCTGAGCTTTATTTTATTTTTCTTTCTCTTCTGTTTTTTTTTTTTTCTCTTAAATAAAGCTTAAAGCCGTTCCAATTCATTGAATTACTGAGAAGATTAAATGAGGGTAAAACAATCCTTGATACATACCAACCATCCAATAAGATTTGGCTGCAATCACTACCTAACATCATCGGTGATTGTAACAGAAGCATGAAGACTGTAGCGAAGAGTCTGGATGTGGTGAAACAGGAAATCGAGAGCCTTGTTATTTCCTGCCTATGGTAATGCCATGAAAAACAAGCAAGCAAGCAAAAATGTATTTTATAGAGCTGAAAAAAAATAGTTTATTTAAAGAAAATAAAGAAGACAAGGAGATGAGTAAGGATTTGACGGGGGGAATAGAGACAGGCCAGGCAGAAATAAGAGCTTGGATTACATTTTTAATAGCCTAAAATTTGGAAAGAAATTGAGATTGATATATTGCCAACCTGTGTTCTTCTTCAACAGAAAATTCCTTAAGATTCTAGGATGCAAAGATTGGCAGTCAAATTCATTCAGACATACACATTTTATTCTTTTATAAAAAGCCATCCCACTGATATGCTTATAAAAGTAGATATACATTGTGGGGACTGTTGTGAAATTGCCAGGCTTTCATGGTTTCTAGTAGCTCCATTTGCATGCTAATGAAACCAGAGGCCAGATGCCACTAATTATAACACAGTCACTCTGTCCAGCACCCCACAACCAACTGCCAGTGAATGGACCTTGTCATTCCATTATGCAAATGATACTTAGGAAGAACAGGAATAAATTCTAAATAGTGGCAACCAGAGCCATATATTGGCAGGAGGTAAATTAATAAATATATTCAAGAAATGGAAATTAAAAATTATTATTCAACAGTAGATTAATCATGGCTGAATAAATATGGAACAGAACAACTTTTTTTTTTCTTAGTGTTCTGAGCAATCAAATGAAACTTTTAGTAACTTATTAAGGTGTAGTAAATTTTGTTTCCAGAAATCATCAATCAGGTTGCTGAAGGGTTAAGCATTCTTAACACACTCAAGTGGTTTTTTTTTTCTGCATGAGACAAACAAAATCCTGAAGGATGTTTTTCTTGAGTTATAAAGTTCTGTTAAATAAAAGTAAAAATGGAGGGAAAACCTTTGCTCCGGAGCCAATGGCCCACACCAGCTCAAGAAAACTTATAAAGACTGATTCTGGAAATGCCAGAAATGCAGCTTGAGTTTTATTTCCTTGTAAGCATGACTCAGCACATTGCAGACAATCATCTATTACCTACGTAACCTGCTCTGATCATCCTAAAAGGAAAGACACTGTAAAATAACCAATAAGAATCAAGATGTATGCACTTCTTTTTTTCCATTTTTTAAACATTAACTGTAACCGTTAGGAGATGAGCTTCTTATCATTTTCTATTTTGGAGTCTCTCTTCTGGAATAGTGTGTTCTCAATAAAATATTCATGTCAAGGAAAACACTCCGACTTTTGACAGCTGTTATCTCTAAACTACAAGTCTACAGCAAAATACCTAGGTAATAAGGAGGAAAAAAGACATCAAAATATTTGTTCTTAGTGGTTTTTGATATCAAACTTTTTCAAGACTATCCTACTTATGACCTGATTTTTTTTAAAGTAAACATCAATAGGGAGGTAATTTGTAAAAATGAAACAAGATGGGTCGGGAGATCAAACACCTGTGTTTAGATTACAGCTAAATCAGCTGTTACTTGGGAAAGTCACTTCAAATTTCCAAGCTTTACTTCTCCCCTCTCTTAAATAAAAATACCAATATCTACTCATAGTCTAATTGTGTTAACTAAATGGGATAATGAATTGACCTCCTAGCCCTGTGCCTGCAAAATAATAGCTGTTCATGAAACAGTAGCTACTATTTTGTGTACATATTTTCAACTTTTCTAGATCTTCCTCCTGGAAAAGCTGTGTGTCACTTAACATACTTGAGCCTCTGTTTTCTCTGTGCCAAATAAAAGCGTTGAACTCAATGCTGTCGAAGAGCCCCTCTTGCTCTTGGTAGTTAGAATTACATGGACTAAGTAAGGAGAAAATCAAGGAGTACTAAGTCAAGGCCATTCAAAACAGCGTTTTCTGAAAAGTACATTGAACATAGCAGTCAGTTGTTAAGTTTAGGATATCATCTTCCCTAAAGATTGCCTTAGGAGGGTTATATGAGCAGCGATCAGTTCTCCCTAAGGCAATGCTAGTATCATGGCATCATTTTGCAAGAAAATCATAGTGAGAGTTTAAAATATATTTTCCACATCTCTATTAGCAGCCTGTTTCTCTCATGGAACATTTCACAAACTCTCAATTGATTGTGCTCCTCATTTTGTGACCACGTACTTCCTGTTTTTCTAGCAGTTTCTGATGGTTTGCATTCTAACCCATAATTAAGGAAACTTGTTACATTTTTAACCAGCTGTGATGAGTATATTATGTGTTGTGACATTTAACTTTTACAATTCACAAATTAAGCTTTTATCAGACCAAGTATTGTGATCATATTCTCAGAGAACTTCCTCGTGTCCCCAGCCTACCTTACTTCTAATAGGGCTAAGAATTCTTACTTAGAGAGGTTCCTTTAAAACAATTATAACTAATAATAGAAAGTTGAATGAAATTTCCCATCCCTAGGAAGATTGGTGGTTGTCATTTAAGGTTGGTGTTGGCTTTGGTATTCGTTATGCCAGCCATCCCATTCAGTCTTCACAAGAACATCAACACATAGTAGGCACTCAACAAGTACAGACTGAACAGACAACTCCATGAAATATGCAGATGAGGATTGGGTGTGGTGGCTCATGCCTGTAGTCCCAGCACTTTGGGAAGCTGAGCTGGCTGAATCACCTGAGGTCAGGAGTTCTAGACCAGCCTGGCCAACATGGTGAAACCCTGTCTCTGCTAAAAATACAAAAGTTAACTGGACATGGTGGCACACACCTGTAATCTCAGCTACTCGGGAAGCTGAGGCAGGAGAAACGCTTGAACTTGGGAGGCGGAGGTTGCAGTGAGGCAAGATCACACACTGCACTCCAGCCTGGGCAACAGAGCGAGACTCTGTCTTAAAATAAATGCAGATGATGTATTTTGAGATACTAGAAATAGGACTTAGTAATGTTAAGTAATTCCCCAAGACCATATGTTCCCTAAATAGGAGAATTGAGATCCAAACCCAGATCCCCTTGATTTCAGTTTCTGTCAAGGATGTTACACCAGATCTGCTATTTCTGAGCTTCCTCTGTTTCTTATTTTTCTTCACTTTAGAACAATCTTTGGCTTGCCACCAGCAGGCAACTAAGTTTAAATGTTTTTCAAAGCTTCTCTACTCTGGTGAGAACTTGCTTGAGAAATGAATCAATCACTCAACACAAGGAAACTTAAAACAACAAAAATATCTTGCATTATAGTAGCTAGGATGGATAGTAAGTAGTGATTCACAGGAAGTATTTATTTGATACTAAAGGAGGCATTTTAAATGTAGACTTACTTTGGAAGTTAGTATTTCCAGCACCATAGAGAAGCTAAATAAAAAGGCTCCAGTACACCATACCTGGGCAGAGTGATACATAGAGATAGGGAAGAAGAGTAGCCAAAGATTGCAGCAGCCTAGGAATGAAGGCAGACAAAAAAACCTCAAAACCACATAGAATGAGCCCTTCTCTTAGAAATAAGTGATTAGCAGTATTTTTCAGAACACATTAGAATAAGACTGTATATGCCTAACTCACAAAAAATAGACTCTCAAGGTAAATTATGAAAACGTGTTAAAATAATATAGACTTTGAAATTAATGGATTTTGGTATGAACACTAGCTTCATTTTTAGGAGTGGTGTGGATTTGATCAAATTATTTAATGTCTCTGAGTTCATTTCTTTGCATTGAAATGGAGATGGTAATACCCAGTTCAGAGTTATTGTGAAGATTAAATGAGATATTGCTTGTATAACTTTTTGCCACATGGCTAAAACATGAATAATATACACTAAATATTGACTGTTATTCATATCCTAGTAAGAGCCTGAGTAATAACAGAAAATGTATGCCAATAAATGTTTTGTACCAAAAATATGCTATATTAGCCCAAGAGACAATGAGTAGAAGCAAGGAAAAGAGGAAACCAAAGAGAATCTTGATAGAGACTTTTTTATTTTTGTTGGTCGTCTTAAGTGGAGGTGCGTCCACTTACTTAAAATGTATGAGACAATTACTAGGCATAACGGCAGTAGATTTCTGGATGGAAGTAGAAATATACCAGCCACGAAGTAAAATCTGGATGTTGTCAGGGAAGTTTTCACAGAGGAGCCCTAAACAGGCATAAGCCCAAACCTGGAAAACAAGGTACAGGTACTGACAGAGGATGTTCTCTGTACTTAGGAAAACCTGGTGTGTACCGCAGTTCTACTCTGTAGTTCAGTAGCTGTGCAATCCACCACAAACTAGATAATCTTTGAGATTCTATGTCATGATCTATAAAATACATGTAATATATTGGCTACATCGTAAGATGGCCATGAGTTTTGATTAGGGTAATGTTTATAAAGCCCTTAGCACAAACATTGGTATGTAGTAAGTATTGGACGGGTATTAACTAGTTCGATTATAAGTTATTAAGATGAAGTTGGGCAAAATTATAGCAATCTATGGCCTTGATTCTTTCACTTCCAGCATTACAAATGGCAAAAGTTTCTCACTGAGAATTTCCAGACACTTTTTAGGATCTGCTCATATTTCATGGGTGCTTAGAACCAATCTCTCATGATACTTTCACAGCTTAACAATTCCACTATAAATTGGAATTTAGTCCTTTGTGATCATGGAGTAACCTTGGAAAATAGCTGATTTCAGAAGCAAAAATAGACCCATGTTTAATAAATCAATCTGGGCTGTGTTTCTAAGATTATACCTGAGAGGAAAGAGGACGCTTTGGTTCCAGCAGCCTTATCAAGGGCATTGTTGTCCACTTAATGGAAATGTAATTGCTCCTCATTCC
This sequence comes from Mandrillus leucophaeus, assembly GCF_000951045.1. Lineage (NCBI taxonomy): Eukaryota > Metazoa > Chordata > Mammalia > Primates > Cercopithecidae > Mandrillus > Mandrillus leucophaeus. The sequence goes on along the minus strand of NW_012104698.1, from coordinate 5,873,532 downwards.
TCTTTTCTCATTAAGTCAATCTCACGGCTTGGAAGCCTCATAGTAGTGATCTACAAATTTATAAGCAAAAGTGTCTCTTGCTGAGCTGAGAGGCCACTAAAGCCCAGATGCATTGCTCACTCCTGAGTGCTATATGTAATCCTCACATTAAATAATGTGCAAAAACTCCCAGGAAGCTGTTGGTTTTGAAGGCATAAAAAACAAAGGAAAAATTTTTACCCCATACCTTCACCCTCTACAGATGACAGCTAATGGAGCAGCTATCCAACTAGAAATGTTAATAACTACCTTCTCTTTTACCAGCTGTGTTTTACGTGCATTAGTTAATTTAATCCTCACTACTAACAATGCACTAATTATCATCTCCATTTTATGGATGAGGGAATTAAATCTCAGAGAGGTTAATTGACTTGCTCAAGGCCACACAGGTGGTAAATGTCTATGCTTAAAAGCCTGTGTTGTTAGGTCTTACGTGCTTAAATAAGATTGTCAGGAGCAGAGATACCTATATTTCAGAACAGGGATTGGCAAACATTTTCTGAAAAGGACTTCACCGTAAATATTTTAGGCTTTGCATGCCATTTGATATCTGTTTCAACTACTCAGCTCTGCCTTTGTGGGGTGAAAGCAGCTGTAGACAATACAGAAATGAATGGCTTGGCTATGTTCCAACAGAACTTTATTTATAAAAACAGGCACTGGGCTGATTTTTCCCACAGAATGTAGTCTGTCAATCCCTGTTATGAAATATTAAGCTATTTTTGGGGAAACTGGTGATTCAATGATAGAGGCAGGAGGCAGAGAAATTCTAGGCAGATTGGGGTGGGGCCCTGGCAAAACTCCAGCTTTGAGCTAAAAAACTTGAAATCTGTGGTCCAAAGTAAGAACTTCTTTCCCTGTATGCCTGCTCTGTACCAATTGGTTCTTTCTCAATAATGCTTTTTACCAATCAAATGTTGCCTTTTCCAAAGATACCTGCGGCTCACCCTGCCCCCAACCTGTGCCTATAAAGACCCCAGATTCAGCTGGCACAGGGGATAAGTGGCTGGACGTAGGGAAGGAGCAGCTGGATATTGAAGAGAGGTACCTTGACTTAAGAGATGGGGGCTGGATGAGGCAAAGAGGTGGCTTGACTTCAAGGGAGAGTAAACTACCCTTCCCATCCCCTTTCTGGCTCCCCTCTCTACTGGCCACTGCTTTCATCACTCAATAAAATTTTCCACATTCACCATCCTTCAGTTCATCTGAGTGACTTCATTCCTTTGGGGCACCAGACAAGAATTTGGGATGTGTCAACTGCAGGTACCCAAAAAGGCTGTCACACCATCCTTTTGCCCTCACTGACAAACGGCAGCCACACCAGACAACGAGGCAAAGGGTCCACTGTGCTGATAGCACACTGCTGTCTGTCTGTGGATGGCGCAGCTAAGAAAGTACTGTAACATGCCCTCTGGGGCCTTGGGGTCATAGGCATCCCCACCTGGAGGCTGCTGTGGGACTTGCACGGAACTCGCTCCTGACTGCGCTAAAGTGGCCAGTTTCTGCACTCGCTAGCATGCTCCCTTCCACGAGGGGTGGAGAGCCGCGGACCCGAGTAAGCAGAGTTTGCTTCTGCCAGTACCAAAGCGGCTGGCTGGTTCCTGCATTCATTCACTCACACGCTACCCCCCAAGAAGGGTTGAGCAGGGCGGGCTGGGTAAACAGTGCACCTGTCGCAAGTCCTGTGAAGGCATCAAGACAATACTGTGCATCACTAGGATTCTAATTATGAATTGCCACTAACCCTTTACTTGACTTTGGGCAAGTCATTGTACTTTGGGGGACTTTAGTTATCATCTATAAAATAAGTTAAATCATTAATGTTTCTCAAAATGTGGACCATAAATCAATAACACTAATAATATGTAGGCTTCCCAACAGCAGAGATTTAGCTGTTTTGTTTAATGAGAAATCTCCTGGAACCTATGAGAGTGTCTGGCATATGAAAAGTGCTCAGATATTGGCTGGATTAATAAACAAACTAAATGAAATAATATGTGTCTAGATTTCAGACCTAAGATCAAACACCAAGTAACTGCTCTGCCATGAACTGTAGTCACCATTAGTAGCTTCTGGCATCCTCATCTATTTAGAGTGACCATTCACTGTGTTGTCTAAACCACACAATTTTTGAAGTAAAAAGATCACTATTAATAATTACAGCAGGACAACAGGCATTACCAAGGCCTGGCCCAACCATGCTGGACCACAAAGCCAGTTTATATCTATTTGTACCCCAGGTTAATTTCTACCATGCGCCCACATACCTTTGTAAAAACCACTGAAGCTTTCCAGCCTTTGCACACCCAGGCACTGCCTTCAGAAGGAGCACTAGAAAGATGAAAACTGAACGTTTTAGCATTTACCTGTGAAAGGTGAGCTACTTAGCCATCAGAGAAATGCAAATCAAAACCACAATGAGATACCATCTCACACCAGTTAGAATGGCGAGCATTCAAAAGTCAGGAAACAAGTGCTGGCAAGGATGTGGAGAAATAGAAACACTTTTACACTGTTGGTGGGACTGTAAACTAGTTCAACCATTGTGGAAGACAGTGTGGTGATTCCTCAAGGATCTAGAACTAGAAATACCATTTGACCCGGCCGTCCTATTACTGGGTATATACCCAAAGGATTATAAATCATGCTGCTATAAAGACACATACACACGTATGTTTATTGCAGCACTATTCACAATAGCAGAGACTTGGAACCAACCCACATGTCCATCAATGACAGACTGGATTAAGAAAATGTGGTGCATATACACCATGGAATACTATGCAGCCATAAAAAAGGATGAGTTCATGTCCTTCATAGGGACATGGATGCAGCTGGAAACCATCATTCTCAGCAAACTATCGCAAGGACAGAAAACCAAACACCGCATGTTCTCACTCATAGGTGGGAGTTGAACAATGAGAACACTTGGACACAGGGTGGGGAACATCACACACTGGGGCCTGTCCTGGGGTCAGGACGGGGGGAGGGATAGCATTAGGAGATATACCTAATGTAAATGACAAGTTAATGGGTGCAGCACACCAACGTGGCACATGTATACATATGTAGCAAACCTGCACGTGATGCACATGTACCCTAGAACATAAAGTATAATTAAAAAAAAATAATAAAATAAAATAAAATTTTAAAAAAGGTGAGCTACTTGAAAAACACAGTTTACAATCAAAAGTAGCTACAATACTTTTAATTAAGAAGTTAAAAATCTCTTCCATACCCAATAATACAGCAGGATGCTGGCTCAACAAAGCAAAATAGGTCAGTTATATAAAGTCAAGAAGATGCATTTACTCTTCTCTTCTGAGTACTCATATGTAAATTTCTGATCCTCTACAGTTCTTTCTGGCTGTGAGAGTCTGTGATCTTGGCAAGTGATAGACCCCTATGACCAATGAATCACAACTTAAATGAGTACCAAGTTCCCAGCTGATCTGTGAAAAGGAGCTCAGTGAGAGGTACTTATGTCCTTCGTGTACTTAAAATATTGTCCTTAATGAATAAGTCTGGTGTGTTCATTTTTATTACAAAAGTAGCAGACCTATCTTACTTTCAATATTACAAGGACAATGCTTGCAAAGATGAACAGAGGACGTTTAAAGATACAGGGTGTGAAAGCTTCCGAAAGCCACATAGTGAGAGAGATTAAAACAACTTGAAAGAATTTGATTTCAAAGGCAAGATCATATCTGAAGCATTTCTCAACACTGTTTAAAGCACAAAAATAAAGAGAAACAAAACTCCTTGGAGAAGTTTCTGCTCAATACCCAAGACCCTTAGTGAACGTTCCCAATAGCAATCAATGAACCCCTAACAAGTGCTGTAAGGACTGGGGCAGTGGGAACAACACAGACCATTCGCTCTGATTCAGCGATTTTTATGAGCACCATTAAGTGAAGATGGGCAAGTAACTATGTGGCTCAGGGCAAAGCCCCCACAGCTTTGTGATGAAAAATCTCAGTAAGAACCCATGAAAGAGAACCCTTCAAATCAAATCAAACAAATGTGGATCTGCTGGGGGAAAGGGCCTTGTTTTTCATTTAAAATAATCTTTTAAAGAGTGGACAATAATCCAAACACCTCTGGAATACTGTATCTTCTAGGAGAATACTGAGTTTGATAAAAATATTTAAAGAAGAAATTTTAGGTAAATTTACCTTCAAATAGCTTAGGCACCTTGGACCAAAGTTTGCGCATTCTACAAATATTGACACAATAACACCATTTAAAATCTTTACCACTATTTGTTGAGTTATGTCAAATGTAACTTAGGATAAAAAGTTGTTCAGGTAAGTGATTGGTACATTTGGAATTTATAGATTAAAAATTTATTACAAGGAAATAAAAGTTTTTCTTACCTAACCTCTTAATAATTTTCCAGAGAAAATGTGTAATGTGTCCCTCACTCTGCCCTTCACTCTAGTGTTTTCTTTTGCATTATGGATACATTTCTTTTAATTTTCTTCATATAACTTTTCATGTGTACTCTTGAGATTGCCTATTGCTTCAACAATCTTTGTCCAGCTGCTAACTTCTTTCTTAAAATAATTTTCCTGCCCCCCTTCCTTCAATAGTAATCAATCTCTACCACCACCTCTATTAATTCTGTCACTGATTTTGTGATAAAGCTTCAGAAACACTGACGTAACTCGAAGGTAGTTTTTGTTGTTGTGTGAATCTGCTTGATGCCAACTTATGGTTGGCTTTAATGCTCAGAAATACAAGCAATGATTAGACAGTACAAGGAGTTGCTAGTTTAATGTAAGGAAGAACATTTGCATCCTTCTCACTTACTGTGTTTACTTTATATTCCACGTTACAAGGAGTCACTTCAGCATGAACACCAAGCCATCTTAAGTTTATTAAGAACCTAGTAATGTTTAAGCACTGTGTTATGTGAATATAGAATGATGATGAAGTATCCCTCCCACTTTGGAATTTACATTCAAGTATAAGAAATATCTGTTAATCAATTTCTTTCTGGAATATTACAGATGGTAGAGTCTGTTTCAACTTTGGGTGGAGGGCTTAACACATTCTTTAATACAATAAATCAACATTACTGAGAAACAAAGTAATTATAAGAACCGTTCTAATTCTAGGAATCAGTGATCTTATATCAGTCATATGGAATGAGGTAAAAGTGCATGCTTCATGTTATGTTACTTTCTTTTGCTTGAGAATGCTAAATTTGGAAAATATATAATATGACGTACTTGTGACAATTGAATTGTAAGAGATTTTATCTGATATTGCTTTAGAAAACAGAAATAATTGCTTCAAAGGATAAAGGATAGAAGGTTCTGATAAAGCTTGCTTACTTTTTGCGGGGAGGCATGGGGGGAAATGTCTCAGTGCCCAAGGTCAGTGGCCTTCCTGACTGAAGACTTTCCCAGAGTAGAGGGTAAGAGTGGGAACAGGAATATCAGTTTAAAGTCATCTTCATAATATTCTGGTGAGTGACTGATTCCTTCAGAAGCAAACAGGCACATGGTAAAAATATTGGTAATGTGACTGTAGTGTTGTTACTGTCATTTTTTTCTTTATTAACTATGATATTGCTTACGGATAGCAGTCAGAGTAGTAGTATATTTATAATCATGAACCTCTTAGGGTTGCTGGTTTGGTGTTTCAAAGTTTTTCAGTCATCCATATTAAACTTTTAAAGATATCTTGTGTGAAAATCCAATTCAAATTATGTAGAATTAAGATATTATATTATTTAGGATAAACAAATTAAGTGTGTTTGTCATGATTCTGTAAGTTGATCTTATTTGCTATCAGGTATTTTAATTCATGAATGCAGTGTGATAATATTTGTTAAAAATAATAGGCACATATATTTCCATTGTATTTAAATTATGATCTGGCCTATTCAAAATTAACATAGATTGATTTTGACCGAAGAGGTCTAGAAAGCAAGACCTTTTAGAAGAGAAGTGGAAAACAGAGTCATTTCGTAGTTTCATTCTGCTACCCAAGATGAAGCTGGGTCACAGATTGCTGTAGACATTTTAAAATAACTCCGTGGATCCCTCCCCTTCCACCCACTTTTCTCTGCTATATCCACAGATAATTCTCTACATATTTATAGTTCGAGAGGGGGAAATGACTCTCCAAGAGTTAACTTCAGTTACACATTGGTGGGCCGTAACTGTGCTCTGAGTGCCAGTGAGAACTGTATGTCAAAAATGCCACCTTCTCTCTTATTAATGCTGACTTAGCAAAAACAGGGAATTTAGAGCAAGTCAGAATTCTTGTTTCACTGTCCTATTTTCAGTAAGAGAAGGAATTTAGGACAACTTAGAATTTTTTCTCCTGCCCTATTTTATTGCATGTATGTGTATTCATATTCAGCAAAAAGAATCCCAATGTTAGCCTTTGGTGTCTTCATGTCCAAACAGTATTTTCCCAATTCATTTAATTTTTTTATTTAAAATTAATATATCTGGCTAAAGACATTAGAAAAATTGTATCAACTGAACAAAATTTTTAAATGACTCATGGTTCCACTGGCAAAGGAATAAACTCGGCTTTGAGTAAACTCTTGAAATGTTCCTTTGAAATATGCTTAGTCTTTAATGTTCATTTGATTGATTGTGATCATAATACATATATAAGTTTGCTTCTTTATTATTCATTTTTATATCACAAACTCTTTTCTCATTATTATAAATTTTATGGTAATAATATTTTAGATAATTTCTAACCTATGGTAGGAATGTCCCTAGTTTATTTGACCTCTATATGTTAAACATTCATTCTCTTTTAAAGTCTTATGTGTTACAGTGATATGTTGTTTCTAATTTTTGTCTTCCTTCCATTTGTATTAATTTAGCAGAAAATAAACTTCCAGAAATAAAATCAATTTCTTAATTTTAGGAGTATTTATAGGCTGTAATGTAGAGTATATTTGGATACATATATTGGTTAGAAATTTAAAGAGCAGTAAAAATAAAAATGATTCTGATTCTATACATACACATTCTAACCCTATCATTTTAACCCATTTGACTATAATTCCATGCTCCTTCTCTAAATAGCATATCATCAAAATGTAATGCAAACACACATTTCCAATCTTGTGACAATGTAGATTCTGCTTCATTTGGTCCGGGGTAGGGTCTGAGAATCTGCATTCCTGATAAGCTCCTGGAGTATGACTGAACTAATACACTTGCCCCAGAGTTCCTATTAGAACCATAGTGCAAAAGACATTCCATAGAGTGTGAATATAGGATGTATCTATATTTTTCTCCATGTAATCAAAATTTTACATGTCCTTCTACCCTGTCTGCATTATTAAATCTATCATTCATCATTTATACCATCTTTTTAAAGTTATACTCCCTGAAATTAGCAGTTATTTATATAACCTCCCAATGTCCTTGACTGAATTTATTCCGTGCAGGTTTGCCTAATTTTAATAGGGTTTAAATTCAGGCAAGGTAGCAGGTTTATTAAAATCTCCATGAATTCACATCTATTTAAAATTGGATATAATTTATTTTGTTAATTTTTACAATTATAAAGTTTTTAAGCTTAAAAATGACCCACAGTGCCTACAGAGGGAGGAGAGTGGAAGGAAGGAGAGAATCAGGAAAAGTAACAAATGGGTACTAAGTTAAATACCTGGATGATGAAATAATCTGCACAAAAACCCCCATGACACATTTACTTATGTAAGAAATCTGCATATGTACCCCTGAACTCAAAATAATTAAAAAAAAATACTCACACAGTTAATACCAACTCCTGTATTGACTCTCAAATTACGCAAGTCGTGCTTTGTTGGCCAAGAACATTGGACTGAGTCCTTCTCACTCTACCATCTCACTGTTCTCTGTCTTCTGCCTCCCTGTTCTATTTACAACGACCGTTGTGATTCTATCCAGGTAATCCAACCAAACCTATTTAATATTTAAGTTTAGCTGATTAGTAACCTTAACTCTGTCTGCTACCTCAATTTTCCTTTGTCACATAACCTGATTTTGAAAGTTCCAGGAATTAGCACCTGGGCATCTTTGGGGGGCTTATTCTTCCTTTCACAGTCATAAACTAGTATCCTTTTATATGCTTCTGAAAATGAATTTCTAATACATATAAGAATATGTGAGTCTGTGATTATAAGGGGTCTTATTCTATAATTTTATTCTCTTATGATATCTTTGTCAAATTTTAATTTTAGGGTTATACTAACTTCATAAAATAAGTGTGGTACTGGTATACCTATTCTATTTATTTAAAATATTTTTGCAAGTGTGGCATTATGTCTTCCTGAAATGTTTGATGTAATTTACCAGTGAAACTATTCTGGCCCAGAAGTTTTTCAGGTGCATGTTTTTAATAACAGATTCAAAACTGTAATTTTACAGAGATATATTCAAATATTCCCTTTCCTTTGGGAGTCACTTTTGGTAAGTTTTTCTTTAAGGAATTTGTTGATTTTATTTAAGCTGTAAAATTAGTATATAATTTTTTAATAATATTTTCCTGAAATGGTGAGACAAAGCAGTCCCCCCATCCAACACATTTATCACTGAAGCAATCTGCACACATCAAAATCTGTTCCTTTCTTTTGGAAATTCCCAAGCATTTCGGGATTAACAAAAGTGACCAAGATAGAAATAAAACACCGTATAACAAAAGCATATTTTAAGATGTAATGAATGATGTGTGTGTGTGTATATATATATACACGTATATATATGTATATATGTGTGTATATATATACACACACACACTGAATTTTCAGGATTTTTTCCTGAAATTTCAGGATTTTTCCTATAGTTTACTTTTTTTTTTACCTTTTGAAAATGGTAATTATTTGCCTGTTATCAATCTTGTTTTTTAGCATTTGTTATTTTCATAAAACTTTATTTTTAGTAGAGATGGGGTTTCACCATATTGGCCAGGTTGGTCTTGAACTCCTGATCTAAAGTAGCTGGGTGTGGTGGCACGCACCTGTAGTCCCAGCTACTCAGGAGGCTGAGGCAGAAGAATCACTTGAACCCAGGAGGTGGAGGTTGCAGTGACGCGAGATTGAGCCACTGCACTCCAGCCTGGGCAACAGAGCGAGACTCCGTCTCAGAAACAAACAAACAAACAAACAACTTTATTGAATTATAGCCTACATACAGAAAATTCTGTACTTCTTAAGTGAATAGACATATGAGCAGTCATGTCACAAAAAGAAGACACCTGTGAAGACAGAACCTTAATCAAGAATCAGAACATTCCCAGTTCTCCAAAAGTTCCATTTTGTCCTCCCTCCTGTTACTGTCTCTTATGCCCAAAGGTAACCTGAATTCCAATATCTTAGGCTATAATTAAACATTACATAAGTGAAAGGATATTGTACATACTCTTTGTGTCTGCTTTCTTTCTACGTTTTATTTAATAGATTAATGCACATCGTGTATAGACATAGTAGTAGTTCTTTTGTTCTCAGTGTTGTGTAGTATTTTGTTATATATGATGTTTTATTCATATATTTGACTATTGATAGAGTTTCTCTCATCATATCAATAAATAGGCAGAATCTGTGAGATACATGCAACCACAGACACGGAAATTAGAAGATGAGGTATAAATCTAATGCTCACAATTTTCACATGACCTTGGATAAATCACTAAATCTTTTCCTAGCACTTATTCAATCATATCTAGCTCAGAAATTGATAAAGAAAATTTAACAAGATAAATCACATATTGAAAACACTTCAGATTCTTACTAATATGCATAGAAATTGAGTATCCCTGATCCCAAAACCTGAAATCCAAAATGTTCCGAAATCCAAAACTTTTGAGCACCAACATGACACTCCAAAAAAAATGATCATTGGAGAATTTTAGATTTAATATTTTTGGATTAGGAATGCCGAGTAAAAATGTTCCAAAATCTGAGCCAATATGAAATTAAAACACTTCTGGTCTCAAGCATTTCAGATCAGAGATATTCAACCTGTGCTTAGCTACTATCATCATTATTTTCATTTTTGATAAAATTAGTTTATGACTGGAGAGCTGAACTTTTTCTGTCTCAGATTTTGCCCTGCCTCTAAAATAAATAAGTGGAAACAAATGGTTAAGTGATTTCCAAAACGTGAAGTCATTATCTTCTCTCTGTCATTTGCTAATACCATAGTAATTTATCAAAATCATAGGAATAAACATCCAATGTTCTTGTTATGAATGAAATTTCTGAAGTTTTTATACTAATATGAACTCTCTATTCATTTAGTAACCACTACTGAGTTTCTACTATATAAGCCTTCTGCCAAGCATTTATTAGGCACTCAAAATGCATACAATTTTAACAAAAAAATAACACAAATTCATACCTGGCTTATCACATTAAATACTTTAAACAAAACAGGAGAGTAGTGTTGAAGGCAGAGGTTGTGTTGGTAATAATGAGATTAACTTGTTTTTCTCTCTGTGTGTCTCTCTTCTTTTTATTCCATTCATTGTAAAATTTTGGGACTATTAGTTATTACATAAAGTTTGCAGTAGGCATCCTTCTCATTTTAAGAAACAGGCCTTGATGCTTAGGATAATTTTTTTTAATGATTGAATCAGAAGCAAAATCTAAATCTGTTTGATTCTGATTTTCCTTAAGAGATACAGTTTTGAACATGAGCCTTGATGAATACTCTAGCTGTGGATTTACCCTCTCCTTTTTGTACTGGAGTAAGGTAGTAATTGAATAGAGGCAAAGCATTAGAGGTAATCAGAGGGATCAATGTGTCATTGTACAAAGGAAAAGAGATGTAATTGATAGTAAGATTGGGTTAGGTCACTTTCCTCATTTAATCTAAGGCACCTTGTGTTTTATGGCTGTAGAGTTTCATTAGTGTTATCATCATCATGATCATCACTTTACTTCCTTTGCCTCAGTATATGTATTAATAAAATGAAAATGACATATCTTGTTTACATACTTCTGTGTGTGTGTGTGTGTGTGTGTGTGTGTGTGTGTGTGTACAGAACAAGGAAGATGGGTTTTATATTTAATGCATTCCATTGTGGCTTGCATAGGATCATAAATACTCTATTAATGAGAGGAAAAGTAATTTTGTCCCCATCTAGAAATCAAAAATAAAGTGTGAATTGGGCATCCTGAGGAGACAACATCTATGTCACTGTGAAATCTATCTTCTCTCCTTGACCTAAAGAGAATAAGAAAATACTAAATTAGGAAAAATGAAAAACCAAACTAACTCACCAAAAGAATAAGGGGAAAATAATTTTGTATGGGAATATGCTGTAAGTAATCTTCTGTCATTAATTCTGTGAGTTAACTTAAGGTTGTTTTATGTAATTTAAATGAGCTAATGGTAGATAAAATGTGCATTGTACTCTATATAAGAATAACTATAGCATGAACTGTACATTATAATTTCAGAACTGAATTAAATTCACAGCCTACTATGGATGCCCTTGATTTAAACTGGGGTTACATTCTAATAAGCTCATCGTAAATTGAAAACATTGTAAGTCAAAACGCATGTAATATGCCTAACCTACTGAACATTATAGCTTAGCCTAGCCTACCTTAAATGTGCTCAAAACACACTAGCATACAGTTGGGCAAAATCTTCTAACACAAACCTTATTTTATAATACAGTGTGGAATATCTAATGCAATGAAAATGAAAAACCAAAGGGTTGTATGGGTTCTTAAAGTATGGCTTCTCCTGAAAGTGTGTTGCTTTTGCACCATTGTGAAGTGGAATCTTAAGTGGCACCATCGTAATCTTGGACTGTCTATACTTGCTAGATTTTTATTTTTGGAAAAAATGTTATATTTTTGGGATCTATCTTATTAATTTAAAGTAGAGTACTAATTAATATTAATAGAATTTTCCACATCTGGTGATTTCAAAGATTCACTGAGAAAATATGTGAAGTACTTTTCATGGTGACTGAAATACAGCAAGTCATGAAAGCACGATAACCACCTCTAGTAGAAATCATGTTGTATATGGAGTTAGTGCTTTCCAAGCTCATTAAACCAGTTGTCTCTGCTTTGTTCTTCTTCATTTGAAGGAATTTCAGATAGAAGGGCAATGTAGTTGAAAACCTTCCTTTTTTTTTTTTTTTTTTTTTTTTTTGAAATGGTCATCTACCTTGGGCTAGAAAATAAGTTTTATTTTTCCACATTTTTCAGTCTCAATAAAAACTCTTTAAAAATAATTTCAAAGTACTACATCAAAAACAACAGGCAGCAATTAGTTGCTATATGAAAAAAGGTGGTTTAAAAATCAGTATTACTTCATTCCCAATTGTGACTTCATTCCTACAAAAGATAGTTAATGTGTAAGGTAAGATACTTCTGAGCATCTCTGAGCTGCAATTTTCTTAGATAAATATGGAAATAGTGAATGTAGGGGGTAGTATCATTCTAGTTACAAGTAACAACAAATTTCTTTCAAACTTTGTAGTTAAAAAAGAAAGAAAAGATAATGGGGCATACTTTCCACCATTTCGGCTTTTCTCTAAGGCAAGCTGTCAAAGGAAATGGGTAAGTGGTCCCCAGCAGCTCCCCTCTAACATCATCATATTGGGTAAAAGCATTTTCCTTTTCCTCAGTTTGAACAATATTTCCAGAAGTTTATCTCATTGGACTTCATGGAACATTTGTCCATCCATGAACAATGTACTTTGATTACCTAGTCTTGAATTACAGCTCGCAATCCATCCCTAGAGTGTACATGCAGTAAGCCTAATGCCAGTTTGATAACAGAGACACATAAATGTATTTACCAGAATAAAGGGAATTGAATAATGAGTGGATAAAATGCAAAGAGCCATCCGTAAGAGTATTTATTGTATAGGAATTTTATCAGGGGTAAATGAGAAAACAAAAGCAAGATTACAACTAATGACTAAGATATAGAAGACATTCAAAAATGTATAAAAACATTTTAAGTGAATAATCTACTAATTAATTTACATCTGCAAGCGAAATTTGGGACAGCAGACACCATTCATCTCTTGTGATTAATGAGTAGAAATGAGCTGAATTAGGCTTTTAGCTCTCTTCAGCTCACAAGGAAACCTCAGCCGTTCACGGTTCATGAAGTATTTTCTGTCAGTCTCTCATTCTGAGTCTTGGTGCTCTGTCACCTGTGATGCTTATTCTATGAGCACTTTCATTTTCTGTCCAGGTGCAAAGAGGTGGGGTGCAAGAGGAACTGAGCCCAGCCCAAATGCAATATAATCGTGTAGGTGACATTGCCCGATACTAAGTGTGCGGGTAGAGAAAGTAGTTAAAAGCTGGAGTGCAGTATTCAAACAATCTGAGGTCTGATACAGCAGGACATACTGCTGCTAGCGTGTTGTTCACACCTAACACTTATAGAAGAATTATACCTGTTGAAATATCAGGTCAGCTCCAGACCTGCACCTGCCTCATCCTTGGAGTTGAATCCAGGTACATACTGACCTGTGCTGATTGTGTTTAGTTTATGAGAACTGACGATATCACCGCTTGAGGCTTGAGATGGGTTTATTTGCAGGAAAATAAATCTAACACACACATACATTATTGCAAACACACACACACACACACACACACACAAAAACACACAATTGTATGTATTTATCAGTGCCTGCAGGTTTTGCTATATGGAAAAATAATGTAGGGTTTTTTTCAGAGATAAAATATTTTCCTTCCTTCCTCCTTTCTTTCCTTCCTTTTTTTTTTTTTTTTTTCTTTGAGAAGGAGTTTCACTCTGTCCCCCAGGCAGGAGTGCTGTGGCGTGACCTCAGCTCACTGCAACCTCCATCTCCCAGGTTCAAGCGGTTCTTATGCCTCAGCCATACACATAGTTGGGATTACAGGCATGTACCACCACACCTTGCTCATTTTTGTATTTTTAGTAGAGATAGGGTTTCGCCATGTTGGCCAGGCTGATCTCAAAGTGCTGACCTCAAGTGATCTGGCTGCCTCAGCCTTCCAAAGTGCTGGGATTACAAGTGTGAGCCACCACACCTGGCCGATAAAATATTTCAAAGTCAGATTTCATAGACAGAATTGCCCAAGTATCACATAGAATGATTTTAGTGATCTCTTACTTATCAATAATTATTAAGCACCTACTTTGTGTCTAGAATCATGTTTTTTTTTTTAAAAAAAATTATTATATCATTTTGTGAGAAGATAATTTAAATGTGCAAGGATTTGAGATTGAATTCTGGCCTTAACATCTACCTCTCCCAGACATATTAATATATTAAGGAAATGCTTTTATCTATTTTTTTTACTTAATTGCAACAATAGATATAATAATGCTATCTATGGGAGTTTTATAAGACTTAAATAAGATAATTTGTTTTGTGCAGTGCTAAGATGGATCTCCTCAGGAAACATTAGCTATATTGATAATTATGTCCCTGTCCCATCTGTCCCCTCCATTGTCATTCTCACAATCTTGCCCTTAATTCTAACTGCACATTCTTCCCATTTTCCATTTTAAGATTATCAGACCTCATCCTGTTCTACAATCCATTTATTCTACACTATTCTCTGTCTCAAACCTCTCCTCTATGTTCACACTTTCCCCTTTACATATTGTTTCTATGGTCCAGATCTCACATTACTCTTTTGTATACACCCTACATTTCCTTGTCTAAGCTCCCATCTTCGTTTGGCAAAACTTCAAACCCACTTAATGTTAACTCCAGGCTTTCTTCATGTCTACATCTACACCCAGCAAAATTTGGGCAGATAAGACACTCTTATTCTCTTTTTAGTTTAACCTCATGTAGAGCCTTGGCAATCCTACAGTTTTCCCTTACTCCACTTACCTCTTTAAGTTTTTTAAAACCCTTTTATGACCCAAACTTCTAAAATACACTCTTCTAGCCTCACTTTCAAGTAACGACTTGAGAATAAAAAAGCATTTGGAAAAGAATTCTCACAGGTTCTTTCTGCCACATCTACCATACTACCTTGCTCTACATACATATATTCTCATCTATTACCTTAAATGTACTGGCCATTATCTTAAATAAGGAGAACATTTCATTTTTGAAATAGATCCCTTAAACTCTCACATTCACAAACATTCAAAGGAGTTGAAGCAAATTCCTTTTATTTTTCCTCCTTGTCTTAATTTGGGTTTACCTAAAAGCAGATCCAAAGTCAAATATTTGGAGGCAAATATTTTGCTTTATTTTACTTTATTTTATTTTATTATTATTATTATTATTATTATTTTTTGAGACAGAGTCTTGCTCTGTTGCCCAGGCTGGAGTGCAGTGGTTTGATCTCTGCTCACTGCAACCTCTGCCACCTGGGTTCAAGTGATTCTCTTGCCTCAGCCTCCTGAGTAGCTGGGATAACAACAGGGGCGCACCACTGTGCCTGGCTAATTATTTGTATTTTCAGTAGAGATAGGGTTTCAACATGTTGGCCAGGCTGGTCTCCAACTCCTGACCTCGTGATCCGCCCACCTCAGCCTCTCAAAGTGCTGGGATTACAGGTGTGAGCCACCGCGCCTGGCCAGCCAGTATTTTGCATTAACAGGGATTCCAGGAACCACGCTGAAGAAATTAGGAAGTGAGACAGGAAAGGGAGGAGACTAATAATTCTGATTCAGTCTCCCTGGGTTCCTGAGAGAAGTTGCAGAACATGACAAAATAGCATTCTTTGAGGGAAGAGAAAACTGGGTGACTTGTCCACAAATTCCATCTCATACTAGTTGAGAGTTACTCCTATGAGTATTAACATTCTGGAATTCTGGCCTACCATGATCCAAAAATAGCCCTCCAGCATAGAGACAGAGGTACTAAAGGTAAGGAGACATCTGGACAGGGAACTGTCCACCACAGCTGAGGTGACCTCTAGGGTGAGTCACAGGGTTATGGTTAGGATGGCAAAAATGCCGGCTGTATTCCTGCAAAATTTCTTCCATGTCTTTTAGGTAATCATGTCAACAAATAACTGTACTGTTATTTGTCCCATCTTATAAAAACTTCCTCTGCGCATCACATTCTTAGTATCACTTTCATCTTCCGTCAATTATAGCAAAACTCCTCAAAAAGTTGCATATATCCAAATGTGCTTAACTGATGTTTACAGAACATTTCACTCAACTGCTGCAGAATACATGTCTTTTTTCATCAGCACACGGGACACATCCCTCAGACTAGGTCATATGTTAGGCCACTAAACAAGTCAGTAAGTTCAAAAAAGTTGAAATCATATCAAGTATCTTTTCAGACTGCAGTGGAATAAAACTAGAAATCAATAACAAGAGGAACACTGGAAACTACACAAATACATGGAAATTAAACAACATACTTGTGAATGACAAATGAGTCAATAAATAAATTGATAAGAAAGTTTTAACAATTGTTAAAACAATGAAAATATAAACATACCAAAATCTATGAGTTACAGCAAAAGCAGTACTAAGAGGGATGTTTATAGCAATAAATACCCATATCAAAAAATAGAAACATTTTTGACCAGATGCAGTGGCTCCTGCCTGTAATCCCAGCACTTTGGGTGTCCACAATGGGTGGATCATTTGAGGCCAGGAGTTTAAGACCAGCCAGGCCAACATGGTGAAACCCCATCTCTACTAAAAATACAGCAATAACAAAAACTTAGCCAGGCATTGTGGCACACACCTGTAATTCCAGCTACTTGGGAGGATGAGGCAGGAGTATCGCTTGAACCCAGTAGGTGAAGGTTGCAGTGAGCCAGATCGCACTGCTGCACTCCAGCCTGGGGGACAGAGCACAACTCTGTCTCAAAAAAAAAAAAAAAAAAAAAAAAAAGATTTTAAATAAACAACTGAACAATACATCCCAAGAAACGAAAAAAGCAAAACAAACCAAATCCCTAATGAGTAGCAGAAAATAAATAAAGATTAGACTAGAGATAGATAACATTGATTCTAAAAAATATACAGATCAATAAAATGAAAAGTTGCTTTTTACTTTTTGTTTGTTTTTTTGTCTCTTGACCTGTTTCCACTGTTCTCTGCAAGTCCTCAAAGTCCATTGTATCGTTCTTATGCCTTTGCATCTTCATAGCTTAGCTCCCACATATCAGTGAGAATATAGGATGTTTGGTTTTCCATTCCTCAGTTACTTCACTTAGAATAATAGCCTCCAATCTCATCCAGGTCACTGCAAATACTGTTAATTCATTCTTTTTTATGGCTGAGTAGTATTACATGTAATGCTATGTATATCATTTAATATATATGTATATCATATATATATCATACATATATACATATATATAAAACAGTTTCTTTATCCACTCATTGATTGATGGGCATTTGGGTTGCAATTGTAAATTGTGCTGCTATAATAAACATGCATGTGCAAGTATGTTTTTCGAATAATGACTTCTTTTCCTCTGGGTAGATACCTGGTAGTGGGATTTCTAAATCAAATGATAGTTCTGCTTTTAGTTCTTTAAGCAGTATCCACACTGTTTTCCATAGTGGCTGTACTAGTTTACATTCACACCAGCAGTGTAGAAGTGTTCCCTGATCACCATCACCATGCCAACATCTACTGTTTATCAATTTTTTTTTCTTATGGCCATTCTTGCAGGAGTAAGATGGTATCGCACTGTGGGAAAAGTTTTTTAAAAAGAGAAACAAAATCAACAATTTTTAGCTAGAAAAAGAAGAAAGAAAAGAAAGAAGACATAATTAAATAAAATTAGAAACAAAAAAGGAGATAGAACAACTGACACCACAGAAATACAATATATCATTAAAGATTGTTATAAACAACTGTACACCAACAAATTGGAAAACATAGAAAGAATGGAAAAATTCCTGGATACATACATCCTACAAAGATTGAACCATAAATAAGTGGAAAAACTGGGCAAACCAATAAAAGGAACAAGACTGATGCCATACTAAAAAGGCTTCTGAATTTTATTAAACTTTAAAAAATAACTAATACTATACTCAGATTTTTAAAACAAATTAAAAAGGGGTGAATATTTTCAAACTCGTTATATGAAGCTGGTGTTATCCTGATACAAAACCCAGACAAGGACTTAAAAA
>NW_012104698.1:5835461-5855375 GCF_000951045.1 Mandrillus leucophaeus | reverse complement strand
ATCAAGTATCTTTTCAGACTGCAGTGGAATAAAACTAGAAATCAATAACAAGAGGAACACTGGAAACTACACAAATACATGGAAATTAAACAACATACTTGTGAATGACAAATGAGTCAATAAATAAATTGATAAGAAAGTTTTAACAATTGTTAAAACAATGAAAATATAAACATACCAAAATCTATGAGTTACAGCAAAAGCAGTACTAAGAGGGATGTTTATAGCAATAAATACCCATATCAAAAAATAGAAACATTTTTGACCAGATGCAGTGGCTCCTGCCTGTAATCCCAGCACTTTGGGTGTCCACAATGGGTGGATCATTTGAGGCCAGGAGTTTAAGACCAGCCAGGCCAACATGGTGAAACCCCATCTCTACTAAAAATACAGCAATAACAAAAACTTAGCCAGGCATTGTGGCACACACCTGTAATTCCAGCTACTTGGGAGGATGAGGCAGGAGTATCGCTTGAACCCAGTAGGTGAAGGTTGCAGTGAGCCAGATCGCACTGCTGCACTCCAGCCTGGGGGACAGAGCACAACTCTGTCTCAAAAAAAAAAAAAAAAAAAAAAAAAAGATTTTAAATAAACAACTGAACAATACATCCCAAGAAACGAAAAAAGCAAAACAAACCAAATCCCTAATGAGTAGCAGAAAATAAATAAAGATTAGACTAGAGATAGATAACATTGATTCTAAAAAATATACAGATCAATAAAATGAAAAGTTGCTTTTTACTTTTTGTTTGTTTTTTTGTCTCTTGACCTGTTTCCACTGTTCTCTGCAAGTCCTCAAAGTCCATTGTATCGTTCTTATGCCTTTGCATCTTCATAGCTTAGCTCCCACATATCAGTGAGAATATAGGATGTTTGGTTTTCCATTCCTCAGTTACTTCACTTAGAATAATAGCCTCCAATCTCATCCAGGTCACTGCAAATACTGTTAATTCATTCTTTTTTATGGCTGAGTAGTATTACATGTAATGCTATGTATATCATTTAATATATATGTATATCATATATATATCATACATATATACATATATATAAAACAGTTTCTTTATCCACTCATTGATTGATGGGCATTTGGGTTGCAATTGTAAATTGTGCTGCTATAATAAACATGCATGTGCAAGTATGTTTTTCGAATAATGACTTCTTTTCCTCTGGGTAGATACCTGGTAGTGGGATTTCTAAATCAAATGATAGTTCTGCTTTTAGTTCTTTAAGCAGTATCCACACTGTTTTCCATAGTGGCTGTACTAGTTTACATTCACACCAGCAGTGTAGAAGTGTTCCCTGATCACCATCACCATGCCAACATCTACTGTTTATCAATTTTTTTTTCTTATGGCCATTCTTGCAGGAGTAAGATGGTATCGCACTGTGGGAAAAGTTTTTTAAAAAGAGAAACAAAATCAACAATTTTTAGCTAGAAAAAGAAGAAAGAAAAGAAAGAAGACATAATTAAATAAAATTAGAAACAAAAAAGGAGATAGAACAACTGACACCACAGAAATACAATATATCATTAAAGATTGTTATAAACAACTGTACACCAACAAATTGGAAAACATAGAAAGAATGGAAAAATTCCTGGATACATACATCCTACAAAGATTGAACCATAAATAAGTGGAAAAACTGGGCAAACCAATAAAAGGAACAAGACTGATGCCATACTAAAAAGGCTTCTGAATTTTATTAAACTTTAAAAAATAACTAATACTATACTCAGATTTTTAAAACAAATTAAAAAGGGGTGAATATTTTCAAACTCGTTATATGAAGCTGGTGTTATCCTGATACAAAACCCAGACAAGGACTTAAAAACACAAACAAAATAATAACTACATATCAATATCACTGATGAATGTAGATTCAAAAATCTTCAACAAAATATTAGCAAAACAAATGTAATAATACATTACAAAGATTAATCACTATGATCAAGAGAGAATCATCAAAGTGATGCAAGGATGGTTCAACCTACACAAATCAGTACTGAATGAAAAAAGACATTCAATAAAATTTAACATCCCTTTATGATATAAACTCTCAATAAACTGCATCGAGAAGGAACATACTTCAAAACAATGAAGGTCATAAATGACAAACCACAGCTAACATTATACTGAATGGGAAAAAATTGAAAGCTTTTTCTCTAAAACCTAGAAGAAAACAAGGATGCCAACTCTCACCACTTTTAGACCATATAATACTGAAAGTCCTAGCCAGAGAAATTATGTAATAGAAAGAAATAAAGGACATCCAAGCTGGAAAAGATGAAATCGAATTAGCCGTATTCACAGATGTCATTTTCTTATGACTACAAAGCCTAAATACTCCACCCCCCCCCCAAAAAAAAACTAAGTAGAACTGATAAAAAAAAAATCAGTAAATTTGCAGGATACCAAATCAACATATAACCAGCCTATATATAAACAAGCTTTACAAACTCAATAGGAAAGAAAAGCAATTCAAATAAGACATGGGAAAAATACCTGAATAGACATTTCTCAAAAGAAGATATGCAAATAGCCAACAAATATATAAAAATAAATGCTCAACATCACTAGTCATCAGGGAAATGAGAAGCAAAACTACAATGAGATATCATGTCACCCAGTTAAAACAACTTTCACCAAAAGACTGAATAACTAATGCTGGTGAGGATGTGGAGAAAGTGGAGCCTTCATACACGGTTTTGGGAATGTCAATTAGTAAGACCACTATGAAAAGCAGTAGGGCTGTTCCTCAAGAAACTAAATACAGAACTACAATATGATTCAGCAATCCCACTACTGGGTTTATATCCAAAAGAAAGGAAATCAATATATTGAAGAAATATCTGCCTCTTATGTTTATTGCAGCATTATTCACAATAGTCAAAATATTAAATCAATATGTGTCCAGCAGTGGATGAATGAATAAAGCAAATGTGGTATATGTACACAATTGAATATTATTCAGCCATATGACAGAATGAAATCTTGCCATTTGCAGCAACATGAGTGGAACTGGAGGTCATCATGTTAAGTGAAATAAGCCAGGCAGAGAAAGACAAATGCTGCATGTTCTCACTTATATATGGGAGCTAAAAAAAAAACTGGATTTCATGAAGATAGGGAGTAGATTGGTTGTTACAAAGGCTGGGAAAGGTAAGGGGTTAGAAATAATGAATAGAGGTTGATTAATGAGTACAAAAATACAGTTGGATAGAGAAAATATTGCCTAGTATTTGATAGACAGTAGATTGATTATAGTTAACAATAATTTATTGTGTATTTTAAAATACCTAGTAGAGAACAAATGTTCTCAGCATAAAGAAAAGACATATTTAAGGTGATGGATATCCCAATTACCCTGATTTGATCACTACACAGTACATCAGTGTATCATAGTATCACATGTATCCCCAACATATGTCCATCTACTTTGTATCAATAAAAAGGTACATATACTTTGTCTACAGTTTCTCCATGTCTTTTCTCTTTTGCACAAACGTCATCCTCACCAACTCATCTAAACATTTAATGAATGCTACTGTAGGTACTACTTTGCCAAATCCTGTAGTCAATTTTAAGTATGCAACTTACTGAACCTATAGGCAGCAGGATATACATATAACCACTTCTTTCTTGATACTTTACTTTTTTTTTTTTTTTTTTTGAAGAACAACCTTTCTTTTGTGTGGCCTTTCTCAATGGACAGAGAGAAAAATTTTAAGAAATTGGCTCACATGATTAGTGGGTGGGGTCAGGGGGAAGGGGATGCTAGCTAGTTTAAAATCTGTAAGGCAGGTCAGCAAGTTGGTAATTCAGGCAGGAGTTGATACTGTAGTTTTTAATCTGAAATCTGTAGGGCAGGCTGACAGACTGTGAACTCAGGCAAGCATGTAATGCTACAATCTGGAGGCAGAATTCCTCCTTCTCAGGGAAACCTAAATTTTTGTTCTTAAGGCCTTCCCACTGATTGAGTAAGTCCTGCTCACCTTGTGGAGGGGAATCTCCTTTACTTAATAGCATGGATATTAGCCATATCCACAAAATACATTTACGGCAACACCTAAATTCCTGTTTGTTGAAATAATTGGGTACTAGAGCCTAGCCTAGTTGACACATAAAAGAATCATAGCCTCCTTTGCTGATTTTTCCCCTCATTTCCCAGATCTCTAAATGTTAGAGATCTCTAAATGTTAGAAGACCCCACCCCTCAGTTCCCGGAACTTGTTTCTAAAACCATTCACCCTCTAAATGGGGGGAGGGGGGAGTGATAGCGTTAGGAGATATACCTAATGAAATGACGAGTTAACGGGTGCAGCACACCAACATGGCACATGTATACATATGTAACAAACCTACACGTTGTGCACATGTACCCTAGAACTTAAAGTATAATAAAAAAAAAAAATTTTTTTTTAAAGATCTCATCTCGTATCTTTAAGCACCAGCTCCATTCTGATGACTCCAAATTCACATTTCCATGCCAGTATTTTTCCTTGTCTGAGCTCCAGGCTTATATTTATACAAAGCTACCTACCTTAATTATTAATAGTTGTCTATTAGAAACCTCAAATTGAAGAGGGCCACAGTTAAACTTCTGATGCACCACATGCCTATAAAAAAGGTAATCTTTTTAAATTCATTTCTGTAAATGGCAGTTCTGTCCATCCAGTTGCTAACCAAGTGTGTCTTCCATATCAGCACCATCTACTCATATATTCTCTGCTTGAATATTCTTTCCCAAATGTCACTCACCAAAGGCTATTTCCTCTTCTCCGTATGGTCTGTACTGAAATGTCACTGTATAATGATTGCGTCTCTGATTATCTGTTGCAACATAGCTCCTAAATTTCCCCCCAATACACACAGACACAGAGAGACAAAATCGTATTTGCTATTCAATAAACCAGTTGCATGACTATTTTTTCTCTAAATCATTAATCATAATTTGTTATATTACTGATATGGTTTGGCTCTGTGTCCCCTTCCAAATGTCATGTCGAATTGTGATCTCCTCATGTTAAAGGAGCCTGGTGGGAGGTGATTGGACCATGGCAACAGATGTCCCCTTTGCTATTCTTATAATAGTAATGTATCATGAGATGTGGTTATTTGAAAGTATGTAGCGCTTTCCCCTTCTCTCTCTCTCTCTCTCTCTCTCTTTTTCTCATCATGTGAAGAACGTGCATGCTTCCCTTCGCTTTCTGCCATGACTGTAAGTTTCCTGAGGCCTCATAGTTACACTTTTTGTTAAGTGTGTGGAACTGTGAGTTAATTAAACCTCTTTTCTTTATAAATTACCAGGTCTCAGATAGTTCTTTATAGGAGTATGAGAACAGATGAGTACAATTACTTATTAATCCAGTAGGTACATTTTTTTTTTTAATCTCCTTATGGAATGCAAGCTTGATAATGGCAGGAATTTTTTTTCCATTCATTGCTGTGTCTCCAGTGCTGTTAACATGTCTGACACATATGAGGTCCAGAAAAGAAAAATGTACTGGATAATGGTTACTGATCACTAGCTTCTAATCATGAACAATCAATGTAACAATGGTTACCTCTCAGAAGTATGAAACAGAAAAAAAAAAAAACGAGAGTCAAAGGGTGTTAGAGGGAAAACAAACAAGTAGCTGACAGGGGGAAAGAAACAGGCAAGCAGCAAGCCATCCATCCCTGTAGGGAGCAGTGGATGCTTCCCTTCTTCTCCCACCCTCTTCTTTCCTGTCCTTCTTTCCTGAAATGGGAGTGGGGGAGTATGATCTTTAGAAAAACTGAGCAAAGGAAGAAAGACTTAAGAATCATGACACACAGGAAGTTATACCATTAGTAGAAGTCAATATGCAGTTGTGGGGCAAAGCAAAGTAGAAGCAAAGTGGCAGTTGATTGCCTGATCTTGTATGTATTTCATCCTGAAGAATTTGAAAGTCTTGAAAGAGTATATAAGCTGAATGATTTGGGAGCTGCTTTCCTAGGATGGAATCTGAGACCTCAGTGAAGGTATTAGGATTAAAGTTAAAAAAAAAAAAAAAAAAAGAAAAGAAAATCAAACTACGCTAAGAATTCAAATAGTGAAAATTTTAAAATAAAATAATAATATCCAAAAGGTAATCTGGGCAAAGAGCAGTGGCTCATGCCTGTAATCCCAGAGTATTGGGAGGCCGAGATGGGTGGATGGCTTGAGCCCAGGAGTTCGAGACCAAGCTGGCCAACATGGAGAAACCATGTCTCTACTAAAAAAAAAAAAAAAAAAAAAAAAAAAAATTAGCCAGGCATGGTGGTGCATCTCTGTAAGTGATCTGAAGTACTCAAGAGGCTGAGGCATGAGAGTCACTTGGACCCAGGAGGCAGAGGTGGCAGTGAGCTGAGTTCGTGCCACTGCACTCCAACCTGGATGACAGAGACTGTGTCTCAAAAAAAGAAAAAAAAGGTAATCTGCCACAAACTCTGTAAAAGAGCCAGTGGACACTAACAGGGAGAGTAAATAGTAAATACATGCTTTGCACCGTCACGTAATATTTAAATTCGTCTCTAGCACTAGCCTAATTCTTTTTCAGTTGACTAAACCTCTATGGGAAGTCAGCTTTTAAAAGACCTGCTCAGTTTTATAAGCTAACACCTGTTGTAACATCTAGCATTTTATGGATATGTTTGAAACCTGTAATCTAAATGACGGTAGAAATATGGTTCTCTTTTTGTGCAGTAGGTGAGGAAGTAACTGTTGCTGCGTTAAGTTCTGGCTGAATTCAAAGAATGCAAGGCCAGAGGCAGGCTTTGTTTATAGCCTCCTATCTGATTTCAAAAACTGAAATTATTATTTTTCAGAAAACCTCTTGGGTTCTCAGGCACCTGACCTACAAACGGAAGGTCAAACTTCAATAACTCTAGGATTCCTTTTAAATGCTGAAGGTGAAATATTCAATGATCAATAATTAAGCAAAAACTTCCCCACAAAAGATACCTGTTATAGAATGTTTGATTTTTACACACGGTTTACTGTTCAACTTGGACACATGAGATTATAAAAGCCAGTGTGATACGAAATAAATCTATACATAACTACGTAGTAACTGAAGCTCTAAAAAGACTCGAGCTCCCTGGAAAATGTTAGTTAAATATCTCCGAATAGCGGGCTCCGATCTCCCTTTCACACTAATACTCCTGGTGACATCGGTTGTGTTTGTTCTCATTATGCCAGTCCCCCTTTCCCAGCCACCAAAGCAAGACATAGATCAGGGCGCCAGAGGGATAATGTCTTTTCCTTTCAACTCTTGGTAATTTCCCTCTGATAATTGACTTCTGAAGGGAGGATAGGAAACAGAATTTTTAAAAAGTTAGCGGATTTGCTAGTGATTTCACATTTCAGAGGGTCCCATTTGGTTTTACAACACATTTGACATCCCTATCAGGTGACCTGATCTGAGACTTGTAGTAAAACTTGAAACATGGTCAGATGCACCTGTTTTCTTCCCAGGGAGGAGATTTTGACACAGAGCCAGTGTGATATATGGAAGGGCTGACGTGGAGAGGGAGGGGAGGGAGCAGCTCATGTACACATACTCCCTCTCGCCCCACAGAAACGGTTCTGTCTCCTGAAATTATCTGATGAAGGGGAAATCGGTGACATTTAGTGTTCATAAATAATGTAAGCATCCCATTTCGGGTTGGCAGCATTGTCACTTGCTGTCAGAATCATTTCAATATCACCAATCTAATCTTAGGACTTTGTTTCCATTGTTTCTTTTTAAAAAGGGAATGGTGAAATGAAAGAGATACCAACCAGAGAGGCTTTTGTTGGGAAAATCGAGTGGGAGATAGAATAGACGGAGGTCTGAAAAAGCTAGACTCTCCAGAGGCCTCTGCTTATTAATGGAATCCTAATGAGTCTGCTGGTGCCCAGCCTGAGCTATTGGATCTAAGAAATGGGATATTTGTCACTCTTGCAAAGAATGAAAGGGACAGAAATGCATAATAATGTTATCACTTGTTTGTAGACATTGAATGATTATATCTCAAACAGAATGCAGGTGGCAGAGATTGTTTAGGGAAAAGAAAAGCCTTCTGGGATTAAAATGACAAAGAAACACCTCCAGTAGCATTCCATATTAGTACCAAATAGAATAAACATAGCATTATCTTCATTTTTCTTATTCATTAGTGTTTTAAATTTTGAAACCTACTTTCCCTGTTTAAATAGAAGCTTATTCAAATTGAATGTAAATAGAGATCAACTTTTTAAAAGTCCAACTTCTGCTCTGTTTTTTCCCTAGAATATTCATAAATGCAAAGAAGAGTGAATAGTACAGTAATGAAATGGAAACATTTTTCAAAGCCACAAGTCATAAGATATTGAAATTCTTCTTCTTATTTAAAAGTCCCTGAAAGGAAGCAGCTTGCCTAATGTGCAAATTTAGTAGTTTTAAGAGTATTTTTAAACTGATATTCAAATTCTAGGAGCTTTTATCTAATAAACTAAATGCATTCTAAAGTATCTGGCTCTTCAGATCCACTAGTAATTTTCAGAATGGATTTTGAAATATGGAATTCTTACTACCACTTGTCTTTGAGAGACTCAAATTTGGATCCTTCCTGAGCTGATAAAAACAATTTTCTATTAAAAATATTATTTTATTCTTCAGATAAAGGTATTTGTTTGAACATGACATCTCTCATGTTGTAACTTTAGAAGGGCAAAAGGGATCTGAAAACTTATGAGTGTCAGTTAGTACTTAGACTAGGGTATGACCCTCTGCTCTTTGAGTCTGACTATTTTAGATTCTACATATAAGTGTATATGTCAGGTGTTGTGGGAAGGGGGAGACTGGGAGATGTTGGTAAATTAGTTATGAAGACCTAATGTACACAGCATGGTGACTATAGTGAACAATATTGTATCATATACTTCAAATTTTCTAAAAGAGTAGATTTTAAGTGTTCTCATCTCACACACACACATTCACAAAGAAAATGTTAACTGTGAGGTGACGGGTATGTTAATTAGTTGGATAGTGGTGATCATTTGACAATGTATATGTACATCTAAACATCAGTTTGTATACCTTACCATGTACAATTTTTATTTGTCAACTATAATCAAGCTGAAAAGCAAAAGAATTCTAAAGGGATAGCAAAAAAAATAAATAAAAGAAAGAAAGAGGGGCTCCCAAAATGGTGGACCTCTTTTCTTATTTCTTATATTCCTATTGGTAAGTTAGAATTTCTGGATTAATTTAGAATTTATTAATAGCTTTCTGTTGGTTCCGTTTGTCTATCAGGCCACAGATTATATTCCTCCTGTTCTAGAAATTCTTCCTGATCACTCCAGGCAGAATTATGTATTGACTACTTGAGTCTACCCTAGTCTTTGCCTTTCCTTCTGTTTATCTCTGGATAAATATCTCTGACAAACGTCTTTACAATCACACTTGACCCCAAAATTGTGTGCCTCTAACCTAGGCAGATATTATAAAAGTAATCCTTCCCCCTCAGCTATACACAAAACTCCTGAAGCATCTACAAGGCTTCACGCAAGTCTTAATGAATGGATTTCAATGTGCCAATCAGGAGAAGGAAGTTTAAATTTAGTAGGAATATTTATTATTTACTATACGCTAGACTTTGCGTGCATAGTCATTTTCCAAATGACTTAGTGGGGTAGGTGACATTGTAATCTCCATTTTATAGATGAGATCACATAAATCAGAAGGAGTGGAGTGAGAATTTGAACCTAGATTATCTGATAAAAGACCATCACCTTAATCATATTTCCATCTATGAAATCTCCTCCAGTGCGACCTTCAGTTATACTGATCCTATGATTTACACAGCCACTTAGCATGTAGTACCCTGCTTACATGTATTTTAAAAAGAGATAAACAATTCTCTCTCTTCTACTGTGCTTGAGCCGACCACACATTTTCCACAGTGATAAACCTATGTGAATTCTTCCAAGGAAAAAGTCTTAGGCAGAAAGCATGCATGCATTACTGTTCTTCATATTCATAAATGTAGTTGTCTGGTTGTTCTTTTCCTTTACCACATCCGCCTATTAATTTTTTTCTAAGCTCTTAGCATCAGAGGATAACCTTAAATGAGTGACATTTTCAGGTGCTTTATATTCTAGGCTTCAGGATCAGATGTTGCCATTTTCAGAGACAGCTGTAGTTCCACTCACAAAAGGCCAAGTATCTTTTAAAAGAAGGAGTCATTGTAAAGTAAGCTGTTCAAAGCCATATGTCCGATTCTTTCCGGGTGCAATAGGCACAGGACCTATTAAGGCACCTCCCTGTGTCAGGGGGTGCTTACTTGCTGGCCCTTCTCTAGAAATCATTTTAAATTAGTTCCTTTTTCATCACTTATTATTTGTTTTCATGGTTCACACATTTTATGTGTGCCAGACACGGGGCTGATAACTGGGCTTACAAAGACGACATGACAGCCTGCCCTTTGTCTCTAAAGAATTTTACAGCCTTTTGTAAGAGCCTAAATTCTACCCATTATTTTTTTTCCAGAAACTTCTCTCTCTGCTCCAATTATGAGGAATTGGCTCACATGATTATAGAGGCTGGAAAGTCCTATTATCTGCCTTATGCAAGCTGGAGAACCAGAAAAACTGATGGCTTAAGTCTCTGTTAAGAGTCTAAATTCCTTAGAATCGGGAGCACCACTTTCCAAGGGCAGGAGAAGATGGTAGTCCAACCTCAAACAGAGATAATACATTTCACTTTCTCTGCCTTTTTATTTTAGTCAGGTCCTCCACCTATTGCCTGAGGCCTACTCATGTTGGTGAGGTTGATCTGTGCTCAGTCTGCTGATTCAAATGCCAGTCACTTCTGAAAACATCCTAACAGGCAAACTCAGAATTGTCTCACCAGCTATCAGGGCATCCCTTAGCCCAAGTCAGTTTGATACATAAAGTTAACCATCATGGATATGTAGTTTCCTCTTTCACCCTATGTTCCTCAACAAAATCAACTCCCCACCTTACATCCTATAAATTAAGAGCCACGTAATGTTACAAACAGTCAGCGCCACCAAGAATTTTATTACTACCTTTCTTTGTAAACCATTCTACTAAGGTATGATTAAGATATAAAAAGCTATGCACATTTAATGTACACAACTTAATGAGTTTGGAGATAAGTATAAGAAACCATCATCACAATCTACTACTTAAACATATCCACCACCTCCAAAAATTTTCCCCATCCTCTTTATTTATTATTATTTATTGTACTAGCAAAGGGACTGCACAACAAAAGAGTAATGAGGATTCGTTGTGAGTATCAGGCTTGCAGATCTGGAGCAATTATATCATCAACCCAAGGTCATGCTTGGGTTCTCATGGACTTGTCACCATCAGAGATCCATGGCCTGAGATTCCTTTCCTTGGGTTTTTGAAAAATTGTATGATATGGCGCTGGAAGCTATGCAGCAATACAATTGGAGGACAAGTGTTCACCCACATGGTTTATGAGAAGGGATTAGGTCAAAACCTAAAATGGGCTGTACTTTTATGGTCGTTTGAAAGGAATTAGTCAGAGATAGTAGCATTGTCAAAAAGAAGGTTTTCTGGGAGCAGCGATGACTGTAACTACACAGTGTGCTGCTGTTATTCACTTCAAAATATTTATTATAAAAGAGCCATGTAGCAGAATGCAGTGTGAGCACACATACAGTCACTACAAATATGTTTTTTACTGTATTATGGAGGTTTTGGTATTGAGAGATAGATGATAACCTGTAAACAATAAACATAGACCATGAAAATTACCATGAATAAGATAAATAAGGAACTAATAGGATTTCTTGGAGGCCTACTTTAGGTAGGGTGGTCTGTGAAGTTTTCACTAAGGAAACAATATTTAAACCACTATATGAATGGTGAGGTTAAGCTGAACAAGCCAAGAAGAGTTGAAATATCACTCCAAGCAGAGAATATAGCATGTGCAAAAGTCCCACCATTTAAAGAAAAGTGTATCCTGTCCTTACAACTGGAAGGAGATTAGTGTGTATGTAGTTAGTGACCAAGTTAGCGGATGAATATGATATGAAGTCAGAGAATCTTGCCAACTCAAGAATGATGAGATTCATGAATTTGTAAAGGAGAGCCTTTTTTGTTTTAAGAAAGGGTTGCAGCCTGACTGGTCACCATTCTGACAGGATGAGAAGCATAGCTTCTGGCCAAAAGCCAGAAGCAGCCACTTTAAAGGCCAGAAGAATAAAACAGGGATTTATTTATGCATAAAGGGGTGGCCAAATATACATATTCATTAAGCTATAGAAGGAATTTTGGATATTTGTGAAAGGAGAGGCATGCTCATGTGCAGTGGAGCTTCATGCCTCTCCGTGGGTCCAGTGTTAAAAGCATGGCAGTGTTAGCATGATCTAAGGTGGAGTTTTCAGCCTTCTGACATCAAATGGTGAAGCAGAGGACACCAAAACTCTCACTGCACATCCTCCATAGACTAGCCAGAACCACCCCCAGGGTTGGTGGCCCCTCATCAGGAAGGAATTCTGGTCTGTTGTGTTGAAACTGCAAAAGGGAGGGGCAGCAGTTGGGTGGTTGGTTGAAAACAGCAGTGGAATCTTTTTGAAAGGGCTGGTTTCTGTTTAGTCATTAGAAAAGAAGGTCGAATTGCAGTTAGCAAGAGATGGATTATAACATGGCTTCTCCAACTTCCCATCCAGTCATGGCCTGGAACTCAGCTTCCAAGGTTTCGCTGGGGTTCCCTTGGCCCAGAAGGTGTCCATTCAGTGAACTGGGGGCTTACAATTTTATTTTTCAACTTGAATAAAAGGTCATTCCTTCAGAGCCTCATAAGAAGTTTGATTGGATTTAAAATGGACTGGAAAGTTTTAAATTCTATAATGTTTAGTAGATGTAATGTAACTTATATTGCCACAGCTTGTGCCATGGGTTTTGGGCAAGCAGGAGACAAAGTGGCAAGAAGAACAATTAGGAGACTCTGCAGGTTGGGTTCAATAGAAAACAGAGACTGTCATACAGAAAGTTTGTGCGAGAGTGTTCTTAGAATCAACACCTATGGAGGTAAAAGAGAAGGCAACAGAATTTTGCAAAAAGAAAATCTGTGATTCAGTCTCAGTGGAGTCTTTAGGCAATTCACAGAAAACACTGAAGTTAAGAAGTCCGCTCAATGCCATCTCAAGTTGGAGCAAGAAATTTCATTTTTTCTACCCCTGTTGGATCAGTCATGGGATATGGGCTGTTTCAGGAAAGGGTGTGGTCTTGGGAGAAGTGACCTTCTTTAGTGGAGGTATTTCACAAATGGGGCTAACCCATGGACTGTGTGCCAAGAGCACTCTTGGAAACTGGGATAATGAGTCATTAGGCCTCAAAGAGAGAGACCTAGGGGATTCACCACAACTCACCCTTGTGCTACTTGAATCCAGTTCTGGTGGGAGAAACAATTCAGGATTCCGATGGACCTCTCTTCCTGGGAAAGTTTGTAGGAGGAGGGGCGCTAGCTGAACAGCTGCTGGCTATAACCCATCTCAATGCCACAAGTTGTATTTGCCCCCCTGCTGAATAATCTATTTACTATCTCTCTTACCCTCAGTTGTTAGCTTTGCAGGTCATGGTAGTTTACCTAGCATTGTGAAAAAGATCCATATTCCTGAAGGGTCTACATAGCCTTTGTCACATACTCTTCCCAGAATGAATTTGCAGGACTCATCTCTTTAACACCATAATTTGTCAAAAAGGACTCAGAGATACTCAAGTCAATCACCTCGGTGTAAATATAATTCTCCCTGTTCCCATTGTGTAACAGCAGCCCTACTTTTTCCTGGTGGTCAGGGTCAGTAATTCTTGCTGGCACCTTGAAAGATATATCCCAAAGTATCCAAATAGCCTCTAATAGTTAATCAGAACTCTTGCTATGTGCCCTGGGAGAAGCAGTATCATTTTGGGAGCAAGGACATCTAAAATACTGAGCCTAGGATTGGTGAAGCACAAATTCCCCAACCACGTCTCTGGAAAAGATGGTAAGTGGGGACGCTTCTGTTTTTACCTCATGGTTTCCAAACCTGTGTATGCCTGGCATTGGCGGATGGGACACACACAACTCGTAAATATCATTGATTTAAAACATACTCTGAAGCCTGGAAAATCCTACAAAATCGTCATCCCTTTTGAGGTGACTCTTCAGCTGAACCCTTCATAGACCTTTCCATCATTCCATCAGGCTAGCAACTTGAGCCTATGTGGAATGAGCCAAATGGCCACTCTCTCATTTCCTTTACTATGAAGTACATTCCTTTGCCTGACACAATGATACGTGACCGACTGTGCCCATTGATGATACTCTCTACAGTCATCAGTTGGTGGTATTGGCTGAGGTCTTTAAATCTGGAAAGGCAAACCCATACCCAAAATATGTGCCAAAATAAATTGTTACCCCCTTTCAAGATATAAAAGGACCCATCAAGTCAATTTAGCATAAAGTGACTAATTATGATCACTAGTGATTTCTTAGTGGAATGGTGCAGTGTTGAGGATCCAGCATTGATCTCTGCTGTTGGAAGATTGGATATTTGTCAGCAGCAATAGCTAAACCAGACTTGATAAATGAAAGCCTGCACTGTTGAGGCCGCATGTAATTTTCAACCCCGCCACCATGGCTCTCTTATCAGTGTGCTCATTGTGCCAGCACTGCATATCTGGTGGAGGTGGGGATGCAGGGCATTTCTTGTAGTGACGTGAATAATGGGCCCGCAAATATGTCAGTATGTAATTTTGGAACCTATAAATGTTTTCTTGTTTGGAAAAAGGGTCTTTGCAGATGTGTTTAAGGCAAGAATCTTAATGATGAGGAGATATTCTTTGCTTATCCAGATGAACCCTAAATACCATCAAATGTATCCTTCTAAAAGGGAAGCAAAGGGAGATTTATAACACACTG
Organism: Mandrillus leucophaeus; assembly: GCF_000951045.1. NCBI lineage: Eukaryota > Metazoa > Chordata > Mammalia > Primates > Cercopithecidae > Mandrillus > Mandrillus leucophaeus. Next base: position 5,840,443 of record NW_012104698.1, on the reverse strand, counting down.
AAGAAAAGGCTATATGAAGACAGAGGTAGAGATTAGACCGAAGCAGCCACAGACCAAGAAATGCCAGCAGCCACCAGGAGTTGGAATAGGCAGTGAACAAATTCTTTTCCAGAGAAAGCACAGCCCTGCTAATACAGTAATTTTGGCCATTGATACTTACTTTAGACTTCTGGCATCCAGAACTGTGAGAGAATGTGTTTCTGTTGTTTCAAGCTACCCAGCTTGTGGTAATTTGTTACAGACACAAGAAATTAATGTAAATTATGGAGAGCAGATATAAGAAAGTCTGGCTGTTGTCAACTGACTGAGTCATTTTTTTTTTTTTTTTTTTTGTATAAGGCGGTTGAATGCCTCTTCTGTAGTGGATGCATGCTAGTGGAGCATAGCGTATAATATAATTATGTCTCTCTTTATGTTCATTCATATATGCCATCCCCATCCCTCTGCATCAGACTTCTTCATTCCTTCTCTTCCAATTTTTCTCCTTCCTGACTTCTAACAAATCTTCTAAGCCATTCACCTTTATTCATGAATCTATATGTATTCTAACTGTGGACTATTCAGGTCACACAGAGTGGATGACCACGCACCCTACGCAAATGTCTAACCCTTGGGAAGATTTTCCCTCACGTTTCTAGGCTACCCCAGGACTATAGGGCAACTGTTACCCATTGTTGGCTTATACCCACATCATGAGTTGACACCTGTCAATTGGTCATAGGCATATCCTATGTGGCCATAGCTATGAATTTAGGAAACTATTCAGAGAATGTAAAATAGGGAAGAGGGATCTAGGTTCTGTGCTTGTAAAGCTCACTTGTGCCTTATCATCCTGCTTGGGCCTGTTCTCAGAGGCACTGCTTCTACCTTACTGTGATTCGCAGATAGAATGAATTTGCTCTGGAATCCTAAGGGTCTACATTGTGATTCCCCCAGTGGGTCTTTCCTTTAAGTTCCTTTTATATCTTATGCCAATACTGACACTTTGTATACAATAAGGCCTGACAGAAGAAAGAGTCCAAGGTGCAGGGTCATGATACTGACATACTGAAGAGTTTTACTTGCACCAGACCCAACTGTAATAAAATGTATCTGTCTTTATAATCACCTAGTGTATGATTTTAAGTAGTCTCCCTAGGTATGAAATAAGCTATTCCAGAGACTTACAAGGCTTTAAAACATTGAGTTTTTTTTCTTTATGAAGGAAGAAGCAAGGTGCAATAAGTTTTCCCTTTCTTTGGAGAGGATGCCCAAGCATTCTCCAGATCATTAGACATCTAATATTTTAATGCAGTAGAATCCCCAGTGTTCATAGGCTTTATATCTTGCTCATTGGAGAGAATATGCCTTGTCAAAGCCTCCACTGTACTAGCCATTCCTTGCTTTCTGGTCTGATTTGCATTATATAATTACTATACTTGTTCAATGCATTGTTTTATAGAATGCATAGTTAAATGTGGACCCTTTGGACTTCATTATAACAAAGGTTAAGACAGTTAACTTAATTTGTAAATGGACACTGTTCATTTCAAGTGAATACAAACTTTCTGATCCATTTTCCTGATAAAGTTAAAAGTCACATTTTTCCAAATCATTGGCTACATGCCACATACCTGAAGTCATATTAATCTGCTCTAGGAAAAATACTACATCTTTAGCTACGGTTGCAGTTGTGGCTACTACTTCCATGCAGTGTGTTAGTCCACGTCATTTTCTAATGGTTTTGTAGAGACCAGGCTGGTGATCTATATGGAGATATGATAGGAGAGGATACACCTCTCCCTCATCCATGAGGGTTTTAAAGATAGCCCTAATTTCTACTCCTGCTCCATAGAATACATCATTTCAGCTCTTCAGTCTTGATTGAGAATGGGGCTGTTTTAGGGGCATCCACTTGGGTTTCCCCACTATGGTATCTTTCACCATCCCTCCAAGAAAACAATGTAGTGGATGTACCAATGACAAACTATGTGTATATTCTAATGATACCCTTAGGAACCAGAGACATGCCCACTGAGTGGGTGTGTGGGCCCACTAGACCCTCTAGATGCACACCTTAGCCAGAACTCTATTTGTTTTCAGTTCTTCATAATGCCCTGATCAATTAGGTGAAACATGATGCTGCTCCATATATCCAGGTAGCAATGTCACTTTGAGCCCTATGTTCAATAACCCTTAAAATACTAGATAATTCTCTTTCCCTAGTCTATAAGTAGCTAAAAAAAAAAATAGCAGCAGATCCCTTAGTGGAAGGAATGCTGGAATTACTAACATGTACCTTTCCTGCAGGGTACTTCCTCACATATACCTGGCCCTTTTTTTAGGTTAGTCCCATATTCAAAAACTGGCTCAGCTAGAGACACTAGGGAAAGATGTGCATTTTCAGTGGAGTAACTGCTTTCATTCTTCTGATCCATCCTTGACAATTTTTTGGTTACAACCATAATGGCTGTCATCTGTGTTGCTCCTAGGGGCATCTTGTTCTGTTAACCAGGTTTGTGACTCTGTATGAGTCAGTCTTCCTCTCTGGATGCTAACAACTGCCTTGCTACTCGTTATAGTAATTAAGTGGACCTATTCTGCTTAGGGATCCTATCCTATCTTTTCTCTTGGTATCACTGGACCCAGTTCTGTAACGGAGAACTATTCTAGCCTACAGAGGAGAAATAATTAGTGATGCTTGTGACCCTTTTGCTTCGGTAAGTCAAACAAGTTTCAAGCCCCTGTAAGAGCCTTTTATTTTTACTCAAAATGGAAATCTTCCTGATTAATATTCAATTATATCTCTGGAACACATGCACACATACATGCACATATACATATACAAGTGCCACCCCTCCTTCCTTGCACATACTTTTTTGAAATATTCCATGGAATTATTTTAAGCCCAGTAGAAAGTGATCACTACACATTTTAAGAACTGTCATTTAAATACATATCTATAATAATATAGAGTCATAATATCAGAAATTAGAAACTATAGAAATCCAATATTAGAGAAAAATGAGTGAATAGATAGATGATAGACATAGTTTTGCATTGCTAAATATGAAGACAATAATAATATAAAACTTGGTGATGGATTGGAACTATATAGAGAAGCCTGAACTTTAAGTGACAGGAGCCACTGAAAGGTTTTAAGCAGGGAGGAGATACATTCCATTTGTACTTTAGAATAAAGTAGGATGGGGTGAGGGAGTAAGAGGTATGCAAATGAGAGATGGTAAAGCTTTGGACCACTGCCTCCCACTCTGAAATTTATTCTTCGCTGATAAGTGGGGCATGACTTACAAAAGTATTGAGAGCTTTGAAAAGGTTTCAGCCACATTTGGACTCCATTATAGAACTTAGAAAACCAGAGGTGTGCTGGCAGCTGGTGTGTATAGGGAGGAGACTACTGGTACTGCTTCATTTAACAAGGTTTTAGTGATCATTAAAAGGTAGGTGTGGACAAAGCACATCTGCAAAGCTAATTGCACACATTGAGAACTTCAGGGGGATCATTTTAGCTGCACTTATCCTCACTTGAAAGTTGCTGTCTGCTAAATGGACAGAGTTTAAGCCATCACTTCCCATAGAGGTGTGGGGACTGGCTCATGAAAATTGAATAGACTAATGTAGGAAATAACTGCAAATTAATAAATAAATCTTGATATTATGTAGATTGATATACTTATTTCAGACTCTTGAGAAAATGGGAAGAATTTTGGGGAGGGTGATTTTTAAAGAACTGTTTCAGCTGCTTGATTTAATGGTCTATTTTTTGAGCTTAAAAGAAGAACAACTTCAGAGATCCATTTCCCTTTCAAGAGAAGGATTAAATAATCTTGAAGTAGTTGATGTGCAGTTTATGTTTGCATTTTTTATCTAATCAGCCAAACAAATATAATTAATTCAGACAGTTGTCTCTATGGCTTTGGCTCCTGGTAGGAGCTGTATCATTACAAATGCAAATATGTTCCTAAAATAATGAGAATGTCATTATCACTCCTTATTCATTTACGTGGCCACAGAGAAAACTGAAATACCATCTATTATGGAAGTGACTTTTGTAAACTGTGCAGAGAAGATTAGCTACTTTTCTTGAGCAGGACATGAGTCTGGCTGTGAATTTCTCTAGTGTCACCGTGTCAGTAATGGGGCATGCACATCAGGGTTGTATTGTAATGAGATAGGCACCAAACCAAGCATTTTCTCTGGACTGGGGATTTTATTCGACTTCTGCCTCTGTGTCCTGTAGGCCAATTTCTTAACACTTCTGAGATTTTATTCCTTAATAGTCAAATGGACACTAAATCTATCTTCCCCGCCTCCTCAAAAGAATGTTATGAGGATCACTTGAAACACCTAACACCGTATTCTCATTTAAAGTATGATTGTTGCCAGTTACATGTCAGATTGTGCATATGTGTGCTTTATTTGTGAATTTTTGTTTTGGTATTCTTCCGATGCGCACAAGCTAATTTTTTGCTGCTCTCAATACAAAATTAGGAATAACTTTTTACAGTTCTTTCATTATGTTTCTAGACTATGTCTAATTTCCCTCTTTAGAGTTTTCTTCCAGGTGTGTTGCTGCTTTTGTTCTTCCCCATGTATTTGGATGTTGATTGCTTCTAGGGAACATCCCCTCTTCTTACAGGCACAATTAAGCCTTCCCTGGCACTATGGTCGGTAATTTGCCTATGACCATAAAGCCATAAAGCCACTGCAGATCATCTTTCTTCTTCCTTCAAGGTCAAATGGCAATCTATACAAACTGACACTGCTTGCACAGTTCTAGTCATACTAAGCTGAAATTTGTCTCACGCCTTCGCTGACATTGTTCCATGTTTTAATTGTTGGAAGCCTATGGTTTGCCTTATCCTAAATGATCTTTCTGCAGCATTTGACACAGCTCACTAGCTCCTACTTGTAGAAAACAACAGATCTGAAATCTTTGTTGTAAATATTGTTGGAAACACTGTTCGTTTTAAATATGCAAT
>NW_012104698.1:5830818-5835411 GCF_000951045.1 Mandrillus leucophaeus | reverse complement strand
GTATAGGGAGGAGACTACTGGTACTGCTTCATTTAACAAGGTTTTAGTGATCATTAAAAGGTAGGTGTGGACAAAGCACATCTGCAAAGCTAATTGCACACATTGAGAACTTCAGGGGGATCATTTTAGCTGCACTTATCCTCACTTGAAAGTTGCTGTCTGCTAAATGGACAGAGTTTAAGCCATCACTTCCCATAGAGGTGTGGGGACTGGCTCATGAAAATTGAATAGACTAATGTAGGAAATAACTGCAAATTAATAAATAAATCTTGATATTATGTAGATTGATATACTTATTTCAGACTCTTGAGAAAATGGGAAGAATTTTGGGGAGGGTGATTTTTAAAGAACTGTTTCAGCTGCTTGATTTAATGGTCTATTTTTTGAGCTTAAAAGAAGAACAACTTCAGAGATCCATTTCCCTTTCAAGAGAAGGATTAAATAATCTTGAAGTAGTTGATGTGCAGTTTATGTTTGCATTTTTTATCTAATCAGCCAAACAAATATAATTAATTCAGACAGTTGTCTCTATGGCTTTGGCTCCTGGTAGGAGCTGTATCATTACAAATGCAAATATGTTCCTAAAATAATGAGAATGTCATTATCACTCCTTATTCATTTACGTGGCCACAGAGAAAACTGAAATACCATCTATTATGGAAGTGACTTTTGTAAACTGTGCAGAGAAGATTAGCTACTTTTCTTGAGCAGGACATGAGTCTGGCTGTGAATTTCTCTAGTGTCACCGTGTCAGTAATGGGGCATGCACATCAGGGTTGTATTGTAATGAGATAGGCACCAAACCAAGCATTTTCTCTGGACTGGGGATTTTATTCGACTTCTGCCTCTGTGTCCTGTAGGCCAATTTCTTAACACTTCTGAGATTTTATTCCTTAATAGTCAAATGGACACTAAATCTATCTTCCCCGCCTCCTCAAAAGAATGTTATGAGGATCACTTGAAACACCTAACACCGTATTCTCATTTAAAGTATGATTGTTGCCAGTTACATGTCAGATTGTGCATATGTGTGCTTTATTTGTGAATTTTTGTTTTGGTATTCTTCCGATGCGCACAAGCTAATTTTTTGCTGCTCTCAATACAAAATTAGGAATAACTTTTTACAGTTCTTTCATTATGTTTCTAGACTATGTCTAATTTCCCTCTTTAGAGTTTTCTTCCAGGTGTGTTGCTTTTGTTCTTCCCCATGTATTTGGATGTTGATTGCTTCTAGGGAACATCCCCTCTTCTTACAGGCACAATTAAGCCTTCCCTGGCACTATGGTCGGTAATTTGCCTATGACCATAAAGCCATAAAGCCACTGCAGATCATCTTTCTTCTTCCTTCAAGGTCAAATGGCAATCTATACAAACTGACACTGCTTGCACAGTTCTAGTCATACTAAGCTGAAATTTGTCTCACGCCTTCGCTGACATTGTTCCATGTTTTAATTGTTGGAAGCCTATGGTTTGCCTTATCCTAAATGATCTTTCTGCAGCATTTGACACAGCTCACTAGCTCCTACTTGTAGAAAACAACAGATCTGAAATCTTTGTTGTAAATATTGTTGGAAACACTGTTCGTTTTAAATATGCAATGTGTAATTTGGGATTCCAGGTAGAATTAATCATTAATGATCATTGTTCTTTTTTCTCTTAAAGCTCAGAACATAATAATGCTGAGGAATTTCTGTTATTGTATTTTCATTTTGTTTCATTTTTGCTGTTATATTTCAGTTAGAACACAAAGGAGGCTACAGAGCAACTTTTTTTTTTTTTTTTTTTTTTGAGACGGAGTCTTGCTCTGTCGCTAGGCTGGAGAGCACTGGCGCGATCTTGACTCACTGCAACCTCCACCTCCTAAGTTCAAACGATTCTCCTGCCTCACCCTCCTGAGTAGCTAGCACTACAGGCGCACACCACCATGCCCAGCTAATTTTTGTATTTTTAGTAGAGACAGTGTTTCAGCATGTTGACCAGGATATCTCTATCTCTTGACCTCATGATTTGCCCACCTCAGCCTCCCAAAGCGCTGAGATTACAGGCGTGAGTCACCACGCCTGGCAAGAGCAACTCTTTTTATGTGCAAAATTAGATCAAGAGTCCTAAAACGTATTTTTCATGTTTGACATGAAATATTAAGAGAGAAAGACCTATATAAGTTATGACTGTAAAATCAACTATGATTTAATATTAAGGAACATGGAAAAGGACTGAGAGGCAGTGTAATGTAGGTCTTAATAAAATGTACTTTAGAATCAGATAAAACCCTATTTGATTTCCTATTTCTCTACTTCCTAGCTCTGAATCCGTGGGTGAGTTGCATAATCATTTTAATTTTGTTTTCAATCAAATGGAAATAATAATTACTATTATGGATTAAGGTGAAAATTAAATAGAAAATGCTTATATACTCTTTAAGACAACTCACTAGTAATAGTAGTGAAAATGCTAAAAATAATTAAATTTGTACTTAAAAAATAATAAAACAGTAGTAAATATTCAAACTCAAACAAGCTCTCACAAGTCAATTATAATGGGAAAGATATCAAAGAAGATCTGATCATAATGGGCACTACTCCCTTAGACAAACTTTTAAATATTTCAACTTTTTTTAAAGAACTATGTTCTATCAGATATTTTTTTCACCCCCATATCAGCAGTAAATTTCAGATATTTTTAAATAAACAAAATAGAAACTTGATATTTCATATAAATATACATGTCACTATTCTGGTATTCTCATGATTAAGTATAGGTTTAATCTTTCTTTAAAAATCAATTTGTCCTATGTAACATTGTCCTATGTAATAAAAAGTCAAATAATTGTGTTTTGAGATATCTTATTTCTGTCTGGTTCTGCTATATGTAACACAGTTCAAGGGGCCAGATGATCTGAGTGGCAGTATCAGCAGGTTAGATAGGAGGAACAACAGGCTGAGAGACCAGTTAAAAGTTTGTCTTAGAAGATCCTTTAATAGACAAAGAGGTCCATGATACTAATAACAGCCATTGTGATCAAAAGTGTGGGATACATTTGAAACCCTAGTGAGGTCGACTTAAAATAATTTGGTCACCTATTTTTTATCTGGGGTTGGAACAAGATGAGCATTTCAGTTTGGGTCATAGAGTGAATGGTGAAATAGAAGAGGATGTATAAGACCTCAGCTAGAAAAAAAAACTTGATTTAGAACTATTAGATTATGTATGCTGTATATTTGTATATATGTATGTGTAATTATTAGATTGTGTATGCTATACATAATCTACAAATATATATACACATATATATGCATTTATGTGCTGTATATTCATGCTTTAAGACTTTGCCTTAATTTCGAAACAGATTGTTAAGATACAATTGATCAGCTCTTAATTTTTCCTCTGATTAGACCTTAAATTTCATGAAGTAGGGAGCAGAACTTCTAAATAATATTTCTATCGAAATATCCCTACAGTGGAAGAGAGCAAATTAATGTATTGAAGGAAGAGTTACCTGTCAGAATAAATTAGCTCACAGCAAAAATAAATACTCTAACATATATTTTATCTTGAACTTTGTAAAACTTTCATTCTCCACCGTAATATACAATTATATTTATGTAGTGTTAGAATTATTTAAGGCCTCAACTATTATTTGAGTAAAATTAACGTATCAGAAATAAATGCCATATTTTCAAAATCTTGGCCATAAGACAGAAAAATTTTGAGTAATACTAATTCATAGAATGGGTTAGCAATTTGTTAATTTCTTACATAATTTCATTTAATGATATGCAGGTATTTTGAAAATAATACAAATTAAATTCACTACACATCCACAGATATAACCTAATTCTGATGAAATGATTATTTATTTCTTCATATATCCTTTTAGCCTTTGTCTGACTAATTTCAATGACAGTGTTCTTACAATTTGAAATTTTGAATTTGAAATTTTTTAGTGTAACATTGCATAATAACTTCCTTTATTTCTTTGTTGCTACCATTATATTTAATTGTGTTCATATGTATTTTTCAATCATTTGCCTCATGTTGGACCTTTAAATTGTCTTTGGTATTTGTCATCCATAAGCAAAACTGGGATATAAAATTAATCACAGAATTATAAAGCTAAACGTGGCTGACCCCTTTATGAGTCCGATATGTATTGAAACACAGTGAGCTGTCTCCAGCAAAGCCCTAAACAGTGACTACTAAATCATGGTTGAAAAACAATAATATAAAACCTGGAAGAATTTTTGCAATATTCATGATAATGAGAGACAGTAAGGATTTAGTTTGCCCCAGACACGCAGGAGCCAAGCAAGTTATGTGAGTGGGCTAGAGTTATCCCTACTAAGCATGCCGATATAAACAGTATTCTAAAAAATGAATGGCTACGCGTGAGCACCACTCACATGTAGTTTGCAGTGGCTTGGTTAATGTGTGCTTTTCCTTGTATATGTGGAAATGACATATATTAACAAAACAACTATATCTGAACTATATATCTGGACTATAATTATAGCAAAATAACTATCTTTCTACTAGTGATGCATATTATTGAGGCATGTTATGCTCAAATTTGGAAGACAATAGAAGGAATTTTTT
>NW_012104698.1:5776385-5830768 GCF_000951045.1 Mandrillus leucophaeus | reverse complement strand
TATGTTCTATCAGATATTTTTTTCACCCCCATATCAGCAGTAAATTTCAGATATTTTTAAATAAACAAAATAGAAACTTGATATTTCATATAAATATACATGTCACTATTCTGGTATTCTCATGATTAAGTATAGGTTTAATCTTTCTTTAAAAATCAATTTGTCCTATGTAACATTGTCCTATGTAATAAAAAGTCAAATAATTGTGTTTTGAGATATCTTATTTCTGTCTGGTTCTGCTATATGTAACACAGTTCAAGGGGCCAGATGATCTGAGTGGCAGTATCAGCAGGTTAGATAGGAGGAACAACAGGCTGAGAGACCAGTTAAAAGTTTGTCTTAGAAGATCCTTTAATAGACAAAGAGGTCCATGATACTAATAACAGCCATTGTGATCAAAAGTGTGGGATACATTTGAAACCCTAGTGAGGTCGACTTAAAATAATTTGGTCACCTATTTTTTATCTGGGGTTGGAACAAGATGAGCATTTCAGTTTGGGTCATAGAGTGAATGGTGAAATAGAAGAGGATGTATAAGACCTCAGCTAGAAAAAAAAACTTGATTTAGAACTATTAGATTATGTATGCTGTATATTTGTATATATGTATGTGTAATTATTAGATTGTGTATGCTATACATAATCTACAAATATATATACACATATATATGCATTTATGTGCTGTATATTCATGCTTTAAGACTTTGCCTTAATTTCGAAACAGATTGTTAAGATACAATTGATCAGCTCTTAATTTTTCCTCTGATTAGACCTTAAATTTCATGAAGTAGGGAGCAGAACTTCTAAATAATATTTCTATCGAAATATCCCTACAGTGGAAGAGAGCAAATTAATGTATTGAAGGAAGAGTTACCTGTCAGAATAAATTAGCTCACAGCAAAAATAAATACTCTAACATATATTTTATCTTGAACTTTGTAAAACTTTCATTCTCCACCGTAATATACAATTATATTTATGTAGTGTTAGAATTATTTAAGGCCTCAACTATTATTTGAGTAAAATTAACGTATCAGAAATAAATGCCATATTTTCAAAATCTTGGCCATAAGACAGAAAAATTTTGAGTAATACTAATTCATAGAATGGGTTAGCAATTTGTTAATTTCTTACATAATTTCATTTAATGATATGCAGGTATTTTGAAAATAATACAAATTAAATTCACTACACATCCACAGATATAACCTAATTCTGATGAAATGATTATTTATTTCTTCATATATCCTTTTAGCCTTTGTCTGACTAATTTCAATGACAGTGTTCTTACAATTTGAAATTTTGAATTTGAAATTTTTTAGTGTAACATTGCATAATAACTTCCTTTATTTCTTTGTTGCTACCATTATATTTAATTGTGTTCATATGTATTTTTCAATCATTTGCCTCATGTTGGACCTTTAAATTGTCTTTGGTATTTGTCATCCATAAGCAAAACTGGGATATAAAATTAATCACAGAATTATAAAGCTAAACGTGGCTGACCCCTTTATGAGTCCGATATGTATTGAAACACAGTGAGCTGTCTCCAGCAAAGCCCTAAACAGTGACTACTAAATCATGGTTGAAAAACAATAATATAAAACCTGGAAGAATTTTTGCAATATTCATGATAATGAGAGACAGTAAGGATTTAGTTTGCCCCAGACACGCAGGAGCCAAGCAAGTTATGTGAGTGGGCTAGAGTTATCCCTACTAAGCATGCCGATATAAACAGTATTCTAAAAAATGAATGGCTACGCGTGAGCACCACTCACATGTAGTTTGCAGTGGCTTGGTTAATGTGTGCTTTTCCTTGTATATGTGGAAATGACATATATTAACAAAACAACTATATCTGAACTATATATCTGGACTATAATTATAGCAAAATAACTATCTTTCTACTAGTGATGCATATTATTGAGGCATGTTATGCTCAAATTTGGAAGACAATAGAAGGAATTTTTTTAAAAAGCTAGTACATACTGAGTGTTAACTCGCTGCCAGTGAATCTTATATATATGAACTTATTAGGGAAAAAATTATTATCATTTTCCAATTATAACAATGATACATTACCCAGGGTCATACAGTGAGTATTATATTAAGAGAAGGAATTGGAAAACAGGTCCAAGAACAAAATCTATGACTTATCAAATGCCTCCATAAGCAGAGTATTGATGAGATAAAATTGTTAAAATGCACTACTTATGAGAATACTTGAGCTACCTTAACTGAAGCTTTTAGAGTGTACTAGAATATGTGAAGAGCTAATTAGTGCAAAGTCAAAGAATACCCAGTTAAGAAAGTAAGCTTGATCCCATTACTATGTCAACAGGGTTAAACTTGAAGTACTCTCCTGAGAAGCAAGCTTACAATCTCATTAGTGCTTTGGTATATGCATATGTTTGCTTGTGGGGAGGCTAGAGGCAGATCTGGAAGAGATGGTGCATAATTAGGCTCATATTACCCAAATTACTGTTTCTGGTACACTCTTCTTGATGAGCTTTTTTTTTTTCACTCCTGTATTTGTATTTTTTCATCTGGGCACTTAGGCAAACTGAGCCTACTTTGATATTTTGCTCAAACACTGGCATGTGAAGTGAATGTTTTACTTCTTAGAACACAGTGTCCTCGAGAAATACACATAAATATGCATTTGGCAGGATGACAAACTAGTATGGACTACTGCCCCCTTCACTTCCCATGGCAATACCAGTATAGATATTCTTTTGAAGCAAAAAATTTATATATTTATTTCACAACTTGATACAGAATTTAAGAAATGGATTAAGGATATAGAAAGAAGCTCGCTTTCGATGTGTTCATATGTGCGTGTGTGTGTGTATAGTGGAATGCTGCCTAGAGGAAAAGATAGCAGCCTTTATTACAACATGATTCAGAAAGAAAACAGCAGCTCTAATTATATTAGGATATTTGGTATTAATACCAGAGCAGTTAAGGAGCTCAGCTAAGGAAGGCACTTACTAACTACAGATTAAGGAAAGCATTTCACATTTTATCTATACACCCTTCAATGCTCAGAACATGAATAGAAAATTAACTAAGAAAGTATTTGAGAAAAGTGGCTTTTGAAACATAGTTATGGTTGCAGCTTTTTTGAAGTTAACAGTCTTTCAGAAGAAGGGAAAGCAGATGTTAATCGGTTGAAATTTGGGCTGAGCCCTTGCATCAAACTCAGAAGAAGAGATTGATACACGTTATAACAAGATAGAGAATAACTCCAAGGAAATATAGACAAGGAAAAGAGAGAAGTATATGAAGACTTCACAAATATAAAACATTAGCTAGAAATTTATAAATACATGATTTATGTGGACATAATTTTGAAATTAAATAACGTAAAAGAAAACAAAGATACAGAGAGATATACCATGTTCATTAATGGTTTAACATAAAGTAAAGTTTTAATTAACTCAAAGCTAACTATAAATTTAATGCAATTCCAATAAAAAGATCTATCACAACTTTTGAGAAAACTTGGGTACATAGATTCTAAATTTTGTGTAGAAGTCAACACATTCACACATAAGTAAGGCAAACTTAAGTAGAAGTATTTGGAGGTATTTGCAATGCTGAGTATCTTTCATCTACCCTTCCAGGTTGATGTTCTTCATTTACATCTTTGTATGTCTTTGAATGCTGAATCCTATGGGCCACATCTGCTAGGTTCCCTGTCTGTCTGTGTTCTTCAGCTTTGTTCACGGGACAACAGTAGGTACTCTCTTTCAGCTCTTTCTCTACTGAAGATCAAAGATCCTACATTTACAGCTCTAGAAAAAGAAAAGAACTAAATAAACCCTGCCAAAGGTCCTGTATTAGGTGTATATAAGTGTATTACAGTGTTTGTCTCATCTTGTTACAATTTTCTGTCTTCTCTGCTACAGTGTTCTGTTTAAGGGCACTGTTATCTTTATTAATTAGTATACAAAAACATATCAGTCAATTAAAACATCTTTTAGGCTGGCAAGAACATGACCTATTTACCCAAATGTAACAAATACTTTATATTCAGAATTATTATGTCACTATAGAAAACATTTGTAGGTTTAAATCTAAATAAAGTTTACTGTTTAAACATGAAGCTGGCAGTTGGGGGAGGGGGGAAAGCTTTTTTTTCTTACATAATAACCAAACAATAAACTCTAAGAAAGTTCTATTTCAAAAATAAATGAAAACATTACTATCTGTAGTTATTGTTTAACAGAGACACAAATCCAGTCCAAAAAAATTTTTTGAAACCCCAAAGAAAATAATGCAATTGCCCAGAAAGCAATCAGCCATTTTGAATACTTTGATATTTAATAAAGATAACCTTGTCTCTGCAAGCACAATTTGATAACCAGTATTACATTCTAGATAAATGAAAAAGAACACATCAAACAATGCACTAGAATTTAATTTGAATATAGAATATACTCTCCCTGCAAAAAATTAAACTACTACAGAAGAAACATTTTATTTGATTTCTTTTCTTTGAATCTCCTTGACTAGATAAGTAATATAAAATACAAATGTGAAAAACAAAATATTTAAATATATTTCTTAAGTGAAAGATTACTGACAAGTTATAAGAATATATTAAAAAGCATAAAGATTTAAAGATTGATATATTTAAATTTATAAAGTATTATTTAAGATATAAAGTCTAAAAATCCAACAATTCAAAGAACAATAATATACTTTGTTTTAATATGACATAGGTATCAAACAGTGATACATTATGTATGTAAATAAAATTATGTCAAATATGGTATTTCTAATTTATTCTTTTTAAAATATAAGTTATTTGATTTTCTAGGCACAATCCATTTGCTGATCAAACTTCTCAAGAATTTTTTTTTAATATTAAGAATTACCTGCAGAGAGTTTTTCAAATGAAGTAAGCTGACAACAACACATTTAATTTGAAGCCATAAGGAAGGTATAATAGACATACAAAGACCAAATATAGTCTGTTTCAAATTTCAGTTAAAATTTTTGATAAAAATAACACAAGCTCTACTTGAGGAACATACTCAATTTATAGAGTATTATATTACATTATATTTGAGGCTTTGTATCTTGATAAATTTCATGTGTAGGGTCTTTTAAGCATAAATGTATTACGGAATTAAAAAACCAAAGTAATATGAGAGCATTAGAATTGCTTTTAGTTGTACAATGTGAGCAGATATGACAAAATCCTGTTGCTGTTTACAGAATAAATCAGAATAGATGGAAGGAGATCACCAAAAAGAAAATGGCGAATATAAGTTAATATCTTGTTCCAATTAACTCTTTCTTTGCTCTTTTCCTGAACTTTCATGTATTATCATAGTATTATAGGTAAAACTGACCTTCCATATTCTTCCCTATCATCCATGAAATGTTGCACCTGGCATTCATTACCTATGCTAATTTTACACTACTTTATATTGCCAACCTCATTCTTACTATTTTCCAAGAAGGCTTGCTTAAATGTCATATTTTCCTGTGCTTTCCTTTATTTCTTGGCCACTTCATTACTTTTAACATTGTTTCCTCCATACTAGACATGTTCCAGGTTAAGATATCAACATGCCCTTATAAACTTTATTGTAAAAAAAACCTCTGAAATATTACTTCCTCCTAAAACCTCTAATCTTCAAAAGGAAGTAACCCATGGAGATATATATACACACACACACACACACACACGTGTGTGTGTATATATATGCTATATATGTGTATGTATACACACATGTGTATATATATAGCATATATACGCATATATACACACATATATGTATATATATAGCATATATATACATATATACACATATACACACACACATATTATAAACATGGTATATCTCTCCATATATTTAAGTTTTCTTTTATGTCTTTGCAATACCTATCATTAGAATTTTTCTAGGAAGGGACTAATTCTTATGTGGGAACATTATCTGATAAGTCATGTGGGAGGTGAATGTCAGTATGGGGACATAGGACTGCAATAACCAAGGCCTGCCAAAATGAAAAAAAGAAAAAAATAAATTCTTTAGTCTGCATTAGAAAGGCATAAGACATTAGGGGAGGGGATGGGAAAAATAGGGGGATTTAGAGGGGAGATAAACAAGAAGAGAAAAAGGCTGAGGAATTAAATGGGAAGCTAGAGTCCAAGTCGCAGTGTGTATTTGGTTGTTGTTCCTCTCAAATCTACATTGTTGATTCTTGTATTGTGTTGTCCTAATCATTCCTGCAGTTGCATCATGTTGTATTTATATTGGCTGAAACAGTGCCTTGTGTAAATGTGTAGTATATGCCCTCCTTACTCAATATTCTGTAAAGTAGGCTTCTTACCTTATTTTTATTCTATAGTCATCAGGGTTAGAAACTGATAATCAAATAGCCTCCATCTAATCCAGACATCTACCAGTGTGCACCTCTTCCGCATAGCAAGGGAAAGATATGCGTCAGTAGGGATGAATTGTAATTGTACACAGCAAATCTGAAGTGTTGTGTAATGTCATTTCCCAGTCATACCGTTACTATGGGAACACTACTGAGACTAAGGTGACCAGCAGACCTCATGTGCAGACATTTCAATATAGCTCAATATTATTTTCAACAATAGATTGAGGTAATCCATCTTCTCTGAGTGCTTTTGTTTTACATTTTTCTAAGAGAAAGAATTTTATTTGGGTGATGTGTTATCACTGAATGTGAAGAAGACTCTGTGCCATTTCAATCCAAGACACTGCAGAGAGAAATTACTTCATGTTTTTCATAATCCAATGAGATATGTCTAGGAGAGAAGAAGTGATTGTAAATTAATAGGCATGTCAAAAACAAAAACATTTATTCAAAAGAACTCAGAGTCAGTTTCTTCAGAAATAAATCATGAAAAGGGTTAAACACTTAGAATTTATGGATTCCTCTCCAAGATAAATATTGATATATATGTGACCAGTTTCTATACTAGGACTTTATGAAAAGAATGTATAAATGACTGCATCCATGCTATGGTAGGAGATACATTACAATGTATATTTAGTATAATTCTACACCATAAAAATTGGTTTTTGCTTCACCAAATAACTGGGTAAATATAAGATATGGTTCAAAGAAGTCCCTCCATTCTAGTCTGGTCTGTGTTCCTTTTTATTCTGAGTCATCCATGGACCCCTGCTTCTCAGTTTCTCAGTTGTCTGTGCCGTAGTTCCATCTGATCTGTCGCTAGTTCATCAGGTACTCTGTTTTTCAAATTATAATTCTTATTCCTAGATTGGTTTTACAAACTGTCTAAAATTTCATAGTTTAATCAGTAGTATTTTCTGCTGGTTTTTTAAATCAATTGCGATTTGGAAAAACTGATTTTTTTTTTTTTTAAGAGGAAAGAATTCTCTGTCCTTAATTAGTTTTCAATCTGGAAATGGCTTTTTTTATCTTTTCGTGAAGGTACTGTCCATTCATCTCTGTACCTAATCCCAATGTCCTTCATACAAATTTGAACTATTTTTAATCTTTTGTATTCTACTACGATTGGGAGCTAATTTTGATCTTCTAACTTTGGCAAGAATAGAATATTCTAGCACAGGAGTTGAAAACAGATCTCACCCTGGGGTAGCAATATGTGTAACACTGTAATTACATTCTTTAATGAATAGAAAAGCTCAGAGAATAAAATTTTAGCAAGAAAACACACTATAACTTATTGACCATCATAATTGTTCTGTGCACTCAAAAGATGAATCCACATGTGAATGGCATTGAAAAGCTTCTCCACCACAATCAAGTTGGCTTCATTCCCGGGATGCAAGGCTGGTTCAACCTACACAAATTAACAAATGTAGTTCATCACATAAACACAACTAAAGACAAAGACCACATGATTAACTCAATAGACACAGAAAAGGCCTTTTTTTAAATTAATTAATTAATTAATTTATTATTATTATTATACTTTAAGTTCTAGGGTACACGTGCATAACGTGCAGGTTTGTTACATATGTATACTTGTGCCATGTTGGTGTGCTGCACCCATCAACTCGTCATTTACATCAGGTATAACTCCCAATGCAATCCCTCCCCCCTCCCCCCTCCCCATGATAGGCCCCAGTGTGTGATGTCCCCCTTCCCGAGTCCAAGTGATCTCATTGTTCAGTTCCCACCTATGAGTGAGAACATGCGGTGTTTGGTTTTCTGTTCTTGTGATAGTTTGCTAAGAATGATGGTTTCCAGCTGCATCCATGTCCCTACAAAGGACACAAACTCATCCTTTTTTATGGCTGCATAGTATTCCATGGTGTATATGTGCCACATTTTCTTAATCCAGTGTGTCACTGATGGACATTTGGGTTGATTCCAAGTCTTTGCTATTGTGACTAGTGCCGCAATAGTAAAATTCAACATCCCTTCATGTTATAAACTCTCAGTAAACTAGGTATTAAAGAAATCTACCTCAAAATAATAATAAATATTTATGACAAACCGACAACCGACGTAATAATGAATGGGCAAAAGCTGGAAGCATTCCCCTTGAAAACCAGCATGAGATAAGGATGCCCTGTCTCACCACTCCTGTTCAACATGGTAGTGGATGTTCTGCCCAGGGCAACCAGGCAACAGAAAGAAATAAAGGGCATTCATATAGGAAGAGAGAAAGCCAAGTTATCTTTGTTTGCAGATGACATGATCCTACTTCTAGAAAACCCCATTGTCTCAGCCCAAAAGCTTCTTAAGCTGATAAGCAACTTCAGCAAAGTCTCAGGATACAAAATCAATGTGCAGAAATCTCTAGTATTCTTATACACCAAAAGGCATGCAGAGCGCCAAATCATGAATAAATTCCCATTCATAATTGCTACAAAGAGAATAAAATACCCAGGAATAGAGCTAAAAAGGGAAGTGAAGGATCTCTCCAGGGAGAACTACAAATCACTGCTCAAGGAAATCAGAGAGGACATAAATGGAAAAACATTCCATGCTTATGCATAGGAAGAAGCAATGTCATGAAAATGGCTATACTGCCCAAAGTCATTTATCAGTTCCATGCTATTCCCATTAAACTACCATTGACATTCTGCACAGAATTAGAAAAAAACAAACTATGTTAAAATTCATATGGAACCAAAAAAAGAACCCGTATAGTCAAGACAATCCTAAGCAAGAAGAACAAAGCTGGAAACAGCATGCTACCCAACGTCAAACTATACTATAAGGCTACAGGAACCAAACCAGCATGTTACTTGTATTATTCTGTTCTCATCCTGCTAATAAGGAGATACCCAAGACTGGGTAATTTATAAAGGAAGAGGTTTAATTGACTCTCAGTTTTACATGCCGGGGGAGGCCTCAAAATCATGACTGAAGGGGAATGAGGAGCAAAGTCATGTCTTACATAGTGGCAGGCAAGAGAGCTTTTGTAGGGGAACTCCCCTTTATAAAACCATCAGCTCTCATGAGACTTTTTCACTATCACGAGAACAGCACAGTAAAGACTTGGCCCCATGATTCAGTTATCTCCCACTGGGTCTTTTCCACCACCACAATGGATATTATGAGAGCTACAATTTAAGATGGGATTTGAGTGGGAACGCAGCCAAACCATATCAGTCCTGATACAAAAACAGACACATAGACCAATGGAACGGAATAGAGAACTCAGATGTAAGCCTACACACCTACAACCGTCTGATATTTGACAAACCTCACAAAAACAAGCAATATGGAAAGGAATCCCTATTTAATAAATGGTGCTGGGAGAATTGGCTAGCCATAGGCAGAAAATTGAAACTGAAGCCCTTCTTTATACCTTTTCAAAAATTAACTCACAGTGGATTAAAGACTTAAGTGTAAAACCCCAAACAATAAAAACCCTAGAAGAAAATCTAGGCAGTACCATTCAGGACATAGGCACGGGCAAAAATTTCGTGATGAAAACACCAAAAGCAATTGCAACAGAAGCAAAAATTGACAAATGGAATGTAATTAAAGAGCTTCTGTGCAGCAAAGGAAACTATCATCAGAGTGAACAGACAACCTACAGAATGGAAGGAAATTTTTGCAATCTATCCATCTGACAAAGGTGTAATATCCAGAGTCTATAAGGAACTTAAACAAATTTACAAGAAAAAAAAATCCCATTAAAAAGTGGGCAAATGACATAAACAGACATTTCTCAAAAGAAGATATCCATGCAGCCAAGAAACATCTGAAAAAAAAGCTCAACATCTGTATCATTAGAGAAATGCAAATCAAAACCACAGTAAGATACCACCTCATGCCAGTCAGAATGGCAATTATTGAAAGATCAAGATGCCAGACACGGTGACTCACACCTGTAATCTCAAAACTTTGGGAGGCTGAGGTGGGCAGATCACCCGAGGTCAGGAGTTCGAGACCAGTCTGACTAACATGGCGAAACCTTGTCTCTACTAAAAATACAAAATTAGCCAGATGTGGTGGCATAGCCTATAATCCCAGCTACTTGGGAGGCTGAGACAAGAGAATCGCTTGATCCGGGGAGGCAGAAATTGCAATGAGCTGAAATCACACCATTGCACTCCAGCTTGGGCAACAAGAGTGAAACTTTGTCTCAAAAATAAAGTCAAGAAACAGCAAATATTGGCAAGGTTGCTGAGAAAAAGGAAGGAATACTTTTACATTGTTGGTGGAAATGTAAATTATTTCAACCGTTGCAGAAGACAGTGTGGTGATTCCTCGAAGATCTAGAAGCAGGAACAGCATGTGACCCAGCAATCTCATTACTGGGTATATACACAAAGGAATATGAATCATTCTATTATAAAGATACCTGCACGTATTGCATGCATATGTTCATTGCAGCACTATTCACAATAGCTAAGGCATGAAATCAACCCAAATTCCCATCAATAATAGACTGGATGAAGAAAATGTGGTATATATACATATATACACACCATGGAATATTATGCAGCTATAAAAAGGAACAAGTTCATGTCCTTTGCAGGGACATAGATGGAACTGAAAGCCATTATCCTCAGCAAACTAATTCAGGAACAAGAATTCACACACTGCATGTTCTCACTTATAAGTGGGAGCTGAACAATGTGAACCCATAGACACAGGGAGGGAACAGCACACACTGGGGCCTGTCATGGGTGAGGTTAAGGGGAGGGAGAGCATCAGAAATAATAGTTAGTGGATGCTGGGATTAATACATAGGTGATGAATTGATCTGTACAGCAAACCACCATGGCACACATTTAATTATGTAGCAAACCTGCATATTCTGCACATGTACCCCATAATTTAAAATAAAAGTTGATGAAAAAACATACGAATGGGTATAAATTATACAGTAGTTCCTCGTTATCTGTGGTTTCACTTTCCTTGATATTAGTTACCCACAGTCAACTGTAGTCTGAAAATATTAAATGGAAAATTCCAGAAATAAACAGTTCACAAGTTTCAAATTGTGGATTGTTCTAAACAGCTTAATAACACCTAGCATGTTCCAGCTCCATCCTGCCTGGTACATGAATCATCCTTTGTCCATCATACTGATTCCGTATACCCTACGCAACCCTTAGTCGTCAATATTGTTTGCTCATTACATTCAGCCATCACCATTGCCATGACTTGATGATCCAGGATCACCCCCAGCAGATGATCCTCTATCTGACATAGCATCAGAAGCTCAATTGTAGCTTAATGGTACATCAAAATGCCTATGTCATTCACTTCACTGCCTCTCATCCTGTAGACATTTCATCATCTCACATCTTTACAACAAGTATATTTTGAGAGACCACATTCTCATAACTTGTATCACCCTGTATAGTTATAATAATTCTATTTAATTATTAGGTATGATTGTTAATCTCTTACTGCGCCTAATTTATAACTTAAATTTTATCATATGTATGTTTAAGAAAAAAACATAGTGTATATAGAATTCAGTGCTGTCGATAGTTTCAGAAATGGGGGTCTCGAAAACTATTTCTCATGGATAAGGGGGGATTACTGCAGTTGTAAGCTTACATGTGCAAAATAACAAATATCATTCGTTCTTTCTTTAACTCAGTTAGATTTCTGTCCTGAAGTTACAATTTTTCAAATGAGAGAGAACTTTGTCTACTCTATCCAAGGTAAAATTTGGAATTTTTTACTTCCATACACTTCAGTTATTCAGTAGTCAATTCAGATTCACAGTTCAGTTATATTGAAGTTAAAACACTACCACAAAACTTTTTTCTCCCCACAACTATCTGTTTTTTTAAAATAAATTGTAATGTGTGTATTTAAGATATACAAGATGATAAGATACACATACACAATAAAATTGAACAAATTAGCATATCTATTATCTCACATAGTTACTCATGCCTCCTATTGCTTATGGCAACTATGAACTCCTCATGTAGCAAAAATCCTGCATACATGTAGCAAAAATCCTGCATACAATACGTTATTATTAACTGTAGTCTTCATGTTGTACATTAGATCTTTCAGTGTGCTCATCCTACATATTTTCTACTTTGTATCCTTTGACTTGTATCTTCCTATTCCCTACTATTTGTTCAGATTCTAAGGTCCAGGAAACTTGGTAGGGAGAAAAGTCTTAATTATGGTTTGTCTTATGTTTGCTTCCATTTATTCCTATTTGCCATGGCTAGTATGACTTGTGTGACTATGACTACTATGACTTATCAGTCCAAACAACACATAGAAATCCCCAGACAGATTTAGATAATCTGATTCTCTTGTCTAAACTTTAGTTTCAATTTTTTTATTGTGCCCTCTCTGAGAAATCACAGTATTCCCTTTTATCCCCAAGAAAGTGGCCCGCAATGCACCTCTTTGTATCTTGACTTTTTCTCTCTTCTCTGTAAACTAAATTCCATCCTTTGAAAGGAGCATACTGAAATTTTGAAATCTCTTCTCAGATTCTTTAAGAGCTATGGAAATAGAGGCTCTGTCTCAGCCAAATCAGGAAGAAGCAAAGCATAGTCACCACTCCTCCTCGTCAGTCTCCTCCTATGAACTTTGACGTTTTTTGAGATTGATACCTTCCAGTTCTTCACATAAGAATAGTGCAAATATAAGAGAAGCTTTGCATAGTGTCCTTCCCCTGGAGTGTATTGAAAGGAGGCATGGACAGAGTCCGTGTACCCTGGATTGCTTCTTATTCTTTCGTTTTCCCCAAAATAAAGGGAACAGAGAATCCCATTCTGCTTCTCTAGTAGAGCTTCATAAATAATGAGAGGCCCTCATGGTTATGCTACTTGAGTACAGAAAGGCTAATTAAATTCAAGAAAATTATATATGTGGTATATCATCAAATTGTTTAATCTGCTAAGAGATCACCAAATTATAGTCTTACACTGATAAAACACATCATGTGTCTTTCACTGATAAAATCACACATCACGTGTGGAAGAACAAGTGAATGAAGATACCACGCATGGTTCAGAAAAAAAGACCCCTTAAGGGCATCATAGAGAAAGGTAGAAATGTTTCAAGAAATGAAAATTTTACCTCCTAAATTTAAGGATCATTTTGGCAAATCTCACAGGCATATCATGAAGGCGTTTCCACTATAAAGATACTATCTTGAAAATTGGCACGCACAACTCCAACTTCATTCAGGTATACTGTTAGATATGTTATTTCACTGTATTTTAAATGTCTTCCTTCCCTCACTAGCTGGCTTTTAGAGAAAAGGGCACAATGGACTAATTGAGTACTGCTTACTTACAAGACAAGCATTGGTAATATAGGTTCCAAGGGGCTACATTGATATAAATTGGAGAAAGGAGCTTGAGAATCTTCCCAGCACCATATAGGGCTTATGGCTTCTTGTGTGTTATGTCACTAAATATCTTACCACCCAATAGTAGGAAAATTAACTGCACACTTTCCATTCACTCTTCCAAGTTCTATTCTTCATCCTTCTCTATCTTGTTTCATGCCTCCAAGAAGCTAAACTGCATGTACTGCCTCATGGGCACCCTTACCCACTAGCTTCTCTCTGAGGTTGGATAATTCAAAATTCCAGGAGATTAGAGTGAGGGAAGAGACTAAGGTCGAGATTTTAGATATTCAGCTTCCACTTAACCAGTCACTTTGGCAAAATCCTTTTGTGAAAGGCTGCTGCTCCAGGTACATGGTCCTTTTCACACACCTACTCACTCCCTGCTCCCATTAAATTCTCTCTTCTCTTGCCATTAAATCTAAGATCTTTTTCCTTCGTTTTGCTAGACTTGGGGTACAGTTCCATGTTTCTTTGTCTTTCTGAAGCCTACCAACACATTTGTAATCAACACCTTTTTTAAACCATCTTAATGAACTTGTTAGCTGTACCATCTGTCTCCTTCTGGGACCTTTATAGATATGGGCAGTATTCATATTGTAGTGTACATCTTTCTCTCTGGCATACTGTAAACAGCAAAAACAGAAATCTCAATTCAATGAAAATGTATTACACCTTTGTTAAATATTCAGTGTTTGGTCTGTGTGAGTAAATAGGGCAGTGCACTTTTGGAGAACAGTTACATTGGATATAAGTGCCTAATGTTCCTAACGCTACCCCATGTAACTCTTGTTGATTTGGTGTTCAAGGGATTTCATATTTCCAGCTTTACAACCTCTGTATGAAAACAGAAGGAAAAGGAAATAACATGCAAAGCCAGTGCCTGAAATTGTGCATCAGAGATGAAGCAATTTAAGTTGGACAATGAGGAGGCCCAGCTAGCTCAGTCATTAGAGCGTGAGACTCTTACATTGGCATCAGCAGCACCAAATGCCTAATTCTTTCCCACGAAAAATGTTTTTGTTTTGTTTTACTTTTGAGATGAAGTCTCACTCCATTGCACAGGCTGGAGTACAGTCATCTCGACTCACTGCAACCTCCACCTCTCAGGTTGAAGCGATTCTCATGCCTCAGCCTCCCAAATAGCTGGGACTACAGGTGATTGTCACCACACCCGGCTAATTTTTTGGATTTTTAGTAGAGACGGGGCTTTACTGTGTTGGTCAGGCTGGTCTCAAACTCCTGACATCAAGTGATCTGCCCTCCTCTTCCTCCCAAAATACAGGGATTACAGGTGTGAGCCACCGCATCTGGCTGAAAAAAAAAAGTTTTAAAAGAAAATATATGTCTATGTGTTGACATAAGCTGTTGTGGGAAGTCAGGGACCCCAAACGGAGGGACCAACTGAAGCCGTGGCTGAAGAACATAAATTGTGAAGATTTCATGGACATTTATTAGTTCCCCAAATTAATACTTTTATAATTTCTTATGCCTGTCTTTACTGTAATCTCTGAACATAAATTGTGAAGATTTCATGGACACTTATCACTTCCCCAATGAATATCCTTGTGATTTCCTATGCCTGTCTTTACTTTAATCTCTTAATCCCATCATCTTCTTTGTAAACTGAGGAGGATGAATCGCCTCAGGACCCTGTGATTGTGTCAACTGCACAAATTGTTTGTAGAGCATGTGTGTTTGAACAATATGAAATCTGGGCATCTTAAAAAAAGAACAGATAATAGCGATGTTCAGGGAATAAAAGAGGTAACTTTGAACTGGCCACCGGTGAGTCAGACGGAACAGAGCTATATTTCTCCTCTTTCCTAAGCAAATAGGAGAAATATCGCTGAATTCTTTTTCTCAGCAAGGAACATACCTGAGAAAGAGAATGCGCCCTGAAGGTAGGCTTATAGATGGCCCCTTTTTAAGGTGTCCTGTCTTTTATGGTCGAAGTCGAAGGGATGAAATAAGCCCTGGTCTCCTATAGTGCTCCCAGGCGTATTAGGTGGAGGAAAATTCCCACCTAATAAATTGTGGTCAGACAGGTTATCTGCTCTCAAACCCTGTTTCCTGATAAGATGTTATCAATGATAATGCGTGTCCGAAACTTCATTAGCAATTTTAATTTCTCCTCGTCCGGTGGTCCTGTGATCTCGCCCTGCCTCCATTTGCTTTGTGATATTTTATTACCTTGTGAAGTACGTGATCTCTGTGACCCACACCCTCTTCGTGCACTCCCTCTCCTTTTGAAAATCACTAATAAAAACTTGCTGGTTTTACCACTTGGGGAACATCACGGATCCTGCCGACACGTGATGTCTCCCCAGGACACCCAGCTTTAAATTTCTCTCTCTTGTGCCCTTTCCCTTTATTTCTCAACCCAGCCAAGACACTTAGGAAATAGAAAACACACGTTAAACATCGGGAGCGGGTTCTCCCGATAATAAGCAACAATAAAAATATTTTTTCAACAAACGAAACATTGACATTTTTAAGTGAGTTAATTTCGCTATAAGTCATATGCTTAAATAGATTGTACATATTTTTCTAAGTGTAATTTGTTCATATTATTTTTGAAACTCTAATTTGGGAATTTTTTTAAAGACAGTTTTAAAAAAAAGTGAATGTGGCCATTGTGGTGGCTCAAGCCTATAATTCCAGCACTTTGGAGTCTGAAGTGAGTGAATCTTTTGAGTCCAGGAGTTCAAGATTAACCTGGGCAATATGGTGAAACCCTGTCTCTACCAAAAAAAAAAAAAAAAAAAATTAGCCAGGTCCTAGCTACTGAGAAGGCTGAGGCGGGAGGATCACTTAAGCCCGGGAGGCGGAGGTTGCAGTGAGCCGAGATTGCACCACTGCACTCCAGCCTGGGTGATGGAGACCCCATCTCATCATAATAACAAAAATAATAATAATAATGAATGTAAAGCACACTGGCAAATTGATATCCTCATGTCCTCCTTTCCCTATATTTGTTTTTGTAACTTTCCCTTCAACATGTAGATGTGGATGTCACATTGCAAACTTGGCACATCCAACAAATTCCCAGTGCACGCCATCATACCTACTTTGCTCATAGACTTTCTTATCTAATTATTGGAAAATACTTTCTTCTTGTTACTTAGGCCAAATGCCATGAAGTCATTTTGCTCTCCACTTTTGCTGTCACCCACATTTAAATCAGCTAATCATAATGACTGCACTTTTAAATACACCTGTAATCACTAATGAGGGGGGAACTTTTAAGACCAAGTTAAAACCTATCATTCATTGCTCAAAGGTCTCCAATAATTTCCCATATCATTCAGAGTAAAAGCTAAATATGTTAAACAGCTTATAAAATCCTCAACAAAACTATCTGCTACCCATTTTTCTACAAATACTCTTTCTCTCCTTTGTTCTCTCTTTTCCAGCCTTACTGATAACCTTTTATGCATGTATGTTCTTGTGCTTCTTTGTGTATATGTATGAAGGTATGTATTTTATACTTATTCCCTTGCATATAAGGGATACACATATGTAGGTAAATTATGTAAATGTGTATTCATTATCTCTATGCTTTATTTTTTCCTTGTACATTCAGCTCCCCTTTTTTAGAATGCTCTTCCCATGTTTCACCTAATTCAGATCTTTAAGTAACAGTTTCTCAGAATGCCATTTCTGAAATACCTATTTAAAATTAAGTCTTACACCCTTTCTAATTCTTCTTTTCTGTTTATTTTCTACTATATTATTAGGTTGGTGCAAAAGTAATTGCAATTTTTTGCCACTGAAAGTAATGGCAAAAGATTACTTTTGCACCAACCTAATACTTATCATTATTCAACATTCCCTATTTCAATGTACTGTTGTTACTTAATATTTGCTCTGTCATGAAAGAATTTTTCATGAGGATGGAAATTTTTACCTGTTTAAATTTTTACCTTTCCAGTCTTATGTCCCCATATCCTAGAAAAGTGGCTTTCACATTGTAGGTGTCCAATAAATATGTGTCAAAAGCACAAAGAATAAAATGTGATGTTCAGCTATATTTTCCAATATTAAATACATCAGCAAATATGCATAAGTTTGTTTGGGTGCATTAATAGTTGCCTTCTTATCTTTCTGGATTGATTTTGGTGGTAACAATGGTTTCTTATTGGTGGAATGTTTCCGAAGTAAAGTTCTGCAATAGTTTCTGACTCCATAATGACAAATTTTAATATTTTAATTGGAGACTAAAGCTATTTGACTCTAAGAACTCTGGCTTTTGTGTAGGTGTCAAGAGAGCAAAGGTTTCTTCAGTTCCATTGTGCTTACACTCTTATATGCTGAAAAGGAAGCTTTTAGCTCAGAAATTTTTATAATTAGTATCAGAATAAATGTGTACCCAGAGAGACCTTTCCAGACTGTCCTACATAAAACAGTATTCCACCCCCATTCAGGGTACTTATCATATTACTCGTTCCAATGTCTATAGATCATTAAGACTTTCTGAAATTAAATATTTTCTTTGTTTGTTTAATGCACTCATTTTCTGTATTATTTTTCTAAACAAAATTGTTATGAACTCAGGGACTACGGCTGTGATGTTTATTTCAGAATCTTCATGCCTTCTAGCTTGCTTAAGAAGACATTGAAGATGCCATTGATGTTTATTTAATGAATGAGTGGGTGGATCCTTGATTGTTCCCTGTATGATGTATGTTAAAAAAAAGCAAAATTCGCTTTTAGCAGTTAACACATGTTCTAAACTCTCAGAAAGTTCCATTTAAAAACATAAAAACAGAGAGATTAAAAGGGAAAAAAGTCAGTATGCATCTCTCAGAATGGCAAAAATCCACAACATTGACAACACCAAATGCTAGCAAGGATGTGGAGCAACAGGAACTCTCATTCATTGCTGGTGAGAATGCAAAATGACATAACTACTTTGGAAGACATTTTGATGGTATCTTATGAAACTAAACATATTCTTGTCATATGATTCAGCAATTATGTTCTTTAGTATTTACTCAAAGGAGTTAAAAACTTATGTCCACACAAAAACCTTCACACAGACATAAATAAGAGATTTGTTTATAATTGCCAGAACACGGAAGTAACCAAGACTGCCCCATTGTAGCTGAATGAGTAAATAAACTGTGGTACATACAAACAATGGAATATTATTTAGTACTAGAAAGAAATGAGTTATAAAATCATGAAAATACGTAGAGAAATACTAAATGCATATTACTAAGTGAAAGAAGCCAGTCTAGAAAGTCTACATACTGTATGATTCCAAATGTATGACATTCTGGAAAAGGGAAAACTGTGGAGACAAGAAAAAGTTCAGTCTTTATCAGGGATTAGGCGGGATGAAAGGATAAATCGATAGATCACAGAGAACTTTTACCACCGTTAAACCATTCTTCCTGATAATGTAATGGTAGATACATATCATTATACAGTTGTCCAAACCCATAGATTGAACAACATCATAAGTGAACGCGAATGGAAATTATAGTATTTGTGTAGTAATGATGTGTTCATGTAGGTTCATCAATTGTAATAAATGTATCAATCAGGTGGAGGTTGTTGATAATGGGAGAGCCTATGTATGTGAGGTATGGGGGTGGGAATAAGGGAACCGTCTGTACTTTCTGCTCAGTTTTGCTGCCAACCTAAAACTTCTAAAAAAAAATAGTCTATTTTTCCCTCAAGAATGCAGATTGGGGACATTGTTAACATGCCTCTTCCATTTGGAAACACAAAACAATGTATAGAAATACACATAGTGAACGTTTTCCAAGACACAATGCAAGAACTTAATGGGAAAACTGAAATAAACCACAGACCTTTTGAAAGAAGAAGCAGGTTGCAGCCTACACCATGAACCAGGGGGAAAAATGTAAGTCCCCATTGTATGAGAAGGGAGAGAACTGCCTCTGGGAAATACACTCCCACCAGAGAACCCAGCAATCCACACCACAGGGGGAAGGCCTTAACACTTCCCAGCGCTGAAGCTGATATAGGGAGCGGTGGGGAATATATGAAAAGGAGCAGCAGTGGGGAGTGCTTTGCATGCAGTCCCAGTCTCCAGCATGAATGGAGAAAAGCCATTCCTGATTCAACCTTGCAGGAATCTTGTGGAAGCCTGTCAGCTAACTCAGGCAGCGGTTGTTGGTTGCAAGAAGCTCCCAACTAAGATTTGTAATATAGTCTCCATTGAGGACAAATTCCGTTGGGCAGAACCGGTGGATGAGTGGGAAATGTGCTGCAGCTACAAGTGAAGGAGCTGGGCATCCCAGCTTCATGGGTAGACTGGGAGGGGCATGGCCTGAAAGCTGCCATTCCTGTCCTGTCTCCACTGGGAAGGCACTGGCCAGGGGCAGTTTTGAGTTCTGAGCGCAGACTGCCTGGAACTTAGCTAGCGTGAGACCCACCTTGGTAACTGAGTAAGAGCTGGGTGGGAGATATGGTTTAGATCTGTGTCACCACCCAAACCTCATGTTCAATTGTAATCTCCAATATGGAGGTGGGGGCTAGTGGGAGGTGATTGGTTCATGGGGATGAATTTCTCATGAATTAGGTTTAGTAGCATCCTCTTGGTACTGTCCTCACAATAATGGAGTGAGTTCTCCTAAGATCTGACTGTTTAAGAGTGAATCGCAATAGCACTTCTCCCACTGTCCCCCATGCCCCGCCTTGCTCTTGCAGTGTATGATGTGCCTTCTCCTCATTTGCCTTCCTGCATGATTGTAAGTTTCCTGAGGCCTCCCCAGAAACCAAGCAGATGCTAACAACATGCTTCCTGTACAGCTCTCAAAATCATGAGCCAATTAAACCTCTTTTCTTTATAAATTATCTATTCTCAGGTATTTGTTTATAGCAATTAACATTGCCTGCAGCACCCTGGCTAAGTAGTTCCTTAGTCTGTCCACGTGACCACTTCATTACTATTACAACCAGCATTTGAGAAAGCCAACAAATTAAGACTATTTATAACCAGGGAATATAAAGGGTCTGTCTCTCCTCTGTCACCCTCATCAGAGTTAGTGCTGGTACCCACTGCTGGGAGACTTGAGGACTGGTCACATCACTGAGTCTCTTGCAGACATTCTGTAACACCAGCCTGGGGTATGGCAGCACCACTGGGTGGCTAGACCTAGAGGGACAGCAGCATTTACAGTTGTCTGGCTCTCAGGGACTCCTATTCCTAGGGGAAAGGGGAATGCACCACATCAAGGGAGTACCCCATGGGACAAAAGAATTCAGACAGCAGGTCTTGAGTCTCAGAAATTTCTGCATGTGGAAAGTTTCCTTCAGCAAAGGCACAAATGCAGTGCTGGGCTCAGCAAGGAGGGTCTGTGGCTCTACACCAATAGTCAGGCAGCCCTGGTGCTCATGAAGGGTCTTGGAGAAGGAGATTTCTTTTCTTCCTCATCCACCACTGCAAAAACACCTGGAGCTTCTCCATGGGAGCTTGGAATGGGTTCACTTGTAGATAGCCTTTCTGGAACACTTCAGGGTGACTGTATCTCTACAGGATGAGTGTCCTCCAGGTTCAGGCTTGCATGAGGAGTAGAGTCACAATCCTTCTCTACATGGAACATCAACATTCCTGCAGATGAAAAAAGATGTCTGTATGATCTGTAAAGCCAGAACACTGAGTCAGGAGTGTGACGGGAAGGTGGATTGCTTTCCTGCTGGTCTAGTAGGGGAGCTGAGGTGACTCCCACCATTCACCCTGATAAGATCTCAGTGTTTTACTAGAACTGCCTCTACTTCTGTCAAGCTAAGCTATGGGTACACAGAGTGATATAATAGACTTTGGAGACTCAGAGCAGGGAGAGGAAGGAGGATTTGGGATAAAAAAACTACATATTGGCTACAATATACACTACTCAGGTGACTGGGGCACTGAAATATCAGATTTCACCACTATACAATTCATCCATGTAACCAGAAATCAGTAGTACCCCAAAAGCTATTGAAATAAAAAAAATTAATTTTTAAAAGTTTGTTACAAATTTCTATTAAAAAGGAAAGGAACTCAGATAAACACATTACTGTAGTCATGGTTTTTAAGACATCCAATTAATATAAAACCTTATCACTACATGTTATCAACAAAACGGTTAATTGTGATGACTAATACTGAATGTCAACTTGATTGGATTGAAGGATACAAAGTATTGATCCTGGGTGTGTCTGTGATGATGTTGCCAAAGGAGATTAACATTTGAGTCAGTGGGCTGGGGAAGGCAGATCTACCCTTAATCTGGGTGGGCACAATCTAATCAGTTGCCCGTGTGGCTAGAATATAAGCAGGCAGAAAAATATGAAAAGAGAGACTGGCCAAGCCTCCCAGCCTATGTATTTCTCCCATGCTGGATGCTTCCTGCCCTTGAACATTGAACACTGACTCCAAGTTCTTCAGTTTTGGAACTTGGTCTGGCTCTCCTTACTCCTCAGACTGCAGATAGCCTATTGTGGGACCTTGTGATCATGTGAGTTAATACCTAATAAAACAATTTCCTATATATATATATATACACACACACACACACACACACACAAAATTCTGTCCCTCTAGAGAACCCTAATACCTTTATATATAATATATACATTGTTTACATTAATGGTAGTTATTTTATATAATTTTCATTATAATTCATGCTCATTATGAAAAGTGTTCAAGCCAGAGTTTAAGAGGATAATATAGGGGCAATTTAAAATAGCACATCACCATCACCACCCATATCAAAGATAGTCACTTTTAATATTTTAATATTTTTCTTTCTGACCTTATTATAAAAAAGTGTTGTTATTGTTATTTATTTGTGCCCTTTACAATTATAGCATGCATACTGTTTTCTTCCTAGACTTTCTCTTTACATAATAAGTGGAAGGAACATATAGTCTTTCCTTTAAAATAAAAGGAAAACTAAAAGTACTTAGTTGGTTTCAATTGGTTTGCTAAAGGCTATACTGGGACTGTCCTGAGTAAATAAAGATGTATGCTCAATCTAATGCATATTATTTTTCACAATATTAGATAATTATATAATACCATTGTCATTGTCAATAGCTACATATATTTTGAACTGATAGGTGATTGTTTATTTCATATATTTTTGGCATTTCACTTACTCATCAGCAGAGATTTTATTGCTTAAAATATGATCTACTTTTAGGATTTATTTTCTAAAAGTGAGTCCCAGAAGTATAATTAATATGTCAAAGGTTTAAAAATATGTTTAGAGTACTTAAGACATTTTGCTAAATACACTACCAAGGATGTAAAGTTGCTGTGTTTATATTTTTCTATTTTTAAAATGTTTTTATTTTAACATTAAGAATCAACTGTGAAATAGCAGATATGATCCAAAATACTTCTTCAATGTATTTTGATAAAAATGCTTACATTTTTACAATTATCTTTTTGTATTTAAAAAATGTCACCTCATAAGTACATCTTCAAAAATAAATTTGTTAATGGACAGGTTTGACATTTAAAAAAATCACTTGCAAATGTTATCTAAAATTTACATCATCTCTGACCAAGTAAAACTAAATCTGAATTAAAGTAGTTTTTGAATAAGCTCTTGAAAAAACTACACTATGTTAATTAATAAGCTCAAAGTAAATTAAGAGCATCTGTGTTCTTCGTGCTTCCTGATGCCAACTTAATTCATGTACTATCTTCACTTTTGGAGAAATTTCTAACAGGGTTGCACATTTATTTTAGAAGAAGATTGAAGACCATTATTAAATGAGTATTGACTCATTTTCTCTCCAAATACTTGAAGCATAACATATTATCCTGTGAACCCAAAGAAGTTATAATGATTGTGAAATTTAGGTTACAGTCTTTTGCCTGAATAGCTTAGAAACTTTTCCGCATTTTTCATTGCATTGATTACTGGTACATTATGAAACTCAAAATATGTGGGCAAAAGGAATAAAAAAATTTAAAGCTAATATACCTGCCTAACGGAGCCGACAATTTATTTTACACTGCCAGAAAGTTTGGGTTATATACTTTGTGAGAGATAGTGATTAAACTTACAAGGTATGTATAACTGTAATAAGTCTGTCAATAGAAAAGAAAACCAGCGTTAAGCCACATTGATCTCTTTTCACCAAACTAGGCACATTCTTTGGTTTAATTCATGCAGAGCTGGCTGAGTGGGAGACTGGAGTTTTATTATTCAAGTTATATTCCCCAAAATTAGGAGGCTGGCATTTTTCAAGGATACTTTGGTAGGCCCAGAAATGGGTGCTGCTGATTGGTTGGAGATGCAATTATAGGGTTTGGAAAATAGTCCTTATTCCTGCTAAGTCCAGTTCTGGGCAGGGACACAAAACTGATTGGTGTGTCAGGGTGAAGCCATTGGTCATCAGAAATGCAAAACCCTGAAAAGACATTGCTCAAAAGGCCAATCTTAGGTTCTATAAGAGTGGTGTTATTTGCAGGAGTAATGAGGAAGTTGCAAGTCTTGTGACCTCTGGAATAACAGCTGGTAATAGTTTATGTCTACACCTTAGTAGAATTCAGGCTCCTCTCATCCTCCTAACCTGGTTGTCTCTCATTAGTTTTAAAAAGGCAGTTTAGTTTTGAGGAAGACCTATTATCATTTAAACAATAAACTAAATGTTTCCCAAAGTTAGTGTATTAAGCCATGCTCACCCTGTTATAAAGAAACACCTAAGACTGGGTTATTTATAAACAAAAGAGGTTTAACTGACACAGTTCTGCATGACTGGGGAGGTCTCAGGAAACTTAGAATCTTGGCAGAAAGTGGAGAAACAAGGCACATCTTACATAGCAGTAAGAGAGAGAACAGAGCATGAGAGGGGAACTGCCAAACACTTTTGAAACCATCAGATCTCATGATGACTCACTCACTATCATGAGAACAGCATGTGGGAAACTGTCCCCATGATTCAATCACCTCCCAAAATGTCACTCCCTCCACACATGGGGATTACAATTGAAGATGAGATTTGGGTGGAGAAACAGAGTCAAACCATATCATTCTGCTGCTGGCCCCTCCCAAATCTCATGTCCTTTTGACATTTTAAAAATGATCTTGCCTTCCCAACAGTCCCTTAAAGTCTTGACTCATTCCAACATTAACTCAAAAGCCCAAGTCCAAAGTCTCATCTGAGACAAGGCAAGCCTCTTCCTCCTATTAGCCTGTAAAATCAAAAGCAAGTTAGTTACTTCCAAGATACAATGGGGGTACTGGCATTGGGTAAATGTTTCCATTCCAAATGGCAGAAGTTGGCCAAAACAAAGGGTCTGCAGGCTCCATGCAAGTTCAAAACCTGGCAGGGCAGTCATTAAATATTAAAGCTCTGAAATGATCTTGTTTGACTCCATGTCTCACATACAGGGCATGCTGATGCAGGTGGTGGGATCTCAAGGGCTTGGGCAGCTTTGCCTTCATTGCTGCTTTCATGGGCTGGCATTAAGTGCCTGCAGCTTTCCCAAGTGCACCATGCAAGTTGTTAGTGGATCTACCATTCTGGGGTCTGGAGGATGGTGGCCCTGTTCCCACATATCCACTAGGCAGTGCCCCACTGGAGATCATGTCTGGGTGTTCCCACCCCACATTTCCCTTCCTCGCTGACCTAGCAAAAGTTCCCCATGAGAGCTATCTCCCTTCAGCAGACTTCTGCCTGGACATCCAGGCACTTCCAGCCATCCTCTGAAATTTAGATGGAAGTACCCAAACATCAATTATTGACTTCTTTGCACCCACAGACCCAACGCCATGTGTAAGCCACCAAGGGGTGGGGCTTGGACTGTCTGAATCAATGGCCTGAGCTGTGCATTGCCCCATTTTAGCCACAGCTGGAGCTTCAGCTGGAGCAGCTGGGATGCAGGATGCCAAGTCCAGAGGCTGCACAGAGCAGCAGAGTCCTAGGTCTGACCCAGGAAACTACTTTTTCCTCCTAGGCCTTCAGACCCGTGATGTGAGGGGCTGCTTTGAAGATCATTGACATCCCCTGCAGATATTTACCCTATTGTCTTGGCTATTAACATTCAACTCCTTGTTACTTATGCACATTTCTGCAGCTTGCTTGAATTTCTCCCCAGAAAGCGAGATTTTCTTTTTGACTGCATCTTCAGGCTGCAGTTTTTCCAAATTTATATGTCCTGTCACCTTTTGAATGCTTTGCTGCTTAGAAATTTCTGTAACCAGATAACCTAAATCATCTATTTCAAGTTCAAAGTACCACAGATCTCAAGGGCAGGGGCAAAATACTACCAGTCTCTTTGCTAAAGCATAGCAAAAGTGACTTTTCCTCCAGTTCCCAGTAAGTTCTTCGTCTCCATCTGGAACCACATCAGCCTGGACTTAATTGTCCCACATTACTATCAACATTTTGGTGAAAACCATTCAATAAGTCTTTAGCAAGTTCCAAACTTTTCCACATCTTCCTCTCTTCTTCTGAGTCCTCCAAACTGTTTCAGCCTTTCCCCATTCATTACCCAGTTCCAAAGTTATGTCCCCATTTTCAGGTTATATTTATAGCAGGACTTCATTCTACTGGCACCAATTTAATGTATTAGTCTGTTTCCACACTGCTATAAGAAATATCCAAGATTTGGGTAATTTATAAACAAAAGAGGTTTAATTGATTCACAGTTCTGCATGGCTGGGGAGGCCTCAGGAAACTTACAGTCATGGTGGAAGGTGAAAGGGAAGCAAGGCATATCTTACATGGCAGCAGGAGAGAGAGAAAAGAGCACAATAGGGGAAGTGCCAAACACTTTTAGAACCATCAGATCTCATGAGAACTCACTATCACGAGAACAACATGGGGGAAACCACCCCCATGATTCAATTGGAGATGAGATTTGGGTGGGGACACAGAGCCAAACTATATCGGTTAGCTTGGCTCAAATACAGGAATGATTAAGGGCAGTTTGGAGGTTAAAGGCACATTGAGTGTTGGTTACATCAGATCTCTTTCATTGTCTAATTTTCTCACTGTTTTAACTTCTGCAAAGGCAGTTTCAATCTTATCTTGTGTTCTCGATCTTATCTTGCGTTCTCAGTCTTATCTTGTGTTCTCAAGGTCCCTGATGCTTCTCGTGTGTCAGATCTATCAGTAAGTGTCTAATATACATTTGTCTTATTAAATATACAGGACAACTATGTGCAGTCAAAATACGATTAGTATTTTCAGTTTCCTAATGAGGACCATTTGAATAAGGGGTTGATTAATTTACCATACATCTTAGAATAAGTAATGGAAGCAAATCTGTATTGTTCGACAGCATATGCTCTTGACGTCCTCCTATGTAGATGCTTTTGTATGTCTAAGTCCCACATTACCCTCAGCATAATGGTCTACACAGTAATGACTTAATAAATGTCTGTTGTTCTAATAAAAACAAACAGTACTATTTTGTTTATTTATCAGAAATGTATTCAAACATTTAACAAGGCTCTGTGCCAGGCACAGTCTATAATGCCATATCTTCATCCCTGTGTGCATGCATATAGCAGTTTTTGAATAGCCTTAGTCTAGCAGGGGAGAAAGGATGTAGGCAAATGTAGGACATGAATGTTGTAAGTGAGTTTATTGCTTAAGACATTCAATGTGGTCACAGTGAGGAGGTTCATAACTCTGCCTAGGGGGTGGAGTGGAATCAGAATATATTTCAAAGAAGAATCGATTATGAAATGGCTCCTGAAGGTAAATAAAGATTGACAAGAAAGAGATGATGCAGTTGATGGGCGAAACAGCGGCAAGCCAGGCAAAGGGAAATTCAGATACAAAGGCAAAAAGTGTGTTTGATAGAGCACAGCACGTTTGGAGAAATTAAGAAATTGCACTGACTATTTAAATTATCTTTAAACATCTTTTAAAATCTTACCTGATACAGATGTACTTCAGGATTCTGGAATTTCTGAAAGGGAGAAAAATATTTTTTGAATGCAGTAATCACCTGGATGTAAGGAAAGGAAACACTTGAGAGAGGCTTAAAAAGCTTCCAAAAGCTGCTCCAGATCTAGTGACAGACGGTTGTGAATATGTAGGAGGCCTGACATTCTTCCTTTTTGTACTGGGTTGGCAAATTTAAACCGTACTTTTTGAGGTAGGATTGTCTGAAAGGAGGGGGCATGGGGCCCTTTGATGAGTCAACATGAAATGTGTCTTAATTTCAGGGAACTGCGTGGAAAGTTATTGGAAAGGTGAGCATTATATTTTAAAATAATTGCCCCAAAGTGCTCAATTACATGTTTCTTAGTAACAACAGCTGTTAGTAGGAAAATAAAGATCAAGTTCTCAATCTCTCTAATGTACCCTTAAGTGATAAATAAACAGATTAAGGCATTTTATGAAATACATCTTGCATTTGGTGGTGACATTTTGCTGCACAGGATTAATAAAACAACACTGAAACAAAGATATGAGCTTTCCAACTTCTATTATTTTATTACCTTTTCCTATAGTTCTACAGGAGTTTGGTAGAAAGAGCCTTGGGGTCAGAGGGGTTGGATGCATGCATGAGTTATTCAATATTCTCATATCTGTTTCCTCAATTATAAAACAATAATAATAAAACTACCTCTCTCTGATGGGTTTGAGGGGATTAAATGAATTAGTTATATAATTCATATACCTATAAATAGGAAATACCTATCTTAAAGTTCCATAATGGCAGTGGTTTAACAAATGCTTGCTTTCTTCTATTTCCTATTGATCTGGTTTCAAGGTAAGTGAAACATAACTCCCACTGTAAATATAAATTATCCAGTCATGTCCTGTAGGCACAGAAAATATATTGATGACTTAAGTTTATTTGTTTTCTCTTTTGTGAGATGGGCTTAAAATTTTAAGAAATTTCAAGAAAGAAATCTTTGCCTAATTGGCCTCTGGGAAGTTCTGGATAAGAAATGAGGAAGTGCTCATGTTTTGATTATGTGCATATCAATATGGGGAAAGGTCTGTGATAAGAATGAGTCCCAGATGCAGCAGGCTTTGTATGAGTCCATCTAGCATTAATCAGTAGGAGGAAAGAATTCACTGGTGACATCTGAAAGGAAAACAAAGGAGGTAAGAAAGGCTCCAGGAGATGGAAGTGCTGTGTCTGCTTTAAAATCCATCACACTCTCAACTGACTTGACTTAGACATCAGACTTTTAGCCAAATGCTTTTTTTTTTTTTTTTAATTTTGAATGGGCATCAAATATATCCTCATGGTACAAAATTCACAAAGCACAAAAAGTTATGGAGGAAAAAGCTTGCTTCCCATCTTTGTACTTCAGATAACCAGTTTCCCTACTTAGGAGCAACTTCTGTCATCGATTTATGGAGTATCCTTTAGAGAAAACTAAACACCTAAAGCAAACATAGTTTTCATTCTTTTTATATAAATGGTAGTGTATTAGGCACACTCTTTTGGACCTTGCATTTTTCATTGAAAAATATAACTTGGGAATTAATTTATACTGATACTGAAATTACTTTCACATTTTTAACTGAGAGGAACTTTCTTTTTTTTTTTTTGAGACAGAGTCTCACTCTGTCACCCAGGCTGGAGTGCAGTAGCACAATCTTGGCTCACTGCAAGCTCTGCCTCTGCCTCGAGAGGAAGTTAACTTTTAACTGAAGAATATAGACCCTGGAATCCATGACACCACAAGAGCATTTCCTGATTTGGTTTCAGTAGTATGGCATAACTGGAATCCTCACAGAGTGTGCCTTCACGTTGCCATAAATACACATTTATCATTACGTTATTTATTGGTTCGTTCTACCCAAGGAGAACTAATAGGAAAAGAAGTAGAAGTATCAGGGTATCAGTTTGGCTGAAAATGACGCCTTCTTATACATATTATGGTGCCACCAAGAGAAACAACAAAATTCCCTGCTATAATGTGCTCAAATATTTGTAGAACTGTTGTGAGCCAGCAGAGAAAGAAAAATCTCCCCTCACAAGAAAGAAAGACACTGCCAGATGCTGATTGCTTCCACCATTCATATGATCATGGAGAACTCAGATCCTGCTGGTTTGCATTCTCAGAGGAGGGAATACCAGGTGGAATTGTGGCCATGTGGCATTGTCATGAAGAATAGGAGATTTGCAACTGTCATGGCAAGGAAACCCTGGAGCTTCAGAAATTTTAGATTTTATTAGATTTGATTGAATGTTTAAGGAACCATTCTTCAAGTAGAATGATGAATACAGGCAGATTCCAAAAATCTGTAAAAACAAAACAAAACAAAAACAAACAAAATCAAGAAACCTAATTGGGCACTCATATATGGTATTTTTTATTTTTATTTTTTAATAAAATTGGGATCTCTTTATATTGCCCAGGCTGCTCTCTAAATCCTGGCCTCAAGCAACACTCCTACCACAGCCTCCCACAGTGCAGGAATCACCAGCCATATGTGGGCTGGGTAAGCCACCACGCCCAGTCCATATATGGGATTTTGACATATTCAATCTAGCCAACATTCATTGAGCATCTACTCTGCACAAGGCCTTATGCTAGGTTCTGAGGATACAAAACCAAATAAAAAGTATTATTGAATAAATAATAGAGAAGGATGTGATAAATTATCTAAGTTAGGTTTGCATCACGTTGTGAGAGCTCAGCTTCTCTAGAAGTCTGCCAAAGGAAATTTCACAAAGGTGATTATTTATTAGCTTTACTCTTGAGGGATAAATGAAAGTTTTCAGAGAGTCAAATTAGAAATAGAGTTAAAAAAAATCATTGCAAATTCTATTATAACCAGCTGAGCTCAGAGGTCCATGGGAACATAGACCACTGGTCTTTTCAAACTAATCTTATGTAAGAAGTGAGGGTAAGGGAGGGATTCCTGGTAGAGGTGATACTCGAGCCTAGTAGGTGTTTAAGCACAAAAATAAAGAAAGTACCTTCTAGAAAGAGAATGCAAAAGGCAAAAATGGGGTCTTATCTGATTTATTTATGTTACATTCCCATCCCACAGCACAGTGAGCAGATCCATGGCTGTATAAAAAATAGATTCATATATATGTGTATATATATGTATATACACACACACATAAAGGATGTTCTTGATTATTTTTAATGGGTATGAGAAAGGCTAAATACACTTAAGAAAGAAAACTTATTATAAGCGAAAAAAAGAAAAAAGAAGAATATTAGTCAGATCCTAGGAAAGACACTAGGTGAGGACTGAGGAAGGGACAAATAGGGCATTTGGAGCTTCCTTTAGTTGTTAGAATATAAATAAGGAGTGTGGTTAGAGTGCTCATGTTATTCAACAGACATTTATTGTGTACCCCTAGAATGTAAACTCCATGAAAGAAGTGATCTTTTGTACTTCATGCACTGCTCCATCCTCAGTGTTTAGTTGTATGAATCCAGGCACTTTTTCTCGATGTATCAATAACTTTGCTGAATAACAAGTGTACACAGTGGGACAGGGTAGGCATAAGGTACTATGGGAGGAAACAAAGATGACTCTCAGCTTCTGTCTTCAACCAGCGTTTGATCTAGTGGAAGAATTTACAATCAAGGTGATACTTCCTATTTTACCCTTGCTTTATCTAACATTTCTAGAGCAATAAAAATAATAGCAAATATGTTTTTAAAAAGAGTCTATTTAGAGCTCTAGTACATATTAGGTTGCAGTTTTCCACCTGTCAACTGCAGAAACAAATCCTCTAAAATATAGTGAAATAAAGAAATGTGACGGAGAGAGAAAACCGTACTTTTTTGTCACAAAATGTCAGTGATAACAAACTGAGAGGAAATTAATGGAGAAGGTCTACATTATTTTTTTCTTAAAAAATTGAAGCCAGAATAAGCTGCACATTGCTTACAAGGAATTTCAAAGTAACAAGTAGGCCTGGCAGCCAGAGTTTGCCCACTGCTCCAAGTGCTATCACAGTTTACTCTTCCCCATGGCTGGTATGCGTGTTTCAGCTCATTTCTCACCATTATAAATAATTCATTAGACACTATATGTAATTCACAGCCTTCTTTGAACATTGGAAGCCACAGACATGCCTATGCACTGTGGTTCCAGCTACTTGTGAGTGTAGATTTTAGGTGCCAAGATGTGGTTCAGTAAATTATTAGAAGCATATTAATTAGCTGTTCTTCATTAGGCAGTATTGCAAGAAAGATCAGCTACAGGATGTTAACTGGTAGAAGATCTGATTTATTGCCTATCGTATTAAGTAAAGCCAAACAAAATTTGGTACAAGTTCATAATCTGTTGCACTAATTAATTCTGGTATTTACTAATGAATTCTAATATTAATAAATCAGTGGATGCAGTGAGCATAACAATATTGGATAATGAAGTGATATTTGTACGTTTAACTTTTCGTCTTGTCCATAGAATTTAGAGCTGGAACAAACATTAGCTGTCATTTTGTCTAATCAGATCTTCTGAGAATGACAGAGACGAGGCCCAGAGATGAGATGAAAAGTAACTTGCCCAAGGTTACATTTCTAAATACTCAGGGGAAAAAAACACAAACACAAAAACAAAGGGGAAAAAAAGCTGGATTCAGGTCCCCTGACACGACCTTATTTTGTTGTTGTTGTTGTTGTGATTTGATAATCCCTTGAAACAAAATAAAAAACTGCAAATGGTCAAAAATATTAAAAGTCCACATTTCTTTTTTCTCAAAATATGTTCCCAAAACCAAATTCATCAAAATTGCCTAGGGAGCAGGTAAAAAAATGAAAGGAATTGGCTCCCATAAAAAAGTTATATAGACTTAGAATACCCATGGTTGACTCTTTGAAAACTATATGATTTTTAAGCATCAAAGGTGATTTTTATGCAAGGTTGGAAACCCACAACTCTAAATAAACTTTCCCACATTTTATATTATTCTTTGGGTTGTATTCTCTCAGCTCCATGAAAACAGATTTACTCTGTTTTGTTAATTGCTATAACCTAGGAACCCAGGACAAGACTCAATACTAGGCACCTAAGAAGTGTTTGCAAAATGAATGACTGAATGCCTGAGTGGATGCATGAATGAATGAACAGATGACAAATGAATAAGAAATGAATAAAGTAACAACTGTCAACATAGAATTTTCCAGAAGTTAAAATCATGATTCTTATACACATGCGAAATGAACACATTTCAAAGATTTTATTCAACTCATTAATTAAGGAAGGGACCAGTCAAATGCTAATGATCGTTCTCACAAAATTTAAGGAAGAAGAGTTTATCTAGGCCTCCAGCAAAAACATTTAAGGAAAAAAATAAAATAAAATCAGGGTAGAATAAATTTGCTAAGTTAGATACAAAGCTTTCTCTTGTCCTTCAGGGCAAAACATCATAATCTTTGGGTTATCTTTTCTATGAGGCAGAAATCTATAAGTTAACATGAAACTTTACAGTGTCTGGGTTCTAATCAAATAACAAATAGCAAAGTCAAATAAAGGTACATCTGCTAGGGAATTGAACAATCTTTGGGTTAACCTTTTAAACCACACCCACTGACTGTGAAAGATCGTGTAGTCACACTGTTTATTTCCAAGTTTCCATAATTTTTCTTAACATCATGTTCAGCCATATGCAAAGATGCACTATAAACAGCCTATACATTATATATGGAAAGGAATTAATTATTATGAAATGAAATCTCCAAATAGTTACAACTTTAGGTAAAAATGAGGCAGCAAATCAAGGTGGAGTAATATAAATATACGCAGACAAAATTGTAGATGAGGACAGAATATCAATCTAATTTCTTTGGGGTTGTATCAGCACTCGAGAGAGAGAAAGAGACATAGAATGTGATGCTATAGCCTGGGAAATGGTTCCCAGTCCTCTATTGAGATATAGTTCTACCAGGTGCTCAAGGATTAAGAAACCATGTAAGTGGCAACACAGCTCTTGAGTCAAGAGAACAGATTATATGTGCCAGTTGCATGTCTACGGACTAGACATTTTATGTGTGTCAGTTTACTCCTTAGGGGAATGCTAGATACGATAGTGTATACTTGGAAGGATAGTTTTGAGGACTGAATGAGACAAAGCAAATGAAAGAATTAAATATCAGTTTTTGCTTATATCACCAAC
The DNA here is from genome assembly GCF_000951045.1 of Mandrillus leucophaeus. Taxonomy (NCBI): domain Eukaryota; kingdom Metazoa; phylum Chordata; class Mammalia; order Primates; family Cercopithecidae; genus Mandrillus; species Mandrillus leucophaeus. Next base: position 5,796,936 of record NW_012104698.1, on the reverse strand, counting down.
CTATTCTGAAAAGTGACTGAGACTTGGTTTCACGAAGGAGAGCCAGTTGAACAGTGCCTGAATCTCACACTAGTCACCAACACAGATTTAAGTAAGCTGCTTCTCAAACCAGATGGTACAGAGAAAAGTCCAGGTTCCTACCATACCATTAGAGTGCAGCAGTGTCTGCTGAGTAGTGAGTAGCTGGTGCAGTGCACAGGTGGCAAAAATAATACAAACAACTACAATGGAGATGGTTCCTAGCTAAGAACAGAAGTTTCCAGAACCAGGCTAAAAGTGATGCTTGCAGTAGTAAAGCCCCCAAAAGTCTGAATCAGGGAAAGAATGTGAGGCAATCTAGAAAAAATAAATAGTAACCTGCTTGTAGAGAAAAAGTTTGTACATGGAAGAGCTTGGCTAGGCATTCAGCAATCTATCAACTAGAGCCAAGCCACAGAATCACTGATTAATATGGTTTACTTGTTTGCACAATTGTTGCTTGTTCAATTTCCTTTTTTATCTAATTTTGTCCCCAGGTTTTTTTTTCCCAAAATGATGTCCTGAGAAACATGTATTGTGTGCAGTAATGGTACATTGATATTTATCATCATTTGCATAATAATTAGCAGTGGGAAGAAATATCTTGATCTCCTGCCAATATTTTATTTTGTAGCACTCTGTCAACTACTTGACCTTGCCTAGCTTATAAGATCAAATGGAGCAAGGGCCATCTCTTTCAGTGCCACATTAATTCCAGGGCACAGTACATCACTTGCATATGATAGACCTTAGCAATCATCTTCTATTGTACTAATATAAAGATGAATACATGTTGAAAACACACACTATACACTATAGTGAGCATATGAATGTGTTCATCGTAAGATTTTCTTTCTTTACTTCTTGAGACAAGGTCTCATTCTGTTGCCCAGGCTGGAGTGCAGTGGTGCAATCGTGTCTCCACCTCCCAGGCTCAAGTGATCCTCCCACCTCAGCCTGTTGAGTAGCTGAAACTGCAGGCACACACCACCATGCCTGGCTAATTTTGTATACTTTGTTGAGACAGAGTTTCGCCATGTTGTGCAGGCTGGACTAGAACTTCTGAGATCAAGCGATCCTCTCGCGTCAGCCTCCTAGAGTGTTGGAATTACCGGCCACTGCACGTAACCTCATAAGATCTTCTTGTCTTCACTTCTAATTTCTGCTAATTGCCACTGGAGTGGGCAGTTATGTGGTCTTTCACCAGTTCATGCAGATGTTTATTGCCTCCTGGACATGTCTGTTGTCCCTGCAGTGAGGAATGTCTCACGAATTCCCTTGGTGCTCACATGTGTGCAAATAAACCAGAATGTGGAAAAGTTATAGTACCATGGAGGAAAACATCTACCAATGTGGGAAAAGAGTTCTCACCCCTGCCCACCAAAGAAAGATGGTCCTGAAATGAATTTCCCATGCCACCGCCCAGTACTTATAACCATTGAATTGTCTTTTCCTCTTTCCAGTGATCTCTCATTTCTGGTCTATGGGATCTTACTTCCTAGCAAAGTACTCTCATAGAAGCCTCTGTCTCATGCTCTGCTGCTAGAGATATCAGACTAAGTGTAACTGTTGCTGACCTAAGCATGAATTGCAATCATTTTCCCCAGGGCGAAATTCCAGTCCATAATACTATGGATTTTATTTGTAATGGACATTTTCCCCTACCATTAGAGCAGTATAACTCTTGCGAATCTGAAAAAGAAAGCCATAGCTAAAGTATGACAAGGTACCTCCTCACCTGAATAAATAATTTTCCTCCCTACCTGAATGAATGATTTTCCTCAGTGGAAATTCCAATCCATAACATTATGGATTTTGCTTGTAATGAAAATTTTCTCCTACCATTAGAGCAGTATAACTCTTGTGAATCATGAAAAGAGAGCCACAGCTAGGTGATGAAAAGTTATCTCTTCACCTGTCTAAGGAAATAATAGGCAAGCTATTCACTCTACGACAAGTTCGGGGACCAAGGGAAAAGAAATGAATAAGAATGGGAAAAAGATAAGTCTTTTAAAATATTGAATATGTTTTACCCAGGGTAACTATTGTTCTTTTCATTCAACACTCACAACTGTATTTGTAAAAAGACACTGAAGTCCCCACATTATAGATGAGGAAACTAAGATGTCACATGGTGACTTCCCCTCCAAACACACAGTTGGCAAAAGACAGAGTAGGACCATGAACATGGTTTCATGGCTACAAGGACTAAGGGCTATGGTTTTTGCACTGAACCACATTGTTACCAGAGTTACAAACAAAGTAAATGCCATCATGTATATGTTTATTGTCTGGGAACTGGTTAAAAAAAAATGAGTGAATGAATGTGTGTGTGTGTGTGTGTGTGTGCACGCCTGTATGTGTGTGTGTTGTGTTTAGGGAGTGGAGAAGGGAGAGAAGGACAATGGGAGAGGAGAGAGCAGAAAAAGGAAAATACTTTCATGCTTTTCAGAAGGAAGAGCAATTTATAAATCTAAACGGAAGGAAACTAAAATATTCTCTCCGTTGAAGAAAACTCCTTATAAGGTTTTGGTTTTAATCTATTTGCTTAGCTATTTTAGCTGCAGTATTTTAAAATGGAAATGGCAAGTTTAAAACTATGGACTTCCCACATTTGTTTTACTGAGTAATATTACAGAAATGCCAATAAGTTCAGAGGGACTGTTCATTTAAAATACATTCCAATTGTTGAAACATAAAAACTGACTAGTGATTGATTTTGAAGTCACGAAGTGACTTTTATAAATGCATTTATAAGTGCACATTTATAAATGCAGAAAATGTTAGATAAAATGCATCCAGCTCCGATGAATGATGGGGGTGTTTCTTAAGGCAGAGCAGGTCTTGGTTTTCTCTCTCTACATAGAACATTAACCAAGGTCAGAGTGTGCTTAAAATCAAGTTTGTGTAACTCTTTGATATGCATCCTTAAAAATATCATATCATTATCACTCATGTCCTGTAAAGATTAGATGATAGCTTGAACCATATTAATGCTAGATTTAAGTACATCAAATTCATAAACACTTTGTACTGTACTTTATTAAAAACAACCTCTTGGTTTAATCCACTAGAATTTCATAACATTTTCATTATTATCTCATTCCGTATCTCAAGAATCCTGTGGAGTCTGAATGTTTAATCCAGTGATTCTCCACTGTGGGCAATTTTGCTGCCCACCCAGGGGACATCTGACAATTCCTGGAGACATTTTTGGTTGTCACATCTTACAATGAACAGGACAGACCCCATCCCAATTACAATGAATTATCTGGCCCCAAATTTGAATACTGTCAATGTTTGTAAACACTTTCACCCATCTTTAAAGAAATCCTGCTTTACTCCATCTTTAAAGATGACTGAAACAAGTACCTGAGAACCTAAATTGCCGAAGGTCACATAGCTGGTCATGTATTCTTTCCCAGTCTTAGGAGTAGAAGCCAAGTATTACCACTTATTAATATGTTACCTCCATAGTAATTGTGATTGCATGCTCAGTCATGTTATAAAAATGTCAGATTAAAGGAAAAATCTCTCTTTATTTGATTTGCAAAGTCAAGAAGAAGACATGCAGGACTTGTGGGGGCAGGGTTAGGGCAGTGCTCTAACAGGATCTCAGCATGGGTTGCCTTTGGTTCCTGGAGCTGTCCCAGGACTAAGGGACAGAGGATGCCAGATGAGAAGAAAGGCAGGCAAAAGAAAGTCTCACTATCAAATTAAAACTTAGGTGAGGGAAGAAAGGGAGAATACGGGGACTTGTCCAGGGAGGGAGGAGAGGTGATTCATGAGGATATTCATGTGGATGAAGAAAGAACTGCCTGGAGCAATTCTTTGATTCAAGTTAAACTGCCCAGTGCGTTTTAAGTGATGCCTGCAGGTGATGTTTTGGGTGTGCTAAGAGCAGTTTCAGTGATTCTAAATTGAGACGAGCTTCAGACACACAAGAGAAGCGAGTTTAAAAGCAGGAAATTCTGACCCATCACCAGAAATTCTGATACATTAGCTATGGGTTGGGGCTTGGCAAACTGTACTGTAGCAAATTCCCATTATTGATTCTGATAGTGAGGGTCAGAATAAGTCAAATCCTGGAGGTAGCCAGACCTGAAACACAGAACGAGTACACCTGGATCCGCCTCTCTCTCCTTGTAACGTGTAGCCCAGTATTCAGAAACATTGGTGATTTACTGTTGGGTTTCCTACTCAACTATCTGAAACCCCTTTTAAGGACACTACAGAAGACACTCAGGTAAATAAAATGTAAAATTATAAAATACAATGTAAATCTAAGTGTTTTATAATTTTAGTTACCTGGAAATAGTTTCTACCTAAAGCTCCCTTTCCATCAGGAAGCAGGTATTAAAGTCTCCCCTTCTCATTCATTTTTTTCCGTGGTCCTTCAGGTTGTAGGAGAGTGAATAGCTTGCCTATTTTTTTTTTAGGTAGGAGAGGAGATAGCCTTTCATAACTTAGCTGTGGCTCCCTTTTCTGGATTCACAACAGTTATACTGCTTTAATGGTAGGGGAAAATATCTGTTACAAACAAAATCCATCATGTTATGGATAGAAAGTATTCTAGGTAAAGTATGAGTTTGGGATTTTCTTGGCCCATTTGGTCTTATTCCTTCCAACAGCTATGAGTGACTGGATATAGATGTGGGTTTCGATGGGACTGAAGATGGCCTTGAGGGATTAGGACAAGCTGGCCAGCCCTGAGTTATCATCTTTTCATGTAGGCACTCACTGACATGCACATCTTTTAGTTTGTTTTTTAGCTGTCACCACATCACCTTGCTGGAAACCATTACTCCCGTCGGGTCTCTGGCCTTATTCTTCATGAGTTTGTTCCTGCATCCTTGAGTCTGGCTGTAATGCTTTGCCAGCCCTGCAGACTCTGGTGGTCATTTAATCTCCCTGATACAAGCATTGTCCTGGGTGCTTATCCGTCCTCCATTCCTCATATAACTTCACCCATTACATCTGATTGATAAGTTTTTGTCTTAAATACTCCTCAAATCCATTCACCTTTACTACCTTATTTCTGATTCCAATTGTTCACTTGGATCATTATAGTAGATTTCAAACTGCTCCTTCTACCTCCAGACATGAAGGTCCTGAATCCACGTACTGAAATGCAATACCTGGATACTCAACATGTATAGAATAAAATTCTGAAATTGATGTATTTTGGCATGACTAGCAAGTTGCCCACCTCCTCGGCTCCTGCTGCATCCTACCTTGTATTTTAAAGTTCTGAGGTGAAGGTGCTGGAGTAGTCACAGAACCCCATGTACGCCACTCTCCTTCCTGGCCCCAAATATTAGCTCTTCCCTCTTCCTGGGATGCGAAGCCTTCCTACCTTTATTTATCTGAATAAATTAAACAGACACTTTAAGACTCAGCCTATAACTCACCATCAATGTCAGATACTCTCTGGTCTTCCTTTCTCTAAATTCCTTTGGAAAATTTCGTTACTTTTATCATGACATTTACCATCTTGAATGGAAAAATGTATACAGTTTCTAAGAAGTGGTTCCTTAAGCAAGTAAGGACTATGTCATGCTCTTTGTTTCTTTCATTTCAGTCTCAAGCAAAATACCTGGAAGACATAACAGTCATTCAGTACATCCTTGTTGACATAGGAGGTGCTCTGAATATGTGTTTAACTACTCAGAGCTGACCATGTTTTGAGTCTCTAGTTTGGAGTTTGTTTGTGGTTTTGAGGACTGAGAAGGCTGACATGATACTAAGTTGCCTCCACTTCTTTAGTATGACAGGAAACAAACTCTACCAAAGAGACCCAGAATAGACAAGCTAAAGTTTATTCTCCTGTTCTACTGCATAAGGAAATCTTCTCTCCACTAGTTCCCTGAAAAGTGGTAACTCTCAGTTATATTTGTGAGTTTCACATTATATTGAATGCTCTTTTACATTTACTAATATATCTCCCCTTTTCTTTTGCTCCCCTTTTCTTCCTTTGTTTTAGAGTCCATCATCACCATGTCCTCTTTATTTTCCTAGTGCCTGAATGCCACCCTTCCCTTCTCAGAACAACCATTCCTTTTCCAAAACTATATACCTAAATGTTTTGAAAAACAAAATATAAATGTTTTAAAAAAACAAAATTGAAGTTACTGAAAGACTCCCCCTTATACCTGACTCCAAGAAAAGTGGCGAATTCATTTGGACTTTCACTGTGGCTACAGTGACCTTAATGGCTTGAAGTGATTTTCCAGCATTATAGCTCAAAAAAGATCTGTCGCTAGTCCGTTCCAGAGCCCTTTATAAAGGTGAGCTATTCATTAACCCAAAAAAGGAGAAAGACAGAACGGTTAGAGAAATCACATCTTTGACCTAGCAGAAGCTGTCTCTCTGGAAAATTGCTCAACTATATCAGACAATGTGAAAATCCATTCTTAAACCTTAACAAATGTCCTTTCTCTGACATATTTGCGTAAGACACTTGAGCAATCCTGTGAAAACTATCCTCAATGGTTTCCTAACATGTTGACTACTGGCAGAATCAGAGGCCAATTTCACCCTGTTCACACCTTTTTCCTTAGGTGCCAATTGCTATTCCCCAGCCCTGGGTCTCTACCGGGTCTCTCTTGGCATATCCCAACCATCTGTCAGACGCGTCAATTCTGGGTTGTCTAAGTCTGCTATTTTATCCAGGGATTTAAAAGCATGTTTTACATTAACTTAGCTGCCTAAAATAAAAATTGAACTTTGTGCTCCCTCTGCCTGGGGGAATCAATTTTATAATGAGTGATCACTGTAAAAAAGTTTCACTGTAAATTCCCGATTCGATTTTATAATTCCTCCAATAAAAAGAAAACTCAAAGCAAGCAAGATTGATTCTTGTTAATGTAAACATTAGCACCAAAAGACAAAAAAGAAGTGCCATGGACTATGATATTTGTTTTTAAATAAATGATTAAAAATATGGTATAAGTCTAACAAAATAGAAAACAAAAATTAAATGAGGAGAGGATTTCTAGGATTTTGTCTGAGCTGTCAACTAAGAAGTGGTGTGACCCCAGCCAAATGACTAATTTCATGGAGGTTCGATTTACTCATATATAAAGGTTATGTCCTGAGGTCTGTTAATGAAATTACCTTTTTCACATACAACATTTGTGACATTTTTTCCTGTTTTACTTTATGTTTTCATTTCCATTTCCCATTTAGAAAAATGCTTCTCTTTGTTGAAGATTTAGTCAATCACCTATCCTACAAAAAGGCTTTTCTAGGCCGAGTGCGGTGGCTCACGTCTGTAATCCCTACAGTTTGGGAAGCGTAGGCGGGTGGATCACCTGAGGTCAGGAGCTCGAGACCAACCTGGCCAACATGATGAAACCCCATCTCTATGAAAAATACAAAAAATTAGCCAGGCGTGGTGGCAGGCACCTGTAATCACACCTACTCGGGAGACCTGAGGCAGGAGAATCACTTGAACCCAGGAGGCGGAGATTACAGTGAGCTGCGATTGTGCCACTGCATTCCGCCTGGGCAACAAGAGCAAAACTCGTCTCAAAATAATTTTTAAAATAAAAGAAATAAAATGGCTTTTCTAGCCAAAGCTGCTCTTTTTTGGCACACTTGTTTTTCAGTTCTCTTTGCACCAGTAGCACATTGCATTCTTCTGTCTTAGCACTTATTTTATTGTGCTGTGATTATCTGTTTACTTAGACCTTTACCACACTAGTATGGACAAAGGGTCTACTTTTTTATGATTTTCATCCCATCATCTAGTGCTCAGAACTGTAGCCAGAACACAGTAAGTGCTCACTATATAATTGTCTTTGGCTTGAATGAATGTATACTTACCAAGCACAAATTATCCCAGCCTTACCTCTTTCTCTGGCCACTGCTGCACTGACCAGTTCTGAACAGTCTTTTATCAGCCTGACCTGAGAGCAACTCAAAGCTCTTCACCGCGAACCTGTGTCATACATCTCTTACTTTCTACTTGAGTGCTTCTTGAATACCCTCTGTAGGACACTTGGGGCACTCATACACAAGAAACCAGAAAATGCAAGAGAATTAACGATCCTGGGATCCCATTTAACCAATGCTAGTTAATACATGTTCCACCCTTTATTCCTCTAGATGCATAGCTCTGAGATAGTGTGCATATGTCTTCTCAGAATGTTCTAGAAAGGCTGAAAGCTCTAGTCATCCATAGCAGTGGCTTACTATAATATGCATCCTTATTTTGGTTTTCTCTTCTTCCCTATTTCACTTCAGTACCTTTCTTATGAACTATTTCCCAAATAAGGTACCTGTACTCAATCCCTTTCTCAGCCTCTGCTTTTGGTTAAACCAAAAATCCACCAAAGTTCATGATCTTGAAATGTTCAAGGAAGAGTGATATCTGTGTTCCTGAAAAGTAAAGGTCCATATTGCAACGTTTAAAGTTTTCTAAATGCGTTAGAGCGTAGTTTTCCAAAATTAATCAATTTCAGTTCTACGTGACCTTTACAGAACTTTGCCACTTTTCCATCAAGAACTGGAGTCCACATCCCTCCCCTTGAATCTGGTTGGACTTTTGTGACTGGCTTGATTAATAGAATATATAGGAAGTTAAGTTGTGGAAATTTCAAGGATAGATTAGAAGATGCAGTTTCCACCTATCTCCCTATTGGGAAACATTACTTTGAAGCCCTGAACTTCCATATAAGAAACCAAGCCACCCTAAAGATGCCATGCTGGAGAGAACCTATGAAAAAACCAATAGAGGTAGAGATGCCAAGGGGCCCCAGCTGTTCCAGCCCCTGCTGGTGTCTCCCAACTGAGGTTTCACATATGTGGGATAAGAAACCTTTGAAATGACCTGAGCCCCAGCCACATTCTGAACACAAATTCATCAAAGGCTATCAACCAGAACCTTTCAGCTGAGTCATTTCTAAATCCTGACTTACAGAAACAGTGAAAGATAATAAGTGATTGTTGTTTTAACCCACTAAGTTTGGAGTAATTTTTTATGCAGAATATATGACTTTACACTAGGTGACAACATTTTGTTTTTATTCTATATCGTTCGAATATGTAGTCTTACATCCCTCATGAATACAATAAGTTGATAAAAATAATACTAAATATTTATTGATAGCCTCAAATTCGGGCAAGAAAATCTTCTTTACTTGTGCCTAGGAGATGCAGAGACATTTTCGCATTCTGCCAAACTAGTTGGCCACTGTGGTGGAAATAAATCAGATCACAGAATTATTTTGTGTTGTAAAGAACAATAAGACTAAATAAAATCAAGATAGACTCAGCTAATTATACTTACTCGGTTGCTCAATTTACAAATCATGCAGTTGAGGTCTTATAGCAGCAGTAATAACTATGTGTTCAACCTTGCTAAATTTGCTTCTGTTTTCACCTTTAAATGCATCTGGAAACATTCTTTAAAGGGAGAAAATATCCAAATTAAAATATGCTAAAGTGCAGCAGCAATTTGGTAATCCCCAATTACAGTAAGAATGCTGTAGTGCATTGGAAAAGAAATCCACAAATTCTTTGCTGTACCTCTTATCAAGAGATGGTTAATTTCTCCATCTTTTGAATTTTGACTTGGCAATACGACTTACTCCTACCACTATATCATAGTAAACATGACGAAGAAGAAGTTGAAAATGGCTCAACATTGGAGCTTGCCCACTCTTCATGCTGAGAACTCTTCAACAATCTTGTGAAGAAGCTCCAGCTAGCCTCCTGGAAGATGGGAATCCACATGAAGAAAGGCCCCATTTATCTTAGCTCGCCCAATAGTCCCAGCTGACATTCCATATATTTAAGCCCAGCCATCCTCAACTGTCTCGTCCTACATGAGCTGGCCCAGGCTAGAACTTCTCAGCAAATTTATAGAATTCCAAGCAAATAATTAATGTTTATTGTGTTAATTCCCTAAGTTTGGGGTGGTTTGTTATATATTAAAAAACTGTTTGATGCAAATGGAAGTTGCTTTTATTAGATGAATCACATAAAAATATTTGCTTCCTTTTTACCTTTCCAGCACTCCTGTACTCAAGTATAGTGTTGCCAGGGAAAGTCTGTTTCCTTTGCACTGTTCATTCCTGGAAATCACTTTCATGCTGTAATTACAGGCATGATGGCAGTGCTTGATTCTCAAGTGAGCCAAGCTGCTGAACTTAAATTCACTTGACCAGCTGGGTCAGTGAAAATAAATGGCTTTCTTTGACCAGACTTGGCTTGGCTCCCTTAATAGTATCATTTTATATCGCTGGTTCAAGGACACAATTTTGCTGGTCAGGGGCGTATTACTGATAAACATGCCACAAAGAAATAGTTAGCTTGAACAGCAGATGCAATTTTTTTTTCCACACAAGAGATTCCAAAAAGTTTTGTTCTTCTGATTTGGCCTGAAGGTCAAACCTCATTAAAGGTTAAAATAACGGTTTGGCTAAGTTTGACTGGGAAGGAAAATGCTTAAATTCTACTTTTCAGAAGCAGTACATTTGGAGCTGGACACTTTGTTCATAATCACTGTGATCGCTTGTATTCTGGGAGTGAAATTGCTTTTCTCCCATTCTTAAACTGTGCAAAGGAAACTAGGTACGTATCTCATTGTGACTGGTGTACTAGAGAAAACACCTCATTCTTTATGTATTTTCAGCTTCCATCAATGGTTCTACAGCCTAATGTCAAAAATTCATGCACCTTCAAACTTCTCAGGTGTCACATTGTATCAAACACTCCATAATAGATAATCTACAGGCACAGCCTTCACAATAACTATTATGTAGCTCACAGGCATGACACAGTTAACATCACACTTTGAACTGAATAATCTGACAACTTTTCATTTAAAAATAATAAAGGGCTCACAAGGCGCATTTTCCCCATACATGTTTTATTTCATAGCACTTCCAAACTTCTAGTTTGTATTATTCTCTCTCTGACATTTTGCATGTCATATGGTGAGTCTCCTCAGGGAAAGTAAATCAGATTTCTGCCTGGAGTGCAAACTGACTAATAATAATCATCACCATAAAGGAGTCTGTTGTGTTTGGGACCAAAAGTGCTGTCTGGTTGTTATGGCAACCAGGATTTGAAAAGGGATGCCTGGTTGTAAGGGGCAGGCACCAGCATCCCAAAACCAATTCTTCATCCAAGCTTCTCCCAGCAGAATAATTTCCAGTCATTTCTAAAATGGATGCGGAGTGATGGATTGTCAGCACATATGAACTAATCTCACTCAGGAAAAGGACCACATTTTCATCACAGAATTTGACATTTTCCCCTTTTCACTGGACTAATGTTGACAAAAGAGAGAGGCTAAGTGTATGGCCCTGGTTAAGACCATATATCAAGATTGCTAATTGATACCACCGAGAAGATGCATGTATCTCTGGTAGGGCATCTCTTCCTCTTGAAACTGTGCTCGTCTTTCTTTTTTTCCTTCCTTTAACATTTAAATGTGTTCTATTTATTCCTCTTCTCAAAGTACTTCACTGACTTCCCATTTTCTTTAACTCCACAATCTAAGATTCCCACTTACTCACCCTTGCCATAACAGCTTCCATTCTCTACTTAAATTTGTTATTGTATTTTTGCTTTCAAAGTTTAGTTCCATGGTCTTGTATATAACCTTTTATCTGCCTAGGAAAAGTCATCTTTTTAGACTCAATTCATTTGCCATCTTTTTGAGGATTTTGTGCTATCTACCCCTATCCTCCCACCTACATACAGAATACATGCTCCTCATCTTAAGCTGCATCTGCGTAGAATTCCAGAATGCATTTTTTCAATAATATATTTTGATATGTCTACATTTCTTATTATAAGCTAATTTAGAGCAGATATGCTACAGAGTTAGGAGAGTTCTTTGTATTACATAGAAAATCCTAAATACATTTTAAATCAATTTAATTCACCAATTTTTATCAGAGTGAAGTTGTAGTTACAAAAAATTTAGAAAACATAGTAAACATTTCATCAACAAAATAATTTATCACACAATTATTTTACCTGTAACATATTTCTCTCAGTCAATTGTGTACTCATTTTATAATTTTAGATAACTGAAAATGTTGCACGTGTACGACTTTACTTAAAGTTTTGCCCTTTAGTGCTATAACACAAACATTTCCCATATTTTGTCATTTTTTACAACTTAATTTCAATGCTTCATATCCAAAAAGATACAAGTATTACTTCAATGTAATACTTTTCCTTATTTTAGAAAGTGTACTCAGTGTATACATCTTTGCACAAACATTTTCTTTTTTGGATGACTTCCATAGAATAAGCTCAAGCAATATGACTGGCCTAATGGATCTGCACATTTCATGTAACTTACTAAACACTGACAACTTTTCCAGAGAAGATTAAACCAATTTATGCGGATACCAATAACTAACATGGACTCCTTACTCCCTATTCATACTCACATTAGCTGCCCTAACTTAATTTTTTTCTAATATAAGAGCTATATCAGTCCTGTTTCATTTTACCAAGTACCAATATGTTTCATTCCCTTCACCAGAAGCCACTTCATATTTCTCAGTTTTTTTCTATATTGTCAAGTTTTATAAATAATTTCTTGAAATTTTAGATACGATAAATTGTATTATTAATATCTGGCATTTATTGACCACTTAACTTATTATTCCTACCATTGTATGCCATCTAGTCAGCCACTATACTAGATATGCATAGGCATTTTAGGGGACACAGATGTTTTCTTTTAGGCTATTAATTATTATTCTGAGCAATCTAATCACTGTTCTGCAGATTATTACACTGGCCAGACCACACAACAGGACAGAGTCAAAAATTCCCATGTAAAATGCTCCAAATATGAACCCCAGCACAAGGTGGTCCTGGACCCAATTAGCCCACTGAGTTTTTTGGGTTTTTTTTAATACTTAAATCCAGTGTCTGCCTCCTTTTTAAAACCATTCAGTGCGTTCTAGCAAAACCAAGGTGTTGCGGAATGCATGGAGCTCAATTGCCCAAGAGGGAAACATTAATCACCATGATCCTGATGCTTAGCTTGTTTTCTTTACCAATTGAAGTACTTAGCAACAAACCCTAGCAATACAGGTGTTTTAGTGAAATATCATTCTTAGTCATCCAGGTAGCGAGAAAAAAGAATCAGCGTGTTATAATAAGCCCTGCAGAAACATCCCTTTCGTAGTGTAACCCCCATGCTGGTTTTTTTGGCTCAGGCAAGGTCTAATAATACTTTCCCATTTCTTGATGCTTGCTGAGGGGCCACTTCACATGGCTCTTCAGACATGACAACTGCCAGTGCCTTCAAGACATAACTTCAACCCACCCCATTTGAAAACATATTGCTGACTTTCCACACCTGCAGTGGCTTACAGGAGAGGGGGGAATATTCCCTCACAGCTGCATTGCGAAATTAAAGTCCGCTTCATTTACTTGACCCGGGAGTCTTGTCCAAACAAGCTCACTTGAGCTTTACCCAGATGGTGGCCATTTACTTCTGCCTCATTCATTACTATTCCCTTAAATCATGGCCCTGAGCCAGCTGGCACACCAGCATAGCTTTTTAATGGGAAGATTGCACATCCTTATTCCTAATTTGGTAAATACAAAAAGTGGCTGGCAAAATGGCAACAATATTCATGTTGTCTTGTTTTTCATACATATGAGCCTGCATCATACATCTGTAATGTTTATTTAATTAATCAAGTGGGGCAATTGTGTTAATAGGAAAAAAATGGCATTTGTGGACAGTAACAAAAATGATATGTAGGTTTAGTTATTATATTAATTGGATATTGAAACAATACTGCATAAAAAATCCATCCTATACTCTGGGACCTGTGAAAACCTGTGCTTATATTAGTCTCATGGATCTGTGGGGTCAGTAACGGTTTGGTTTCTCTAGGATGAATCCAGCTGAGCAGTACTGCTCTGACTGAAGGTTGGGTTTGGGTCACCTCCATGTGTATTCATTCTTAGACAAAAGGTGAAGGGGAAATGGCTCAAGACTTTCTCGTCCTATATTAGATCACTGGCACAGCCCGTGCCAACTCAAACTGTGTAAACACATTTAAGGCCTGGACTTGAGTAATGACCACTGGACAAAGCAAGTTTACTCACCTAAACTTGAAATTAATGGGCTGGGATTATGAATTCTGTCTACAGGAGAAGGAAAAGAAGAGTGAATACTTGCTGGATAATCTAAATAATCATAGTTGTACACAAATTAGAAGGCAGGTAGTAATACTGAAACAACATAATAATTGTAACACTGGATTACTGATACTTTTATATAGAAGGAGTATATATAACATGTATAGCATACATATATAACATGTATATAAATATATGTCCACACACCAGCATGGAAGAATATTTAGATTCTAACGGCCAATGATATAAACCTTTAATTAATATAGGAATAAATAAAATTAGGAAATAAAATATAAATCATTTTAAGAAACTTCAATGCCACCTAATATAGTCATAAAATTTAAAAAGAATTATCTTGCTGGCAGTAGATTGGTGTCCACAATATTTTGAGTTCTGTTCTTTCTAAACAGCTGGAAGAGCATTGGAAGGGGTCATGTGACAAGGCCATGATTAGAGCTGGTGTGAGCCATTTCTAAGCAAAACTCAGCTAGGAGATCAGCAGGACTTGTTTTCCAACTACTGGTCACAATCTCAGTCAAAACCCTGCTAATCAGAACAGGATCTGGTCGAAACATGATGCAATAAGAAAGCCAGCCAAACCAGTTTATGGCAACAAAAGCAACTTCTAGTCGCCCTCACTGCCAGTAGCATAAAGACATTCCCACCAGTGGCATGACAGTTTACAAATGTAGCAATGGGCCATGGTAATGGCCTGGAAGTTACCTCTTATGGTTCCAGAAACTACCCGCCCCTTTTCTAGAAAGTCTGAATGACCTATCTCTTACTTAGCATATAATTAAAAGTGGTTGTAAATACAGCAGCCAACATCCCATATGCTGCTACTGTGGGCGCACTGCCTATGGATTAGCCTCACTCTGCAAGGAGCAGTACCTCAGCAGCTGCTGTACACTGCTGCTTCAGTCAAGTTGGTGTCTAACACCATTGGCTTGTCCTTGAATTCTTTCCTGAATGAAGCCAAGAACCCTCCCAGGCTAAGTTCCAATTTGGGGACTTATCTGCCCTGTATCAAAATTACTTAAGAACCAGTGTGTGATGGTGAGTGCATACATTTTGTACAAAATTTTATGCACTCCCTCCGGATTGATGCAGTGGCCATCAGAGGCAGTGCTTTCATGGTACCTTGTAACTGGCATATTCTTCTGGAATGTTGCCACTTCCCCATCAAGAGGTAGCATTCCTTTCTCTTCCCCTTGCATTTGGCCAGGCTTGTGACTCATTCATAGCCCCGATAAGAGTTTTGTGTCTATTCATTGCTCACTGGAATACTCAGTTTTGGAGACCACAGCTATTTTATAAGCAGTGTGAGAGCCTTGAGGCCACCATGCTGTGAGGAAGCTCAAACCATGAAAACATCTATGAAGAAAAAGCGACAATAGTTCAGCCCAGCTCTGGCCACCATTTGATTCCAACTTGATAAAAAAATTGAGACAAAACTTTTATCAAGCTCCTTCCAAAATCCTCACCCACAGAAACCACTAGAAATAATAAAATTATTAGTATTGTTTTAAGCTCCAAGTTATTCATTAGACCACAGTTGTGCCTGGAAGAGATATTCACAAGAATTTCTGGCAAAATTTTTAAGTTACTTTCTTCAATTCGGGATAGAATTTTAAAACAATTTATCAAGAGCCATATAAATGTTCGTTCTCTTTGACCTATTACTGCCTTTTCTTAGATTATAGTGTAAGTTTTATTTGTGATGAACACATATATATATTTAAGTTACTTTAAAATAACGATCAGCAACTTTAGAGTACAAGAAGAGGCAAGTTAGGTAAATTAAAGCACATCTTCTGAATGATTTATTGTATACATTCTAAAATCAAAATCAGAGCAAAGACTATAAGTACATGAGAAAAGGAAAAAGCTGTCCCATTAACTGGAAAATACCTGGTATAAGATGGTACATATATTATAACCGTAACTATATGTAGAGGAGTGTAAGGCAAAGCACAAATATAATTGATTCTATCATTGAGTTAATGTATTGGAATTTAGGATTTAAAAATATGTTATCCAGGCTTTCTTACACTTTACTGACATATATATTATTTGCTTCCACCTAGAAACAATAACTACCAAATATTTGGTCTGCACTCCTTATACTAATTTAAAACACGGAGATTTGACTTATTTACGAGTCAGAAGAATGGGTGGTGGTTGCTGCCACATTCTGGTCATGTCATAATCTTATTTCCTTCTATAAAATGAGGATAAAAGCATAGAAAAATGCAGATCAATTGACATAAGGAAACTAAAGTATTTTTCATCTTATAATGGCTGTATAATTCTAAGACACTATTTTGAAAACATACAAAAAAGAATTATTTGTGCTAAGAGGTTTTTATTTCATTTCAGTTACATTTGTAAGTAAATATTTAGCTGAGAAATATTTTTCACCAAAAATTTGCTCTCTCAATCCCTTAGAGTTAATTACGTTCTCCTGAAAAATCTACCAATTCTGATAACAATAAAGTCTTTGAAGGAGTGTGAAGGCTCAGACTGAAACACTCAATGATCTGTGTCAGGAAACCAGTCACTGTATACTGTGTGTGTCAGTAGCAAATCCATCTACTGTGACTTACTGTAACCATTTATGCAAACCCCAGATCCACTTAAAATAAGCTAACATAGTCAGTGGACTGCTTATCTTGGCATCATATCTTAGGATAGGCAATTGCCTTCTAATTTGCTTCAGAGGCTTGTCTTGATTTGACATGCAGTCTCTGCATGAAGAAAACATGAAAGGGTATTTATCCTGTTTTACAAATGAGAAATTTGAGTCCCAGAAAAGGTATTTGACTTCCCTAAGGTCACAAAGTTACTTGTAACTCGGTGTTCATTCACCTTCACATGAAGAATTCCAACTTACTGACTTGTTATAGAAAGAAAAAGGATAAGAATATTTTTCGTATTCCTGTTTGAGCAAAGGATAGCTCGGTCTTATATCCTTATCTTAGACATTCATATTCTCTCCAACCCTTTAGCTTACATATATGCTGTTGTTTGTCACTTTGAATATACCCATCTTTAAAAAGCAGATGAGGACCTCTGTGACCAGACAGGCTGAATTAATTTGTGGCAAAGCAGCACCTTCTTTGCCGCTTTGCACAACTAGAAAATGCTGGATAAGTTATAAAACCAAAATATGTACTTTTAAGGCATCAAAATGCAGTAGCTACAGGATTATATAACAAACACTCTAGTAAGGAAAAAAGCCTCATTGATTCTAAAGGTGCCAGGTAACTCTTCCTGACCCTGAGAGCAGCAGTCTATTCTCTGTTTGTCCCAGGCCCGGACAGCTGGGGTGAAACAAGCCAGCAGTTCTTTTAGCATTATGAAGAAGCAGATTACACATCAGAAGGTGAAGAGCTTCTTCGACATAGTCATCTTTCCCCATAGGACATTGCCTGGGTTCTGAGATAGTGAGGGACGACTGGTAGGTAATATAAAAACATCTAAGAAGCAGAATGAAGTGCTGAACAGTCTTCGGAAACAAAGACCCAACTTGGGAGGAGAGAAACTAGCTTTCAAGCACACTACCAGTCTCTCCCTCAAGAAATTTACCAGTCTTTGAAGTTATGTAGAGCTCAAGCTCAGAGAGCTGGGCTGGGAAACGCTAAATGTTACTGACAAAACCAGTCCCTCCAGAAATGGTGATCCTTCCTTGTTGGATGCCGTGAAGATAATACATAAAACAATAAGTGAGCATCAAGTAATGCAGCCTTTATTTGATGGCCATGGGATTGAGAAGCGGAAGCTCGATTCACTAATCTCTTTCTCAGTTCACGGAAGCTTAGAATTCATAGATAAAGGGAGTTTTTAATGAAAGGATGAGGCATTAAAACAAGGGCAAGAATATTCATCTTTTCTGGACTTAGGCAGAGAACTTTTCAGATCCAGAGTTGCCACCTTCCTTTTTGTCCTTTAATGGTTTCTTCTGGTTGTTGTCATGGTAATATGGTGATTGTCAACTGTCCTGGCACTGTTGGGAGTGCCATTTGCCATGGAAATTAGATTATAATTAAGCTAGAGGTTCTTCGGAGTTCAAGGGAGCTGCCATCTTGAATCCCACCGGTCTTAGCTGGTATGGTGATGAGGGGGAATCTTTGACAGCAGGGTAGAAATTTACCTAGGTCATGTAAGCATTACACTGGGTAACGTAAAGGGCAAAGCTGAATACACCCCCCCCCCCCCACACACACATACATACATACATGGCGGGGCTGGCTGCATACATACACACACACACACACATTTTTTTGTGTCTGAGATGTTTTTCTTTTTCATATCCTTTTATCTGTGTCTCCTCTCTACAAATGACCTTCATAATATACACCCAAATACCTATTAAATAGACCATCAATAATCTGTGATGTATTAACAATAGAATACTATATTGCTATGAGAATCAATGATCTCTAACTACATGTCACAACATGTAGAATCTCACAATGTTGCGTGAAAGAAGCCAAATACAAAATACATACTGTGTGATGCCATCTACATAAAGGACAAGCACAGATAAAGTTTATCTATGCCATGCTTTTAGATTTCAGAATATGATTTCCCTAAAGCAGGTAGTGATAACAAAAGAGTATGAGGAGTCTTCTGTGGGGTTGTTAATATTCTTTTTCTTTATCTGTGGTGCATGGTGCATGGTGTATTCAGTGTGAAAATCCATTGAGCTCTATACTTTGACATAAACACTATACTTCCTGGACATTTTACTTCAACAAAATGTATGAAAAGTGGATGATATCTATTGGTTTATAGAGAAGGGAGATGGTTATATTAATATTTTTAAGAGAATACAAATTAAAATAATGCTAAAAATTAATACTTGGCAAATATATGCAATTTAAACAATTTGATTTTCAAAATTCTGCAAACTGTACAGTAGCATCTGTTTAAATTTTAAATAAGAACTTTTTAAAATCAGACTAAAGAAAGTAGAATTTCCATTGAAAAAACAGTTTTAAATTAAATACTTCTCAGATAAAATTAGTTGTGTTTTTCTCCTTAAGGAAAATAATATACTTTTTCTTTTGTGTTTTAAAATGTAGACAGAATGACTTTCAAAATACTTTAATCAAGTATCCTGTAAAATTAAGCCTCTGGGCTGGATGCAGTGACTCACAGCTGTAATTCCAGCCCTTGGGAAGGTTGAGGCAGGGGGATCTCTAGAGCCTGGGAGATCAAGGCTGTAATGAGCTGTGATCACACCACTGTAATTCAGCATGGGCAATAGACTGAGACTCTGCCCTGTCTCAAAATAAATACATGAGTAAATTAATTAAGTTAAATTAAGCCTCTAGTCTTTTAAAGAGAGCCTTGTAAGTTCACTGTGTTTTGTGTGTGTTTTAGTTTCTGTGATCTCTGTAATAGAAGTATCTGACAAAGTGTATCATTTCATCATCTTAGACATTTTTAAGTTGTTGAGAATTTCAGCAATAGCTCGAATCAGGGTTATATAAATCAACATTACAGTTGGACGAGGTGCAAACCCCTTTTATTATCTTGTGTCTTACCTTGCTCATTCCTCCATCCTGGTCTGTTTTATATTTGTATCGATGACATATGTAGTCCTGGATTTACCTTTATCTTTTTTTCCCCTATGGCCAATTGTCACTATGCTGGGGTATTTTTATTAAACTGCTACTCCATATCAACCTTATTGGGGAAAAAAATGACCTATAGTGACCATCCATCCAAGGGTCTCTCCCATGAAAATTATAAACAGTTTTTTCCTAGTTGTTCCTATATATATGTGTGTGTGTGTGTGTGTCTGTGTGTATATACACATGTATATATATGTGTGTATATACACATGTATATATATGTGTGTATATATACATATATACATATATGTGTGTGTATATACATGTGTGTGTGTGTTCAGACATTCACACATATATATTGTTTCATGTTTGTGTGTGTGTGTGTATGTATGCTGCTATGGTTTGAGTGTATATATTCTTTATGTTGAACAAAATTCTTATGTTGGAACTTAAACCCCAAGGTAATAGTATTAAGCAGTGGAGGTAATTATATCATGAGGGCTCTGCCCTCATAAATGGATTAGTGCTCTTATTAAAGAGGTTGAAGGGAGCACTGCAGTGCCTTTTGCCCTTTGGCCTTCCACCATGTGAGTACACAGCCTTCACTTCTTCTGCGGTGTGAAGGCGCAGTAGCAAGGCATTCTTGGAAGCAGAGACGTGGCCTCACCAGACGCAGAATAGGCTCGTGTCTTGATCCTGGACTTTTTAGCTTTTGGAACTATAAGAACATACATTTCTGTCATCATAAATTACCCAGTCTCAGGTATTTTGTTATAGCAGCAAAATGGACTAAGATATGTACATGAAGACATATATAT
>NW_012104698.1:5771370-5773450 GCF_000951045.1 Mandrillus leucophaeus | reverse complement strand
TCTGCTTCATCAAAAAATAAACCTTTAAATGTACAATTATGGAAAACCATGCTGAACTTTGGATAGAAGATACTTGAGGTGGATAGGTCAACTTGTATAAATCATTAAATTTGTTATTTTAAACAAATATATAATGTATTTATTACTGAGAACTGCATTGAGAGACTTTAATACACATTGCAATCAGGATTTATTTAAAAACCCAAATTCGCAGGGTGTTTTATTTTAGCTTGCAATTACAAATGGAAAATGAGGCAGGGTGTGGTGGCTCACGCCTGTGAATCCCAGCACTCTGGGAGGCCGAGGCGGGCAGATCACGAAGTCAGGAGATCAAGACCATCCTGGCTAACACGGTGAAACTCCATCTCTACTAACACTACAAAAAACTAGCCGGGCGTGGTGGCGGGTGCCTGTAGTCCCAGCTACTCAGAGGCTGAGGCAGGAGAACGGCGTGAACCCGGGAGGCGGAGCTTGCCCAGCCTGGGGGACAGAGCGAGACTCTGTCTCAAAAAAAAAAAAAAAAAGGAAAGGAAATAAACCTCACTTTTGTTAATAAACATAAGCAATTCTCTTCATCATTTTCTAACAACCACTCAACTGGAAATAATGGAAATTATTACATCAGGATTTCACCCAACTGCCTGTCATGGGCTATAATTGTGATAATTTAGGTGGTAAGTATATGTTGTTCTGTGACTTCAGATACCAATTCATATCAACATCTGGAACCTTAGATTCATTTACATATAATTAGCATTGTGAAAGAAAATTCAGGAGGTCTGGGCAGCCTCTGCTTCTCAAGTATTTATCGAAGATCAGTGCGAGGAAGAAAGCGGGCAGAAAAACAGTTGACTGAGTACCTATTTTTTCCAACAATGTACTTGTTGCTTTCCAGAATATTTTATATTATTTATTTATTTATTTTGTGAGGCAAGAGTCTTGCCCTGTCGCCCAGGCTGGAGCGCAATGGCACAATCTCGACTCACTGCGACCCCCGCCTCCCAGTTTCAAGTGATTCTCCTGCCTCAGCCTCCCGAGTAGCTGGGACTGCAGTCGCACCACCATGCCCGGCTAATTTTTTTTGTATTTTTAGTAAAGACGGGATTTTACCCTGTTAGCCAGGATGGTCTCGATCTCCTGACCTCGTAATCCGCCTGCCTTGGCCTCCCCAAGTGCTGGGATTACAGGCGTGAGCTACGATGCCCGGCCAATTTTTTATTCTCATATGAACCCTATGAGGCAAGAATTCATATTGTCCATGTTCAAATGCAAGAATAAACAAACTTGTATGCAAACCACAGTCAACTCCCACACTGTATTTTTGGTTTAGAAAATCATAAATACATTATCTTACCCAAACCACCTTCAGTTGCCTGTGAGAATAAAAGCAGATACTAAATAGAAGAAAATACTTCCATGTAATACTATTGAGAACTTCTCGTTTAAAATTTTTGGAAATAAAAGAAAGCATTGCAAAACATGTTGTTTTCGGTTCTGATGATTTCTCTTATTCAAGGTCACAGCTGAACATTGCCATTACCTGAAACATCTTCAACTTTAAAATTTCTAATTAAAATCTTATGCTTTCTGATCATAACTTAGGCCTTTCCTGTTTGTTTTCACTGCCTTGCTATTTAAAGTTGTAGTCCTAAGATTCTGGTAGAAATGCATAAAATCAGCTCCTGCCTAGACTTTGTGAATCAATCTGCACTGAAACAATATCCTCAGATAATCTGTATGCACCTTAAGATTGAGAAGCCCTGTTTAGTGTTTCTTCTGTGACCATCATTAACCTCATTGAGATCTTCTTCATGAGACCTCCATTTCAAGGAGGAATCTGTATTGCTATCCTCCCAATCCCTTACCCTTCTATTTTACTTGCCTCTCTTATTTCTCATTCAACTTTGAATCTAGGGCTCATTTAATTTAAACAAACAAACAGAACAAAAATATCAACGAACTTGGCTGTGTTCTAGACCAAATAAATCAAAAATATATCTGAGGATAGAGCTGGGCATCAAATTGTTTTTTAATCTCACCACATAATTCTAATGTATGCACACATAAAATTTTGGCCAGG
>NW_012104698.1:5766250-5767850 GCF_000951045.1 Mandrillus leucophaeus | reverse complement strand
ATTAGCCATCTTTATTGCACGTTTATGCATTCTCTGTTTTCTTTGCCCCTCCCCTCACCCTTTCTGTTGGTAATTTAAGATTTCTGCTTGTTTTATTCTACTTTTATTTATTTATTTTTATTTTATTTTATTTTTGAGACAGGGTCTCACTCTGTCTCACTCTGTCGCCCAGGCTGGAGTGCAATGGCATGATCTCGGCTCACTGCCATCTCAACTTCCCAGGCTCAAGCGAGCCTCCCACGTCAATCCCCAAGTAGCTGGGACTACAGATGTGCAACACCACACTCAGCTAAATTTTGTATTCTTTGCAGAGACAGGATTTTGCTGTGTTGCCCAGGCTGGTCTTGAACCCCTGGGCTCAAGCAATCTGCCTGCTTTGGTCTTTCAAAGTATTGGGATTGCCAACATGAGCCACCACACCCAACCTTTTACATATATATATATATGGACATTTATTTTCAATTTGTGAATAACATCTGTTTTTACAGGTATTGCTGTGAGGAAGACTTTGTTGCCTTTCAGGTGGGGGTGGTTATATCAGTTAGCAAAGATGGCAGAATGATGAACTTTACCTATGGTTTTATGGCCCCTCTTAGACGTCCAACCTCAGGAAGAAAAATGCATAAAAATCCCAGTTAGTCTGGAAATGGGAAAAATGAGCAAAAAATAAACTTAGTCATTTAAACTCGATATTTAATAACACGATTGTGACAAGCTTTAAAAGTCCCACTTTACCAATGTCAAAATCGAGACTCAGAAAGCTTATTTCCCAAGGTCAAATAGTTAATAAGCAGCACTGCAACTATTCAGATTCACATCTGTCTTAATTCCAACTATACAATACTATACCCGTGAAATAAAATTTCTTTGAGGGAAGCTCAGCACATTAAAAAAAAAGGAAAAGGAAAAAAAAAAAAGTTTGGTTCCTATGGGTTCCATTGAGTAGCTTGAAATTGATTAGTATACAATTGTTTAGAGAATGTCCTTTTACTACACTGCAATTATCCTTAGATTTTTCTTAATGAAAGCCCCATATTGGACTCCCAAAGAGCTCTTCTTAAGTCTTTTAATTTATATGACTGTGTTATCTAGGGAGAACCAATGTGAAGCTGACCATAATATGTCTGATATCAAGACTTCAACAACCCTGCAATCTGCTTCATCAAAAAATAAACCTTTAAATGTACAATTATGGAAAACCATGCTGAACTTTGGATAGAAGATACTTGAGGTGGATAGGTCAACTTGTATAAATCATTAAATTTGTTATTTTAAACAAATATATAATGTATTTATTACTGAGAACTGCATTGAGAGACTTTAATACACATTGCAATCAGGATTTATTTAAAAACCCAAATTCGCAGGGTGTTTTATTTTAGCTTGCAATTACAAATGGAAAATGAGGCAGGGTGTGGTGGCTCACGCCTGTGAATCCCAGCACTCTGGGAGGCCGAGGCGGGCAGATCACGAAGTCAGGAGATCAAGACCATCCTGGCTAACACGGTGAAACTCCATCTCTACTAACACTACAAAAAACTAGCCGGGCGTGGTGGCGGGTGCCTGTAGTCCCAGCTACTCAGAGGCTGAGGCAGGAGAA
>NW_012104698.1:5762195-5763945 GCF_000951045.1 Mandrillus leucophaeus | reverse complement strand
GCAACCTCCGCCTCCTGGGTTCAAGTGATTCTCCTGCCTCAGCCTCCTGAGCAGCTGGGATTACAGGTGCGCACTACCATGCCTGGCTGGTTTTTGTATTTTTAGTAGAGACAGGGTTTCACCATGTTGGTCAGGCTGGTCTTGAACTCCTGATCTTGTGATCTGCCCACCTACGCCTCCCAAAGTGCTGGGGTTACAGGCATGAGTCACCGTGCCCAGCCTGTTTTCCTTCTTTCTATCAAGTATTTATCATATTTGAGAAATGTTTGAACTCTCCGAACTACATTGACTACTTTGTGTAGAATTGGTATCATTTGTTTTTCAAATGTATGGTAATATTTGGGAGTAAAGCCATTTTAATCTGCAAGTTTCATTGTTGAAAAGTTTTTAACTATAAATTTGGCATTCTTAATAGATATGACACTCCATGGTATTTAGTTTTTCAGTGAGATCTGGTGCTTCCTATTTTCAATAAATATTTCTATTTCATTGATGTTGCCAAATTTTGTGCATAGTGTTTCTGTATATTTCTCTATTATCGTTTTAATGCCTGTGAGTTCATCATTATTGTTCTCTCTTTCGTTCTTGAGGTTGGTAAAATGAGTGGTATATCTTTCTCTTTCTTTCTCTGTCTTTCTCTTGATTAGACTAGCTAGAGGTTTATCAATTTTATTAACCTTTCTCAAGAACCAACTGATTTCATTGATTTTCTCTGTAATAATAGTTGGGATTTTGCCTCCCCTCTCTCAGTAATCTATAGAACAAGTAGATATAAAATCAGTAAGAACATAGAAAACCTGAACAAATATCAAACATACCTTTTCAAATTGACATTTATAGAGCACTTCACCCAGTAACAGAAGAACGAAATCATTTTTAAGTGCATATGAAATCATCACCAAAGCAGATAATATCCTTGACCATAATATAAATCTCAACAATTTTAATCAAATTGTAATCATACAATATGTGTTCTGTAAAAAGTGACTTTAAAAATAAATGACAGAAAGATTTCCAGAAAAAATGCCAAATGTTTGAATATTGAAGAGCACAATTCTAAATGATGGAAGAGAGAAGAAGAGGAAGTCATAAAGAAAATTAGAAAATTAGAACATAGTTTGAATTTAAAGAAAATGAAAACACAGTATATCAAAATTCGTAGGATATAGCAAAAGTATATTTAAGGAAATTTCCAAACATTAAATGCTTATAATAGGAAAGAAATGAAGTCTCAAATAAACAATCTAAACTGCTACTTTGAAACTACAAAATGAAGAGCAAATTAAACCCAAAGCAAGAAGAAAAAAGGGAATAAAGAGTAGAACAAAAATCCATGAAAGGAAAATAAACCATTTAAAATCATGTTGAAGTAGTATATATAGAGACACGTGTTAATTTCTAAAGAACACAGAATTATGTATTTGGTGACCTCAATCATCGTTTTAAAAATTTGTAGAAAAAAATCAAATTAAGAACTGAAAAGAAATGCCTCAGGAAGCTGAAGAGTTATATTAAGGAATTATAGGCAATGTTTTATCTTTTTATAACTATATCAGTTTCTATTGCTGTATAACAAATCATAGTCATCCCTCAGTATCCATGGGGGAGTTTGGTTCCTGGACCTCCCAAGGATAGCAAAGCCCATGGATGCTCAGGTATCTGATGTAAAATGGTGTAGTATTTATACATAACCTATGTACATTCTCTGGTGTATTTTAAATCATCTCTAGACTACTTATAATACGTAATA
>NW_012104698.1:5760705-5761825 GCF_000951045.1 Mandrillus leucophaeus | reverse complement strand
ATCAAAAATATATCTGAGGATAGAGCTGGGCATCAAATTGTTTTTTAATCTCACCACATAATTCTAATGTATGCACACATAAAATTTTGGCCAGGCACGGTGGCTCACGCCTGTAATCCCAGTACTTTGGGAGGCTGAGGTGGGTGGATCACGAGGTCAGGAGATTGAGACCATCTTGGCCAATATGGTGAAACCCCATGTCTACTAAAAGTATAAAAATTAGCCGGGCATGATGGCGTGCACCTGTAGTCCCAGCTACTCAGCAGGCTGAGTCAAGACAATCACTTGAACCCAGGAGACGGAGGGTGCAGTGAGCCGAGACTGAGGCACTGCACTCTAGCCTGGGCTACAGAGCGAGACTCTGTCTCGAAAAAGAAAAAAAAAAAACTAAATTTCATCTTCCTTTTTTTCTTTTGACTGTACAACTGCATCTGTCAGGCAAACCTCATTTCCTTTATCAGTCCATATCAATCCAATTGTTCTTTCTCCTTAGCTAATATTGACATGCTAACAAAGTGTAACTTTTGGAGAGAATAGTAGGTGACTTTTTATTAACTTTCTTCTTTATGTCCTAAAGTTTTGGCAATTTCCATATACAATTTTATAATCAAGAAGTTAAATAATATATATATAAATTACTGACAGATTATCCTGGGTTATCATTTTATAAATGGTTTTTCTTTTTCATTTTCTGTGTCTTCCACAATGAATGCATATTATTTATTATTTTACTCCAAGGAAAATAAGGCTTTTTAATGTTTTCCTTCTTTTTTTTTTTTTTTAAAGATGGAGTCTCACTCTGTCACCACACTGGAGTGCAGTAGCATGATCTTGGCTCACTGCAACCTCCGCCTCCTGGGTTCAAGTGATTCTCCTGCCTCAGCCTCCTGAGCAGCTGGGATTACAGGTGCGCACTACCATGCCTGGCTGGTTTTTGTATTTTTAGTAGAGACAGGGTTTCACCATGTTGGTCAGGCTGGTCTTGAACTCCTGATCTTGTGATCTGCCCACCTACGCCTCCCAAAGTGCTGGGGTTACAGGCATGAGTCACCGTGCCCAGCCTGTTTTCCTTCTTTCTATCAAGTATTTATCATATTTGAGAAATGTTTGAACTCTCCGA
>NW_012104698.1:5700957-5755178 GCF_000951045.1 Mandrillus leucophaeus | reverse complement strand
TTTTCTTTTCTTTTTTGAGATGGAGTTTCGCCATTGTTACCCAGTCTGGAGTGCAGTGGTGCAATCTCAGCTCATTGCAACCTCTGCCTCCCATGTTCAAGTGATTCTCCTGCCTCAGCCTCCCAAGTAGCTGGGATTTCAGCCGCCCACCACATGCCCAGCTAATTTTTGTATTTTTAGTAGAGCCAGAGTTTCACCATGTTGGCCAGTCTGGTCTGGAACTCCTGACCTTGTGATCCATCCGCTGTGGCCTCCCAGAGTGTTGGGATTACAGGCATGAGCCATTGCACTTGGCCACAAATACAATTTTTAAAAATAATATTTTTAATTCATGTTTGATCGAATCCATGGAGGTGAAACCCAGGTATACGTTGGGCCAACAACAGTACAAATTTATCAAACTAAAACAACATTCATTTATTATCTGAGATTCTGTAGGTCTAGAGTCTGGGCGCAGCTTACCTTCATTCTTTGGCTCAGGGTTTCAAGGCTGCCATCCAAGTGTTGGCCAGGAGCATTTCTTTCTGGAGTTTGGGGTCCTCTCAGGAGCTCACATGTTCTTGGGAGATTCAATTCTGTTGTAGGTCTTTGTTTTCTTTCTAGCTGTGATCCAGGACTAATCTCAATGCCTCACCACCTGGCCTTCCTAGAGGGTCTCTCACAATATGACCCCTTGTTCCCAATCATCAGGAGAATCTTTTTAGGAAAGGCCCAGTCCTTTTTGTAAAGGCTTTCACTTAATTAATTCAAGTCCTACAGTATAATAACCCTACTGATAAACTCAAAATGAATTGATTTGGTATCTTAATTATATCTGAAAAATCCATTCACCTTGACATGCAGGTTAACCTAACCATGGGGTAATAGCTCATCATATTCAGAGACCCTGTCCACGTTCAAGGAGTGAGAGTTACACAGAGCACGCACACCAGGGATTGGGAATCTTGGGGGCCATTATAGAATTCTGCCTGCCACAGGAGAATGGCACGAACCCGGGAGGCAGGGCTTGCAGTGAGCCAAGACCACGCCACTGCACTCCAGCCTGGGTGATAGAGCGAAACTCTGTCTCAACAAAAATATAAAAATAATTCTGCCTGCCACAGTAACTTTTGGTGTTTTCCACATTTCCACCAAAACCCTATAAAGTTTCAAAATTATTTAAATAAGTAAATTTGATTTTAATAGTCCATCAGAAACATGAAACTTTTGGTGACATACATATATACAGACATGTATATATACATATTCTTATTACAATTTAAAAATAACTAGATAAAATATATATTCAATCATTATTATTTTAAAGTGTGGTCATAGCCACACTCTTTTAAAACATTTTTTGTATGTATGTATGTATTTTGCATGCTTTGTATGAATGTATGTAGTTTGCACTAATCTAAAGTATTAGTGAAAGTTCTGCTGCATTGTTCACAAAGGTACCACATGCACTTCCAGTGCCTTAGCAATATCCCCCAAGGAGCTATTACTCTCTCTTTTTGCAACTACTGGAGCTGTTACAATGTCAGTGACGTGTCTCATATACTTCCATAGAGATAATAATGGCCCCGCAGGAGTCATTACTGTGTCAACCCGGGTGCCTGAGCCTTTATGGTGTCGATAGATATGCTACGTTAATGTCGGTGGAATGGCCTCACACAAGTTCTACTGCCATCATAAAAATAAAGGAAAAGAAATACAAAAAGCAGGTTATTATCTGGTAAGGAATCTAAATTAAACCCTCCAAAGCAAAGTATGGCTCACCAGTGACTCACAGTTTGTCCTTAACCATACCTCATTCAGCTCTTTTTGGAATGTGGTAAGCACAATAGAGTTTCCAGGAAGAAAGTACCAATATCTGCTACTTTAAAACAGTTGCAACACTTGAGAGGCAGCCCTCTTAGTTAAAAAAAAAACAAAAAACAAAAAAACAAAAAAAAAAAACAAAACTCTGACCAACTAGCCTATCAGAGATTTTGACAGCCCCTGCCATTAAGAGAATTGATAATTATTTTGTACTGACGCACTGCTTGCCTGTCTGATGTAAATTCTGAAATTAAAACCCAATATAGTGTGCTGTTTTGATATCTGGTGAAATGGGGACAGCCTCAAAGGGCCTGCGTGAAAGACCTTCACCCACTGCACTTTTGTGCATGAGGTCACCTCGCCAAACAACCATCTCCTGATGATGGGGACTAGGTATGTGCTCGTTTATCCCTGAGGAGAAGCTTCAGTTCCCTGCCAGCCTGTGAAATGATACAAGCAAGACAATTACATTCTTTCTCGAAAACTGGGATCCACCTTACCTCCTTGTAACTACAATGTTTGCCTCCCACAGTCCCAGTAGTTCACTCTGTTCTTGAACGGAAACGCCATGTGGCCCTACATGGTGCAGGGTCCTCCTTCCCTGGGCTGTGAGTCTTTATGAGTTTCTCATAAACAGAGAGCACTTTATGTGAGACTATAAACTGCTCCTGTTTTCATCAGTCCAGTTCCAGCTGCCGTATGTTCAGCCATCCCCTTAAGCCTAGGGTGGGAATTCCTTCCTCAACACTGGAGTAAAGAGGAGGTAAAAACAATTTATTATCCTGTGATTCCATAATTATGCCCACTGCCACTCCTTTTTTATTTTTTGTTGATTCTCATCCACTTTTATTCCAGATCTTTGCTAAATCTTTGGAGTTCAAAAGAAATCTTTCAGACCCGATGATTTTAGTGTTTCCTTCCCTAATCATCCCTCAGCGTATGGACTGGACTATACAGCACAACTATGACAATTGTTTTTTTAGTTTGATTGTAGAGGTTATTTCTAAAGATGCACCATGATGACACATGCATGTTTCATAAAGTCCTGCTCATTGTTCTTTTCTCTGTCACCTTGCCCTCACCATGCTCACTCCAGGTAATCAAGATATATTTTAGCTTTACGATGTAACATAGTTATGCTATAGGAGGCAATCTGCATGTGCAAGACAGAGGTTGGTTGTTTTTATGCTGCATTAGCCAGAATACAGGAGGCAACACATCTAAATGCAACTAGATACCTTTCTAGGTGGTAGAAGGAAAGAGATCTGGTGTTAAAGTGAGCAGAAAAATAAGGAGTTAGTGGGCAGAAAGCCAAGGAAAGAACATGTTTTGGCCACCTTGTAAAGCGGACTTGGTTTGGAAGACAACCTGAGGAAACAGTAAATATTTCTCTAAACTCACAATGTATTCATAACCATTTCTGTTTAGAAACGTAGAGAACAGTGTTTATTAATGCCATCCAAAGATCATTAAAGTTTAGGCTGTCAGATGGGGTAGGTGTGAGGAACTGAGGAACTCCTTAATTCGTATTTGACAAAAGATTGTCAGGACTAAGTCTGACATTCCTTCTGATGATTGAGAATTTCTTTGTATTTTGCTGGTGTTAAATAAGAAAATGTATTTTTTTTCAATATACACATTCACCCAATGGATTCAGTTAGCAAAATAGGTCACCAATTTGCAGCGTCCTCTATATATTAATTTAGAAATGCTTTCTCTTGGGGTTTCTTTTAAATTTTCTTCAGTGGCATTTATGCTTTGAATTTTTGAATATAACAACACTTCTTGCCTGACTTAATTTGGGGCCCTAATTAATTGTTGTATGAGGTCTCTAATTGCTTAGGTACTTAGGGTGCTATGCATCAAACATTAACAAATTGTTGGCTAACCAGCTGGGTTGCACCTGCAAGTATGCATTTGCAGATATAACTAATTGCCAAAGTTTCATCCATGGAGAATCCAGCATTTGGTTCTCTTCCCACAGTTATAAAGGGTTCTGGCGGTTAATGGATCACAAGGTCTCATAAACTGCACTTCAATTTGTAGGAAATTAGCATTTATCATATTCAAAAGTCTATTTAGTTGCTTGATAAATATTAATACATGTGGTTGTTTGATAATCATCTTATGTTCATGATAATACACAGTATTTTGAGGGGCACGGGCCTCTTAAGGGTGTCACCAGATTTGAATGGTCACAGCACATCTCACCTGTCTCATGCTTTTAGAAATCCTGACGATGAAATAAAACAGCAGGGCAGAGGAGTTTAAATCTTCAAACTTGCTGAAAAGTGCCTAGCAGCAGTATCCCAACTCTCAAACCGCTGAAACCATATAAAGAAGAAATTGACAAGTGGGGCAAAAATGTCACATAGAGGCCATTTTTAGCACATTTAAGACCTACCAAGAACTTAACTTTGGGGACATATTTAGGTTTATACAGTTTTTTTTTATTATAAATTACTTTTTTACAGGTTAAAAAAGAATAAAACAGTGCATTTAACAGAGCATTGTCTGCATTTCAATGTGCTCAGCATTTTTTCCTGCCTTTCGGAGATGTTTTCTCAGAGCTACCCTTTCTTCTTTTAGATTGAATGAAACAAATAAAAATTTACAGTTTATATTAAAATATCTAAAATTATATATACACACACTAAATTTTATAGATTATTTAAAAGAAAAGATTATATGGAATCTATCAGCATAAAGAAGAGTGTCCATAAACTATAAGCTCTGAAGTTTTTATTTCAATCTGTGGCTCAGCACTTGATAATTAAAACTTAACAGCTATTCTCATCATTTACCATTATTTTCTGAATATTGCTTCAGTAGAAACAAGTGGATGTTATTTTGGTGACTGAAAATTTACCTAACACTTGCTGACTGCCTGAAATTGTAATCAAGTAGGAGAATACACAATCATCGGACTGGTCAAAATAGGGTATCAGAAGAAATGTGCTCACCAGATATGAAAATGGATATCTATAAGTTAATGGAAATATAGAGGTAGAATTCGACAAAATTTCATTTGGATTTAGTCAGTCATAATGATTTTGAAATGAGGACTATATTTAGAAAAAACAGAACCACTGAGTAACAAGATAAAAATGAAAAGGAATAGATATAATTGAGTAATTACTGTCTTTTAGGCACTTTACTAAGCAATTTACCTACATTTTCTTATTGATTAACATATCAATTCCATGAAGGAGACTCAATGATCCATATTTAATATAGGAAGATCTAAGACTCAAAGAGTTTACACAGTAAGTTCAAGTTCACAAATTTGATATGTTTCAGAGCCAGGGATTTGAGTCTAGAGAGACTGGAGGTTTGATGAAAGGTCAGTCTCACATTCAATAGGCTCTACAGATTTCCTAATTGTATGACAATTAGTCCATTAATAGTTATCCCCATTATCTTACATATGTATTGTTATATTATAGTTATAACAATACATATGTAGATGCATTTTACATGTCTAAACTATTGAAATATTGAAATATGTATTGTACATGTCTAAACATATGAAATAACTAGGTCGAGTTATAACAATACATATGCATGTTGCATTGAACATGTCTAAACTATTGTACATATTGTATATGCCTAAACTACTTACATTTTGGAGCTTTTATAGATGAGTGAGATAATATATACTAGTGTTGTGTATGTATATTTATGTCCATGTCAGAACCTAATCTAAATCTATTTAACTGTATCTTAATTGTGTCTATCTATTTTGCAGACTCAAAAATAATTATCAACTCCTAGATCAAAGAGCTAGTAAGTGATCTGCCTGGGAGTAAACACTAATATTTTTCATTCAGGATATGTAATAGATGTCAGAATGAAGGGTATGTCTTGGTAGTCACACATAAAAGTTGAAATTCTCATTTAATGAAAATCTTACTTTATGACCTGGATGCAATTATCTAATTTTCCTCATCTTTGATTTCTTCATTTAGTAGATATAATTTATTCATTCAATCAGCATTTATTGAGCTTCTATTATGTTATAAGACTCTGTCCTAGGTCATGTGATACTTTATTAAATGAAAACTCCAAAAAAAAAAAAAAATATCTTCTCTTGTGGGGTTTACATACGGGTGGTTGAGAAACAGGCAATAAATTACAGGTCCAATAGATAACTTACCCTGCTAGAAGATGATAAATAATGACAAAACCGTCATCCTTATTCAACACATTGTGAAGGTGAAATGAGATTAACTGTACAACATTCCTAAATCTGAATCCATCACACAGTAATCATCCATTCAAGTGTGATTATACTATTTCCTTCCTATTCAATGCCCTCTGGGTCTGTTTCCATTTGCCACATTCCTTCACCAATGGCTAGAAAAGTAAATACTTACCAGAAACAGCTCCTTTACAACTGCAAATTCCTAAATCCTCAAGATCTATTCTTCTTTTTTTCTCTTTTAAAATTGTAGTTTTCATAAGAAATAACTGTGTCACGAGCTTCAACTTAACTTCTACAGATGTGAGTAGTAAAGAAAGATGCGAAAGAACAGAAATGTAACAAGAAATCCCTGCTGAAATTTCCTTTGTGCCAAAAACCAAAACTTTGAGAGAGACAAAGATCAACACAAGGAGTCATAATTATTCTGATGTGGGATAATATACCATATGCCCCTCTATAACCGGTCACAACAGGACACTGGCTAAATGGCTTTCTTAATGTACTCTATTGGGTCTAGGTACAGAACTGGAAGCCATATGGTGCAATTCAGCCCTCCACATGAACTTCCAAGCTTTTATGTTCTGCCACATTATTTCACTATTATTTTTTATTTCAATGTGCAAACCGGTTTTACGGTAACAATCAAGACTTCATGAGAACCCCACAAAGAGAGGTAACTTCTGTTTGCCTTGAGCAAGGCTGTGTGAGCTCTTTCAGCCTGGCTGCTGGCTTTGGATTTGGAAGGTCCAGAGCTTCCAGAGAGTGAGAGGTGAAATGCTGTGCAGCCAGTGTGTTTAGATACAATGCAAAGGCTCCATGTAAAAAGCAAAGCAAAGCAAATGCCGTTGCAAGTCTGGCTCACAGACCCATTTGCACCTCTGGGCTACAGAGGATCTCTCAAGCCCCATTGCAATTTAGGCCAGCTTGTTCGTGTACTTGTCCATTAAGGCATCATTCAACAAACCTTAGCTAAATATCTGCTCTGTCAAACACAGAGCTAGGCTCAGGGATACACAGAGATATAACACACCTCTCCAGTGCTTTGTATGCTTTAAGTATGGTGGGCAACACAGACGTGTTTAGACATAATTCAGTGCGGTGCAATGCTCATAAATCTAAGGGAGGAAAAAGTGCTATGGAAACACATACAAAAATATCTAATGATTAATAGAACCTGAACAGATTGAGATATTTCAAATCAGGCTTAATGGCAAAATATGTGATAATAATAAATAGAAATTCACTGGGTAGAAAATATCAGGGTGGCATTCAAGGCAGATGAAAAGTAACTGTGAAGATATAGAGTCATAAAAGTATATTCTGTGTTAAGTCATTGGTAAATTATTCAGTAGCTGAAATGTTGTTTTGTTGATGGAGGTGGTTGAGGAGGCTGTGTGAGACTATGAATGCTGTGGGGGCCATGTAGGTGGAGATGATGTGGAGCCGCTGCATGACTTTTTACATAACAGGAGGACTTGACAAAGGCTGAGGTTGTCTACTGAATGCATTAACAAATTATTTATGAATTAATGTCCATCTTATTTTTGGGAAAGGAAAACTTCAGCAAATCATCACCTTATTCACTTACTAAACATAGTATCCTTACTGAAGCAGAAACATATATTTGTCATCAACTTATTATAAGTTAGGATGGCTAGTCTTTATGAGCGCTGAAATTTTGTCAACATTAGCTAATAAGACAAATAAGATGAAAGAAATTTGTGGAGGAGGGGGCCACAGGGATTTCAGGGACAACTTTTCTGAAAAATTATAATGAATGGGATAGAAAATGGTTCCAGTTCACACTGTGTATCCAAGAATGTGAAATGATGGTTTGGTTTCAGAGTTGAGCAAAACTTTTAAAAAATGGCTTAGGGTGTAAAGAGCAGAGTTCAGTTCTTGAAGAGAGAGTTAGAAAAATAACTAGTCTGCCTGTAAGGTTTCTCCAGCCCCATTGAGATGGTCCACTCTTAGGTTCTGCAGATACAGCCTACAGGGAGAAAAGTCACTGGTCCTCAACATTCCTTAAGCCCATCTTGCTATTGCTAGTGCTGTTCCCTTACTAGGAATGTTTCTTTCCTGCTTGGACTTTTTAAAAAATATACGTCTTTAAATGTCCAGGTTGAGGTTCAGAGGAAACCTTTGTTAAAACTTTTGACCTTCCATGATCTTTCCTTTTCTTAATCTCATTTATTTTCCTCATATCACCCATTTCAACTCTTAGAAGACAAAAGCTTGGATTTAGAAATAAAGGGTCTTTAGTGTCTGTCTCAGACTGAAATAAACCCAACCTTTAAAATGTCTTCAGAATAGTCATCATCTGCATGGTCGCTCCAGCCAAATTTCAGACCAAGGCTGTTTCAAGCCCCTGATTAGGTGTGGCCAGATTAGAATGTGAGTGAGAACCAGGAGGAAGAAAAGTGAGGAATCATTGAGTATAGACCTGCCGAGAACAGATCAGCATCATTCAGAAGAGCTCATAATCATTGAAGTTGCAATGTAAGTCAGGAAACAGTCCTTGCAGAGAACTAGGTGGAATCTGAAAGGGAAAGATAATTCTTGAAAAGTGAAGACTGGTCCTAACGGCAAAGGTAGTTTTCTAGAGTTGAATCATATTGTAAGAAGATTGGTGGAGTTGAATGTGAGACCTTCCTCCCCAGTAAAGATCTATTTACCCAGATGGGCCGAGAGGACAAAGAGACTTCCTGATAATTTTTAAATTTATTTCTCACCTCTGTGCATCTCTCTTCACTGCCTAAAAATAAAATGTTGTAGCTTCTCGATGAATGCTGGCCTCATCCTTTGAGTGTCTATGAGCAAAACAGACCTTGAACATTTTCATGTCCCTGTA
Source organism: Mandrillus leucophaeus (assembly GCF_000951045.1). NCBI lineage: Eukaryota > Metazoa > Chordata > Mammalia > Primates > Cercopithecidae > Mandrillus > Mandrillus leucophaeus. The sequence goes on along the minus strand of NW_012104698.1, from coordinate 5,746,320 downwards.
TGTTCAAGAGGACATGCTTTGGAAGAAATGCTGCATCACCCAATGTAAGATCAAAATGTGATTATTATCCCTGCCAGGGCCAACCAACCAGCCAACTCCAAAATCATGCTGGTGTTGCCTTACTCAATATCTTCACCTTATTTTCTTTCTTTTTTTTTTTTTTTTTTTTGAGACAGAGTCTCGCTCTGTCACCCAGGCTGGAGTACAGTGGCGCAGTCTCGGCTCACTGCAACCTCTGCCTCCCTGGTTCGAGCGATTCTCCTGCCTCAGCCTCCTGAGCAGCTGGGATAACAGGCATGCACCACCACATCTGGCTAATTTTTGTATTTTTTAGTAGAGTTGGACCTCGCGATCTGCCCGCCTTGGCCCCCAAAAGTGCTGGGATTACAGGCATGAGCCACCATGCCCAGCACCTTGCTCTTAGTAAATTAACAAAATTAATGAAAGAAAGTTTTGATATTCATTCAGTAGCCACTCATACTAAGGACAGAGTTGGACATCATCTAGATACAAATAGTTTTCATCACTGATTCTCTCAACAACTTTGCAAGATAAGAATTATTGTCTCTTTTTTATAGAGAATACACTCAGCCTGTCAAAGATGAAGTACTTTGCATAGGGATAACCAGCTAGCAATAGTGGAACGGGAATGAGAATTTACGTGTATCGTGGGTGTTGATTGGCTGTGATTCTAGACCACTTGAGAGTCCATTTCTTCTATAGTTTTCTTTGATATATTGAGCAAGAGTGAAAAACATCTGAATTCCAATCAATATCTCTGTGCAGATGTTTTTACTTCGTGACCTAATTTTTTGCTAACTACAAGGCAGGTGTGGCAGGGATACTAGGACAGACGTCTGGCACAACTGTTCCACTGGCATTGATAGAGTTTTTATTGGATTAATTCTACCTGTGAAATTCTGTCTTTCATCTCTGAATGCCCAAGCACATCCCCTCAAGCACAGAAGGAATTTGAATTATGCAAGGGAATGTAAGAAGTTCAAAGAGGGACCCATTTTTATCTGGGCAAAGTTTTTATTTAAGTTAATTTAATTAAAATTGTACTTTTTTTTCTAGAGGGCTTTAGCCCAAATTTACATTGAGGTATCTTTTATTTTTGGCCCTGCCATTATTGACATTCTGTCATCCAGGATGTTTAGCATCACATCTTTAATCTTTCTACCTACTTGTGGTATGTCGATGTACTACCTTCTTAAGTTGCTCATTGGAATCAACTAGTAATTTCCTAAAACACAGATTCTATGGCCCTCTCTCAGGTATAATAAACCAGAATCTCTAAAACCGAGAGCCTGAAATGTAAATTTTAATGTTTCAGGAGAATATTCTGGCATTTGGAATTTAGAGGACGTATTTGAATACATTCTGTTATTTAATCTTTCCAACAAACCTTTGCAGAAAGAAGCACTATAAAAATTTTAGAACATTGAGGTCAAAATATAGAAAGTTTAGGTAAATTTTAGAAAGTCGAGGCAAATTTTCCATGGGAAGCCAGATAGGATTAAACCTCAGATCAACAACCTACAAACACAATACCCTTACTGTTCGTTCTTTTGCCAGTTCAGTGACTTGTATGGAAAGACCACATAGTACAGAATCATGGTGCTAGACAGGATTTATCTACAGGTATAATAGGGGTAGATTGGTTGGGCTTCCTGGAAGGCTTTGTTGAGAATTGTTGTGAAGCAGCATTTGAGCTGAGATAGAATGTAATGTTTTGTGCATGTGGAATCATTGCATGATGGCTCACATACTTTGTGTTGGCTAATTGTAATATACGCCTTTAGATTCCCAAGTTCTTCTATTTGTTAAATCTGTTTTTATTTTTTCTTCTTTCCATGTTATTGAAGTCTACTATTTCAAGCTGATTCTCCAACAAACTTTCAACAATTCCAGACTGATATTCTTTCATAGTAATTTCATAGGTCAAACAAAGTCTATATCTACATCTGGCATCTTTACTGATACTGAAGTAAACCAGACCCATATGTAGTTTGGCTCCCCTAAAAAATTATGGCATTGATCTTAAAGAGTTAAACAATCTTCCTTTCTTGCACAAACAACGTAGAAATTTCTCACAAATTTTGTTTAGAAATGTGAAAATTATTTGTATAGAAATGTGGCAATTCCAAATTTCCCCCCTTCAGTGGTGTATTTTTTTGAAATATGCGTTCCTTCAATACACAGTCTTCATCATTTAACAAAATTTAACCTGATTCTTTGTATTTTTAACTAAGAATTTAGAAGTGAATGCATCTAGATTGTATTGACATAGAGAAATATGCACACACATGCAAATATACACTCACACACATGGATCTAAAACTAGTAATAGCACATTTCCTCTTAGCCCTACTTTTTGCCTTTGTGAAATAGCTGGATGTCATATGGAATGTAAATGTTTTAAGCAGATAAATATCTGCTTTCAGCTAGAGGCTCTGACCCTAACTCTAGCAGTTTGCCCTTGTGAATTAATCATAAATACGTACACATGCACACATACAAAGTTATCACAATAATCTTGTGGGGTGAATAGATTATATAGTCTAAATGAAAAAAAAAAGATTCAAGGAACATTAAGTAATATGTTAAAGGTTACATAAGTAATAAATACCAGATATGGTTGAAATTCAAATGCAAGTTCTTTCATAGCATAAAGCATATGCTTTTTCTACTCTACAACCATATAAACCTATGAAAGTTGTGTTTAAAGTCAAGGAGAGATTAAGAAAGCCAAAGGACTTCTTTACGAGTGGGATGATTTTAGAAATCTGTGAGCTCTTATTTTTTAGCAACGCTGGAAGAACAGTCCACTTTGTATACACTGATGTCCTCAAGGAAATGAAATTTCTGGGCACCCTGCCATAACCATGTGCTATTTTGTAATTGTAAAAGCAGTTATCTAAAAACAAACAAACAAAAAGAAGGAAAGGAAAAGAAAGAAAAAAAATAATGTGTTGTGCAAAACTGAGGACAATTTTTAGAGTGAGAATTAATGGATTAGAATATATAACAGTATTTGGGCTTTTCTAGGACATTTTATTCATTCATTCAGTGTATTTTGCACACTAGATGTGATTATTTGTAATATCTCATTTAATCCTATTAATAATTTCAACAAATAAAAAAGAAAAATTAAGAAATGGGGGAAAAGAGGAAGGGGAAGAAGCCAGATAATATATAATTTTTTCTTACATTATCCTACCTTGAGTTAACAAAACAAAGATAACTCAAATGTGGTTTCAAATAGATGACTTACTTGAGAAAATTTACAGTATGTTTCACCCATGGCTTTGCAAAAGGAAATTTAACAGTCTGTTAGGCAACCTCAGAGACAGTGGCATTCCAAGTAGATATAATTGACCTGTGCTAAAAGCAACAGAAAACAACAAACACATGAGAAACAAGAAGCACTGCTGAGTGACCTTGGAGAGGATTGCCTTCAGCATGAGGCTGGGGACATTCACGTCATTATCAGGGAGTGGGAGCACCTGCCTGTTAGAATAATCAGATTTTGGAGGACATTTTCACAGGGGGCAATTCCTGGGTGCCAATCTCTCACTCACTCATTATGGCACCAGGTGCTTTTGATTATGTGAGAACACGTGAGATCTACCTGGAGGCACATCAGGACTCCAGCTGGAGGTATTAAAATTCTTGACAAGGTAAAGCGGTGTATTAAGAGCTTTGCCACTTAGGAGCCTCTTATTAATGGAGAATCCACAACTATTGCTACCCCCTCTTATTTCATCTAAGACATTAAATAACACTGCTCTTATCAGTTTGGGGGCAAAGTCATTAATTTTATGTTTGAAATGGTAGGGGGGGGTTGACAAATTGTCTTAGCTTTTGAGGTGTCAAATGAATTTCAAAGAACCCTGAAAGAAAAAGTTCACATTTTCTCTTTTAAGGTTTAAGATGTTTATGAGAAGAATGACTGATTGACTGGCATTGTTCAATGACTGTTACAATTATAGGAACTCTTCCATGTGTCTTGGTCTTGAATCAATCAAAGTAATCAAAAAATGTTTAAAAAGTCCCCATGACAGTAAGTCAAAAGGTAACCCTTGATAATACAATGGCCAAAAAACATAATTCACACAAATGGTATACAATCAGATTGATAAGATCTCATACTAATCCAACTTTAGCCAAAGCTAGATGCCCTCATACTAATATTACTAAGAATGTAATGATATAATCCATAAGGGATCCTTTGTTAAGCCATTGTGCTAAATGCTTTGCATGCTTTAAACAGTTCAGTAATGGGCATGATCATAGCATCTACCTTAGCACCATTTGCTTAAATGATGAAATTGAGGTTTAGAGAGATTAATTAATTTTGCTATAATCACACAGTTAGTAAAAGGTAAGCCTGACAATAGACTCAAAGTTCATGTGGCAAATCGCAGACTCTGCTTTCTTAAACATCAGTTTATCATTTAGTAACTCTTTGTAAAGGGATATCATATTTCCTCCAAACACAATGTTACATCTGTTATTTCTAATTTATTTGGTTGTGGGGAAGATTGCCACTGCTTTATACCATGGCCTGCTTTCTTTATTATATATGTAAAATTTTATTTTAAATGACTAGAGTTTGAGAAGTCCCATGACATGCCTTAATCTGTTTCTTCATTTGGCTCAAATAAGATTTGAAATTTCAACTTAGAAATTAGAAAAATTGTTAGAAATTATAATAGGGGTTTTTTCCTTTTAAAAAATATAACTGCTAGTTTTTCAAAGTGAATATACTTATCCCAGTTACAGATGAACCTGCTAGATATTAACTCAAGGTAGACTAAAGACTTAAATGTAAAATGCAAAACTATAAAAACCCTGGAAGACAACCTAGGCAATACCATTCTGGGCAAAGGAACAGGAAAATATTTCATGGTGCAGATGCCGAAAGCAATTTATACAAAAGCAAAAATTGGCAAATGGGATCTAAGCTTCTGCACAGCAAAAGAAACTAATGACAGGGTAAACAGACAACCTACAGAATAGCAGAAAATTTTTGCAAACTATGCAGCTGACAAAGGTATAAGATCCAGCATCTATAAGGAACCTAAACAAATGTATGAAAAAAAAACATTTAAAAGTGGGCAAAGTACATAAACAGACACTTTTGAAAAGAAGACATAGATGAGGCCAATAAGAATATTAACAAGAAAAAAAGCTCAACATCACTGATCATCAGAGAAATGCAAATCAAAACCACAGTGAGATACCACCTCACACCAGTCAGAATAGCTATTACTAAAAAGTCAAGGCTGGGCGCGGTGGCTCACGCCTGTAATCCCAGCACTTTGGGAGGCCGAGGCGGGCAGATCACGAGGTCGGGAGTTCGAGATCAGCCTGGACAACGTAGTGAAACCCCATCTCTACTAAAAATACAAAAAATTAGCTGGGCTTGGTGGCTCACGCCTGTAATCCCAGCTACTTGGGAGACTGAGGCAGGAGCAACGCTTGAACCCAGGAGGGGGAGGTTGCAGTGAGAAAAAAAAAAAAAAAGTCAAAAATAACATGCCAGCGAGGTTGTAGAGAGAAGCAAACACTTATACACTGTTGGTGGGAATGTAAATTAGTTCAACCATTGTGGAAGACAGTGTGGCAATTCCTCAAAGAGCTAAAAACAGAAATAACATTCAACCCAGCAATCCCATTACTGAGTATATACCCAAAGGGATATAAATTGTTCTGACATAAAGACACATGAACACATTATGTTCGTTGCAGCGGTATTCACATTAAGCAAGGACATGGAATAAACTTAAATGTCCATCAAGGGTAGACAGGATAAAGCAAATGTGGTACATATAAACCACAGAATACTATTCAGCCATAAAAAAAGAATGAGATCATGTCCTTTGCAGGACCATAGTTTGAGATGGAGGCCATTATCCTTAGCAAACTAATGGAGGAACAGAAACAAAATACTGCGTGTTCTCCCTTATAAGTGGGAGGTAAATGAGGAGAATACATGGACACATAGAAGGAAACAATAGACACTGAGGCATATCACAGGGTGGAGGTTGGGAGGAGGGAGAGGATCAGGAAAAAGAACTAATGGGTACTAGACTTAGTACCTGGGTGACAAAATAATCTGTACAGCATACCCCTATGACACAAATTTACCTTGGTAACAAACCTGCACGTGTAACCCTGAACTTAAAAAATAAAATAAAACATACCTGCTAGTTTTTCAAAGTTAATACACTTATCCCAGTTACAGATGAGACAGCCTAGATATTCCTGATTTCAATGTTTCCCCCATAACCACTCTGTACTTAAAGGCAAAAGTGGGATCTAGAGATTACATGTTGGTTTTTAATAACTGATTCAAATTGTAATTTAGAAGCTGGAAAAGGAGAGTAAAGGGTTTTCTACAACACGTTTAAAATCACAAACTACTACTTTACATATTTCAGGTAATTTGGGAATGAGGCTATAGGTATATTAAACGTTCACCATCTTACAAGCAATTCCTAGACCTAAACCACTAGGGAAACTCAATAATTGCTGAACGGAATGAGAAGTATGTTTCCAATTTAGAAGAACAGAAAAACTACTGCAGAGAAGCAGTGTAAAATAATATAAGGAAACCTTCACAGGGCTATATACTGGCATCAACAAAAACCAAGCTCAGCTCCCCCTAGGCCATATATCGCTTCAGTCGGCAGACATTGCTGGGAATTCCCAGTTCTGATGGAGAATGCAATGAAGCTGCATTGCTGAGTGATTGCCTTTCTACACAGACACTGCTAAACTGTTGTCCAGGGCCACATGTCAAAAAGGGGCTGATCAGGGGAGAAATCTATTGCTTGTTTTACTGTAACTTCAGATTCCTGTTAGTGAAAAGGAAAACATTCTCTCTTTTTTTGGTGATAGATGTTAGGAAGATTTTTAAAAGTAAATGGGGTTATAACATAAATATCCCAATTGTCTTTAAAGCACAGTAGAATTGTCAATGAAGAAAAGTCATCCAGAAATATCATAAAGCTAATTAAAATTATGTCAAGCGATAAACTAATTAGGACACCAGTGTACAGAGAGATGTCATTGTGACATTTTGGGGAAAAAAAGAAGAAAGCATTGAAATGATTTTAAAAGTCAAATGAAATAGAGAATTTTATACAATAGCAGGAAAGCAAATTAATTACTACTTCACTCAACACTGACAGAAAGCACAATAAAAATAAGAGCATCGAGAGATGTGTTTAAAGATGAAAGAAATAACTTGTTACTTTAGCCGGCAGTTGCTTGCTTTATCCTCTGCCAAAGTGGCTCATTACCCTCTCTGACTACCTAAAGGAGTCACTTAAAGTCGCAGGCATATGTAAGACGAGAAAGCCCCACCAAAGCAAGTGAAATCTCAAGGGTGGGTATACCTTTAAAGGTCTGAGTCCTTAAAATTATGAAATTCATTTGCATGAGGTACTGACAAGCTTCCCCGTGAGGAAAGAAAACACAAGAAACATTACAGTTCTTCAATTTCTGAAATCCATTTTTGTACACGAGCTACTGGTCATGTCTTTGCAAATTTCTTGAGCAGCACCCTCATCAAACAACAAAATTGGACACTGTCAGCAGAAAAGAAGCATTTTGAATACATCAGTCAGTAAACAAGCACATTTGAAAAGCAGACTTAAGGAAAGGTCAAATGGAGGCTCTAGATAAACACTTAAAGCTCTCATGTGAATGCCTGTATCTGTCTATTCAGAAACTGATATACTGCTGACTACCACAGTCTTGCATTTCACATGATTCCTCCTCATTTCATCTCCCATGGCAAAATTTAATTAAATACTTCTATGTCTGGCTTTTTGATATGCTTTTGAAACTTTCATAATAATTCCCTGAAGCCTTGAGTACTCCCGAAAAAATATATATATTTATGCATACAAAGAACTCTGCTAGAAGTCACTATGGTTAATTACAGTAAAACAGTCTTCGTGATTTGTATCGTGTATAAAGTTAATTGTCTCATTAACCTTAGCTATTGTAATCTAGGTCCATTATAAATGACAATCAAAAGAAGGGCCAGAATTTTTTTTAAAAGTAATGATATCAAAATAGTGTCTATTCCTCCACTGTGATCTTTAAGATTTAAAAGTATGTCTCTTCAGGTTAATAACTAATGAGTGATGTAATGTCATAATGATAGATTGATAGAGAACTGGTCTTACTGTGTTATTGTCATCTTAGGATATCTGAGCACATCTCAGATTCACTATATTTATTTCTCTTTATCATTTCTACCTCTCAGCAACAGAAAATTAAATAAGTACTGTAAATGGAAGAAACAAGTCCCTATAATATGAGATCTTGAAGGTAGAGGTCTCTGTAGATATAATAATGGAGAACTACTGGAAATTTCTGGTAGCCTCTGGTAGTTTCCGGGGTAGGTCCCGGAAAAAACTAAAGCATTCTGACTTGCGGGCTGAAACATATAATAAACTGACAGGCTTTGACCACCATTAAGGAGGTAGCATTACGTGGGAGCAAAAGTTCATTCATTGTTCCACCAGAAGCTGAAAATCTGAAATCTCAGAGCTTGAAGACAATTGAATAACCAAATGATTAACTAGCTATTGAAGATACCTGGAAGAAGTAGATTAAGATTAAATTATGATTTGACTCAGGTATTGCTAATTAAATGTCTTTCTGTATTTGTCTTAGTTGTGCTTTATTGACCCACATAATATGTGTCAAAGTACAATATTAAAATGACAAGAGCAACCATTAATTGAATGCTTACTAAGTAAGCATCAATTGAATATTTACTTTTACTTGGTAAGTACTTTATTTACTTTTATATTCCTATTCAATCTTCAGAGAACCCTATTAGGTAATTGATTTCCCTCATTTTACAGAAGACATGGAGACTGAAATGCCCGGTCTGGCTTGGTCTCTTCTCATGTAAGAAAAGGTACTGGCCATCTGTATCACTCAGAGTGCCTGGAAAGAGAAAAGAGATTCTAACATGCCAACCGTGCGTGAAACCTTCTTAGCCTTGCAAGCTAGTAATGTGTGACTTGGCACACAATTAGCACACTGGTCTCTGCCCAGTAAAATGGGTATAGGATTGTCTTAGGAAAGGACATGTGTACAGGGAGAATTTAGAAGATGTGACAAAGAAACCAAACCCAAAAAGATCCTTTTTCTGAAGAGACAGAATAGGACATTGGATATACTTTGTTTAGGTTTTCAGTTTATTTTCATTTAATTTGGTGACTCTTTGGTCATAGGCTCTTTCTAATGAAAATAGTACAAGAGAGCTCAATGTAAGAAGATTTTACTGGCTGGGCACGGAATCACTCTTCAGAGTAACTGGGCTCTTGTTCACCAATTACCTTTATTCTAGATGGTTCACTACCCACCCTTGCCACCCGCCACACTGAAATAAGCTTAAACGAGAGGAAAAAAACGCAGCAGCCCTTTAGAATATCCCCCTATTGCTACAGGCTTCATTCTGTTAGACTTTTCATCTTTTTTTCTAAAAATGATGTAACCAGCCCAGATTAATTATGTAAATTTTCTTGCTTTTTCTAGGAAAACAGTAGAGAGTCTGGTTATTAAAAAATAATACTAGAAAAATTCTGTTTTAACTATGAAATGATTGTGGTTTTCAATCAAGGCTTTCAAAAGAATTTTGATGTTGCTGTGTGAAGTATATAGAATTCATTTTATAAGAAACCTATTGAAACTAGCTTATAATAAAAGAACAGTGATTGAAGGATGCAACGATTCAGTCCTTCAGACATCCTAAACAAACAAACAGAAAGGAAAATATACATCCTGGAGGTTGAAACTTAAATATGAAATTTAACAGTTGCAGCACTTTCCCAGTGCTCAGTTATAAAGACTACATACTCCGTTTTTGTTTTGTTTTGTTTTGTTTTTGCCTGCGTGTGTGGGTGTGTAAGCTTATTCTCTGTGTGTGAAGGTCTGATCCCAGAATAAAAATTTAATCTGCTTACGAATAGTTTCTTCACCAACATTGCCTTAGCAAACTAATGCAGGAACAGAAAGCCAAAGTGGGTTCCCAAGGCCCTGAATCTTATCCCATCTCAATAGATATCACTGCCTAAATACAGACACTAGTTCTCTTATTTTAACTTTTAAGTGAAAATCAATTAACTCAATATTTAGACTATAAGGTTCACAGGTGCCTATCTCTGAGCCAATCAGTGCTTTCCAGTGAGGCGAGTTGTAAAAACATATCAGGTCTACCATTTTAGCAATTGCTATGGGCATGGTTACATACCAGCGAAGTATAAAAGGGATAAGGTAGGCACTCAGTTTCATGTCTATGCCATGCTGTTGCAATCTCTTCATGCAGTCGTGCAATCAATAAGGGTGTATACAGAATATTACAGACCCTACAGAATCCTCTGGAGGTTTAGAATGACTCACTGTACATTTATTTAAGTTATTCTAAATTTTCTCTCACTGTAAAGAGGTTTTCGTGTAGCAGTGCTGAAAAGTTATAAAGTAAAACAGTAACATACAAACATATCTTAGTATTAATTGCAAAGCATCCAAAATAATATGTGTGAATAGATGGAAAGAGAAAATGTATTTTTTAAAAGAATAAATGGGGAAACAACATATTAGATATGAAAGCAGATTATAAATGTATCATATATGCTTAAAATGTGCAATGATAATCATGTGAATTGGGTTATTAATATTATTTTCATCAAAGATAGAAATAATATAATTAAATGTTAATTAAATATTAATATTACTCAAATTACCAAAGAGATCTTAAGCAGGTTGAGAACATAGTTTGAATAAAGAGATTATATCAATAATTATTTATTACACATCATTTAATTCACTTACAATGTAAATATATGGTTTATGACCTGTTGCTTTCAGTTTTTGATGGTTTGATGAAAATGCACATTGGAAAGCACGTATTGGGATGAATTTTATTATACTTAAAAGCTCATATATATGTGAATTTAATGATTTAGTAGATTTCAAAACGTATTGATTTTAATTTAGAAAACATGAGGAAAATGCTTAAACGTGTGTAAAACTTAATAATATTTAGTCAAAACTGCTTAATAGTAAATATATATTTGCGTTGCAAAAATAATTAAATACACACACACACACACACACACACAGTTACTTTGAAGCATGCAACGGATTCTCTGTTGCATTAACTGAAATGGAATCGAAAATATGATATTTTATACCAGAACTCTATTAAAAATCGTTCATCACAAATTTATTTGAAGCCTATCCTTCTAAGTAATCAACACGATAATTATTTCATGAATCCTACTTTTTTTGATAATTATCTTTAGAAGACTGACACTTAAAATAAATGGATAGTATCGGCTATATAAATGCTTATAGTATATTATTATACTTTAAAATTTTATTCATCACAGTTTTGTACAACCCAGTTGCTTATAATTTGCTGTAATTGTTCCTCAAATAGAGCATTAAGTTTTATGGCTTCATATTTTCTTTGACTAAGAGGCTTTATTACCATAACAATGCATAGAAAGTGGACATATTGATACCCATAATCTCTAAGTAATGTTTGCTTGTTATTTAATGTGGGGATAGGAAGCTTAATTCTAAGTAAATCAGAAAGTTCCAAAGCATATTTTTTTCCTGCTAACATATTATTTCTGTCTTAATAATCTTAGGACTTTTAACAAATTGAAACATTCTATTTTATGCACTTTTGTGTGTAACAAGGCAGATATCTCCGTTAATGTCTGAAATAAGAAAAACAGTGTTCTAATTTAAACTTCAGTTTCTTGTTTTTCTACAGACCAGTGCCCATTGTGGGAGCATAGAAATTTACAGCCAAGCCCAGATCTATTAGGATCAAGACATAAAAGGAAAAAAATGATTTTTAGTGCAGAGGGAAATAACCTTTTACAATATTAATAAAGGCTCTCTATACTTACTATATATCTTTGACCTGTAATGTCAGAAATATAGATTACACCCTTAAATCATGCACTTCTAGCTTCATACCAAATTTGCACCATTCGGCTTTATCACAAATGTGTCCAGATTTTTACAACATCTGGCACATTTATAGCAATTAGTTCTGGGCAGGCTGTAGTGCCGCCAGTCTCAACTGCACAGTCCAAGTACAAACACAAATTATGATTAGTAATGATTTATTCAATGATGAAGTCATCCATCTTAGTCTGCTAAAGCTTAAAATTATTTGAGTTGACAGTTGTGATTTGTGCTACAGTTTTCTTTGATAACATCAAGTGCTTTCCAAATGTTAAACTAAATGGATACAAAAATAAAAAAATTAAAAAGCTGAAATAAATACTGCGCCAGAGAAAAACATTCTTAGGAAGGCATTTCTTTATACTCATGGGATAAAATGATGAAATTGTGCCAATTATACCAATCTTTTTCAGAACAGAAGAGGAAAGTACGGTGTTTGGAACACTCTGAGAGATCTTGTAAATTTTAATTAATTCAGTTTTATCACCAGTTGGCTAAAAGCCTTCTGTCATTTATAAAAAGTGTTATATGTGAAAATATCCTATAGTATTTGGCTTATGATTAACAGTGGTGATTTTTGAAAGAGCTACACTATGATGTGTAATTTTTCTGTATCCTCTATATGTTGAAATTTCTTTCCCCTTTCTATAGCCTACCTACAGTCTATTCTAATGTTTCAAGTTCTGCCACATGCCTTCCTTAGTAACTTACTTGGAGAATTTTGCTCTGATTGTAGAGCATGGAATTGATTGCATTCATCTTAGTCTAACTATTTTACTCTTTCACTCATTGATGATACTATAATAGTATTCATTAAGAGTCCATATCCTGTGTATTACATATTCCTCACTGTGCTGAGTATAGTACTAAGCACATCCTAGGTACTTTAAAAAAATGTTTGCTGCTCTGGAATAAAAAGTATATGGGTGCTATGGTTCATGTAGACATATCTTGAGAAGAGTAAGTCTCTGCTGATGATACAACAGTAATAAAATATGCAGTAAGATCTCAGCCTTAAGAAACTATGCAGATGTACAGCTGTCCAACAAAGATCTGTGCACCTCTCTCATCCTGAATCTAGGCAGGGACATGAGACCAGTTATCACCAATAAAGTAGATTTCTCTTCACTAATCAGCAACGCCCACTTTGACTTCATCTGAGTGAGAAATAATCTTGGCTTGTGTTAAGCTACTGAAATTTGGAAGTTTCTCTGAGTAACTGTTATAGATGAGACTAAATAGGGGGCATCATTCTCATTTTCTCTTTAAATTGGATTGTCTTCGTTATTTGTATAGTCCAAAATAGTCTCATATTATTTTATATTCAGAAAATAAGCAAACTTTTAAATAAGAGAAGGACTGGTAATAGACTAATCTAGTATTTTGGAAATCTGATCTTCATTTATTCTTCCAGTAATCATTATCACCACTGAATCTGTAAAAAACATATTGTACAAGAATCTGGAGTGGTATAAAGAAACAACCAAAATATAATGTATCCCTGCCTTCAAGAAGTGTACACTCTCCCACAGAATAAAAGGATTTTGCAATTCTGCTGGCAACTACTCTGTGGGGTTACTTTTCCAAACTTACCACTTAATAACTTTATAACTTTGTCTAGTATTTATGCCTTAATTTTCTCATCTTTAAGACAGGGATAGGAGGAGTTGCTGCCTCAGTAGGTTGAAGTCATGATTGTGTATGTTTGAAACGTTTAGAATAGTGCTTAAGATATAAGATACACTACTGTAATCCCAGCACTTTGGGAGGCCGAGACGGGCGGATCACAAGGTCAGGAGATTGAGACCATCCTGGCTAACACGGTGAAACTCCGTCTCTACTTAAAAAAAAAAAAAAATACAAAAAACTAGCTGAGCGAGGTGGTGGGCGCCTGTAGTCCCAGCTACTCGGGAGGCTGAGACAGGAGAATGGCGTAAACCCGGGAGGCGGAGCTTGCAGTGAGCTGAGATCCGGCCACTGCACTCCAGCCTGGGCGACAGAGCGAGACTCCGTCTCAAAAAAAAAAAAAAAAAAAAGATATAAGATACACTATAGCACTGTGTGTTCTGTTCTAATATATATATGTTTTAAATTTTCTAGGTAAGTAAATTAGTTCTATTGGAATTGAATAATATAGAGTATGGAATTGATTGAATAGTAATTGTTATTAGATAGAAGATACCAGATTGAAACTCAGATTTTCTGATACTTAATCTTTTTTTGATGCAACTATAACACTTAGTTGGGGACAATTAAACATATTTATAATAGTGAACTCTTAAATTATGCAGGTAATTAAACAAATTTTTAGAACATTTATCTGGATACTTGTGATCATTTTTTGTTTTATTCCACTTATACAGATGTGATCACAAACTACTCTTGTAATGATTTATAAAAGAAGTTATTCTCTTTTTGGGCACTAATTTTTTTTTAAATCAATATCAGATTATTCTGCTTGCAGAGGAGTAGGATTTTTTTGGGTTGCTATTTCTTTGAGCTCAATCTGTGTGAGGCTTAGAAAGAAATACATTAATAGATGAATCAGTTTCCTTATGTTAAAAAGGCAAAAAAGAGGCCGGGCGCGGTGGCTCAAGCTTGTAATCCCAGCACTTTGGGAGGCCGAGACGGGCGGATCACGAGGTCAGGAGATCGAGACCTGGCTAACCCAGTGAAACCCCATCTCTACTAAAAAATACAAAAAATACAAAAAATTAGCCGGGCGAGGTGGCGGGTGCCTGTAGTCCCAGCTACTCGGGAGGCTGAGGCAGGAGAATGGCGTAAACCCGGGAGGCGGAGCTTGCAGTGAGCTGAGATCCGGCCACTGCACTCCAGCCCGGGCGACAGAGCAAGACTTGGTCTCAAAAAAAAAAAAAAAAAAAAAGAAAGTAGGTATTTTTTTCAGCCTCAGTTGTTCTACTGACCACATGATTGACAAGTCTACCTTCCTGACAACTACATAAAGATGACAGGTAATTGAGTGACTATAAACTTCAGCTGCTCAGAACTGCTACCCCAACCCATTCTGACACAAAGGAAAATCTCCCTCTTTGTTAGTCTCCTTTTCAGATAATACTTTCAGCCATTTCCAGATGCCAAAACATGGTTGTCATTCCCTCTTTTTTCCTTCCATTAAAAAAATGAATCTCATAATGCTTCTCAAATGGGAAACATGCCTACACCCCCAATCTGGCACACCTTAATTCAAATCTTTATTGGTTCTCACTAACATTACTTTCTTCTCCATTCAGGTATCAAAAACCCATCCCCTGTACTAACTACTGAGGAATATTAGTAAATTTAAATTGTGGTCACAGAAATGTGTTGCTAATTTCTAACAAGACCTTTCCCACAATTAGATCATTAGCTCCTACATTTCAGGCCCTGTTACTTAACTGTCTTTGATGCTCCTGTGTGAAGAATAGTGCTGGTATGGAGTCATTCCTGTAAATAAAGAGTCTCATCAAAGGGAAGTCTGAGATTTTTTTGTTCTCAGAATTTGACTTCTTTAGCTTTAATCCTGTACTACACTAGGCAAATCTATTAAAGAATTTATTACCCCCTAACTAGAGTTTAACTAGCCCCTCTTACAAGCTCTGCCATTGGCTTTAGTCGACTAGAATCTATATAGGTGATTTTCTGGCAAAACAGAACTTGACTGTTTTTAAGGTCATATTGCTGCCTATGCCTTTCTGTTTATCTCTTTTTATAGTTCACTTGGCTTTTGACAAACAGCGTTGCTTTCTAATCTAACAGCTCCTATTACTTTGTTTTGTTCTCAACTTGTCTTAAACTATTTCTAGAGTTCTTGTTTTCTGATTTTTACTTATTTCTGGCCTTTGGGAAGTCCCTATCTCTATCTTTGCTTCTTAGACTCTCTCAATCCTCAGTTGCAATATTGCCCCTGCTATTCACTAACGTTATCTCTAGATTTTGACATGATAGTGTATGACTTGGGAAGAGACCACATACTTAGTGTCACCTGGCACTATGATCTAGCAATAATAGCAGACCCATATCTTGGGAAGGCCAGGTTTCTTTTAAAAGTTAATAGCAGCCAGTAGCAATTCCAGGAGTTGCCACTCCTAAGAATTATGGAATAGTCAAGGCAATGGTGCTAAGTAGAAACTGAAGCAATTGAAATTGGAATGATTGAGAATTGAGTCTCTCAGTAATGTTGGGAAAGCTCAAGATTACAAACCAATTTAAAAGACTTACATTCAAGAGCTAGATTTGAAAGACAGCATTTATGACCAAATTCAAGGTCTTAGACATGAGGAACTAAGAATTCCTTGTTAATTTAGTATAGAAGAGTCACCACAGATTCTGTGATACAGAAAGAAACTAAAAAAAAACCAAAACTTACTTTCTTTTCCTTTGTCTATCACAGTATCTTGTAAGTAATTACCGAGCAAGAAAAACAGAATTCTTATTCAAGGGGACAAGTAGACTAGGAACCGGAAAGTCCAGTATGTAAAATGGAGCTGCAACAATAGTTCAGTTCAGTCAATAGGAACCACAAATATCTCTAGAGAAGCCTTTTCCTCTCCAGGAATATTCCAGGTAGATAGCTAGATAGAGCCAATTTATTCTTCCATGTTTTAGAAGGTCTCCACCATCAATAGCATCTTACTGCTAACTTCAGTCTCTTGCTACATGTTTGACTCTCAGCTATGTGGACAAGGAGGAAAACAGAGATATTTTATCATAACAACTAAGCAACCCAGTGTATTTCTGCTATTTAAAGGGCCGTTTTCCCTTTAGATGAGGTCCCTAGGGATTATTTATTTTTTGCAAGAAGGAGATTGGTTGCACATCTTTGAATAATCAGCTAAAAGAACATAATGAACCAAATATATTCTTTCCTTTTGTGATTGTTAACGGTTCTCAATGCCTGTTGAAAAAAAAAAATCCCTTTCTTCCTGGTTTTGTACAGCACTGAACATACTGTCAATAAGTCATAAGAATTTCTGCAACTTCCTTCCCTTTCTATTCTTCTGCCATGCATTACATGTCAACATAGTCAGAGAATGAGACAAGTTAGACACATTACATCAGGAGACTAAATTCTCTAGAGTCGATGATATCCTTAGGGCTAGACGCTCGATATTCTGACAGGTGCCTCTCTTAAATTAGACTTTTCCTGTGTGTCACATTTTCAGTAGCCACTCAGGAGCGGAGGAAGTGGGATTAGATTGATTTTTGGACTGCTATCAATATAAATAACAATTAACTCTCATGTCAGCTTTTAGCAGGCAAGCACAATTGCAGAATGTCTGCATTTCAAGAAAGAATAAAGACATTTTCCTTTGCGCTGAATGATGTAAGAGAGCGTATGCCAGAACCAGAAAGATATTTTTACAACCTCACTGAAATCCTCCACCATTATATAAGAGATGTCTAATTCTTATTACAGGTCTATTTATGATGGAGAGTTCCAAATTCCTTAGCATGGCTTAAAAGGCACTGCCTGACCCCAAACTACTTTTATAGACTCACCTCCAGCTAGGGCTCTGCAGGAGGAAAAAGTAGTGTCTTCTCACCTATGTCAAGGTTCCTGGATCACACTCCTATAATAAAAGACAGATTTATAAGAGAAAAGCATAACAAATGTATTTAAGTAAAGATTTATGTGGCACGAGAGACTTCAGAAATGGAGACCTGAAGACCCAAGGAAAACTGTATTTTTGTGGCCAGTCATGTAGAATTGCGACTGAGCAAAATGGGGATATGATTTAATAGTGATAAAATGAGGGACATTTAGCAAGTCCTGTTTCCTCAGATTCTTCTTGGCCTCGGGGTGTCAGGAAAGAACCCCTCTGGAATAAGGGTCTTCTGATCTACTTTCAGGGGAAATAAGAGCATTTCTTTATGACTATGCTTCAGGGGAGTAAGGTGGGAGAAGGTAAGAGTGATCTTGCTTTTGAAGTGTTCTCGGTTGTTAAGGTGCCTTATTTAGTGGTATGTTCAGAGCCCTGAAAGCTCCCATACCCCATATATTCTAGAAAAAATAAATGATCATTTTCTGATATTTCTATATCAAACGCATATCTTGGGAAGACCTGGTGGAATTTTAAAAGTTAACAGCAGCCAGTAACAATTCCAAGAGTTGCTAGTCTTAATGATTACAGAATATTCGAGGCAATGGTGGGCTGCCTTGATCTTTATTTCATAGTTGACTATTCTATCATTAGATTTAGATTCAACAGCAAGTGAAAAAAAAAGGGCTTAAACAAGATTGACACTTTTCTTCACGTGTAAAAAAAAAAATCTAGATAATAAATTTTAAAAAAGAAAATGAAGAGTCTATAGGTCTGATGAGATGGGTCCATGGGTATCAGAAGTCTTAGTTTCTTCTCACTCGTGATCATGCTATTGTGAATATATAAATGCCTTCTTGTCCTGTGGATCAATGTGGTTGCTCAAGCTCCAACCATAAGAACTGGAAAGAGAAAAGAAACTCATGTTCACTTTGAAGGCTCTTTCCAGAGCTACCTAGATTCCATTGTATCATAACTTACTTACATTGGCACATATAGGTATAATAAAAATATAATATTAATATTTGGTGGCCATCTGATCAGCTAACATGACGTTGTTTTATTGAGAAAGTATCTGATAATGAATATTTGGGAACAACATGTAGACCCGGTCCCAGCTGTTGAAGTTTTACCAGCTTTTCCTGATCCCTGAAGAAAAAAATTAATCCTGTACCCATGTTCAAACAGAAATGTGTTAAAACATTATTTTGACATATTATAGGCTCATGTTAATTAAATCTTAATGACTTATATAAAGAGAACAAGTTGACCCATAAAGAAAATGAATATATTATCTGTAAGACATGTTGCCTTGCTTTAGGAAATTTCTCTCTCTCTCTCACACACACACACACACACACACACACACACACCCCTTAAACATAAATATTCTGAAGTTTCCTCCTCTAAAAAAAGTGAGTAGTAGTTAGTTTCCTGGATTCTTCTTGGTATTTTAGGCAGATTTAAAAGGAGGTAATATCTGAGAAATTGTTTTTCTAAAACGTAAGATGCGTTAATAATCTTTCCTAAATGATGATGAAGTGAAGAATGGACACTAGCCTACTCCAGGTATTGCTGTTCTCTTAGGATCTGAATGGGAAATGCCATTAAGGTTCTCATTCGTTTATAGAACAAGAATCCACATAGATTATATGGTTTGAAGTTCCCTTCATTTATGCAGCAAATACATTTTCAGCATCTGTTATGGGCTGCACACTAATTTGGGCCCTGAGCTACAGCAGATAGTAAGACATATGGAACACTTGAACTCATGAAGTTTATGATTGAAAGGTGAACACACATTCCAATAATGATGTAACGACATGCATAATTATATTCTGAAGGAAAAGTATTGTATGAATGTGTATTTGAAGGATTAGTGTTATATGAATGTGTATTTGGAGGAAAATTAGTATATGCATGTGTAAGAATGGAAGAGGTAAAATTGTAGGGATATGTAGAAAATGACGACTTCCTGAGGCTGTGAGATTTAAGTAGAAATCTGAAGGCTAAGAAGGTGGTAATTATGCAAAAAGAAACATCCGTAGGGCATTAAAGAACAGGAGCAAATTCCAGGGAGAGAAAACAGCATGTGTTAAGACCTTGAAATGAGAAGGTGGGTGAGACAGTTAAGGATATTGGCTTATTCACTTTAATGTTCTGAGCCCTAGTTTCTTTGTTTACAAAATAGAAATAATAGGAATTATAATTTTCTCATAGAAGATAAAGTATAAGAAATGACTTATAAGCAATGAAATGCTTCAAAAACAATAATTATTTTGTTTACCTAATACAAATGATAAAGCTCTAGGTGGTTCATGCTTACTATATGGTTTGCAAACCTCCTGCTTTGCCCCCTAAAAGCAGGGTTAGTATAATACTTTACTTAGACTATACTTAATGGATCCATCTCTGATTATTAGAAGAAAAAATTAATAAATGTTTAAGTTTAGTAGGTAAAAATAATAGGAACTACCACTCCAAGAAGTATCCATGAATGCCCCATTATTGGGGTCATCTGAGAAGAACCAGACCCCAAACTTTAAATAATCCTGATTATCTTGTTTATTTGAAAATACTGGTGTAAGGACGGGAGACTTAGGGATTATATTTCCAAACATTACATCATGATCAAATACCCAGCGCCTGTATTTCCAGTTAGTCTCATGACTTTGTTTGATGCAAGACAATGAGATATTGCTGTGACCTCTTGGAAAGAACCATATTTCATTGAAATCCATCTAGTGTGATAGACTTAACACCACCGTGAGGAATACATTGGCAACGACTGAGTACTAACATTGTTTGTAGGCCATAGAAGGACAATACCTGTGCCCCAAAGACCTTTGGCTCTCTGACTGCAATTACCTGCTTCTAAATTTAATAGCAATCAGACAGACAGAAATTCCCAACATGCCAAATATTCAATTCAAAATAAAACTCAGGCTTTCTAAACCCTTTTTAAAATGTGGCATGTTATTCAGAATTAACAATTATAATGAGCGCCTACTATGCAGAAAGTGACCTCTTAGCTGCTTTCACACAGTCTGCCTGATTTAAATATTTCTAACAAGCTCTGTGATGGATCAGATCAAGCATTAGTGTCCCTGTTTTGCAGCTAAGAAAGCACGCATTGAGAAATATTAAATAACTTGTATAAATCATATCACTCAGGAGAAGCAGAGCCAGGATTTTAATTTAAGTTTACCTTACTCCACATCCAGTGTTTGTTTTCTTATAATAAACTACTCCCTTCTTTGCATGTATCTCCTCATGCCTCCACCCTGCACAAACTCTACACTAAGTTATACAAATGTTATTGAGAAGATGCAGTGGACTTGACTGTTTTTACTACAGTCATCCTCATTAAAGTTGTGAATCCTTAGATCAATGTAGAGAAGAAAAATGGTTTGACTTGCAGAATTACAGTTTGTTTTTGACATTCCGATACTGGAAACATATCTCCACCTTGAATCTCAGAATGAATGCTTCATAGACTATCTTCAGTCTCCTTGTAATTCAAGCCTCACCTTAACCAGAATGACCCTCAAATTGTATTAAGCCATTAGACCCCCGGGCAGTGGTAGAACCGAAAGGAGAAGATTTTTGAAGTCTCCTTTTGGGGAATTGTTATTCAAATATTTACCTTCTCAGGAATTCTCAACATCTAAAGATCTATAACATTACCAATTAAGTTCTTCAAATATCACACAGCGGTAACAATTTCAGTTTTCTAGGAACCCAATTTAATTATCTGTCTTCTCTCTGCAGCACGTAATGTTGTATATCAAATATCTGAAGAAAAAAGATTTATGGACCGGGTGCATGCCTGTTATCCCAGCACTTTGGGACGCTGAGGTGAGGAGTTTGAGACCCATCTGGCCAACATGTGAAACCCCATCTCTACTAAAAATACAAAAACGATCCAGGAATGGTGGCATGTGCCTTCCCAGCTACTTGGGAGGCTGAGGTGGGAGAATCACTTGAACCAGGGAGGCAGAGGTTGCAATGAACTGAGATGGCACCACTGCACTCCAGCCTGGGTGACACAGTGAGACTCTATCTAAATAAATAAATAAATAAATAAATAAATAAATATTTATGGATCAGATAGAGCAGGTCATTGTTATTAATTCCGACTATGTATTTTAAAAGCGGACAGAAGAGATGTAAGAGATGTAATCCTAAGAAATCTCACAAGCTATAGTTCACATAATTTAAGCTGTATCCTGACAAATATAGCTAAAATTTTCTCTTTCCAACAAATATGCCACTACCCTGTGGAAAGAGTGGTAACATAATATACCATTCTGACGTCTGTCTGCTTGGAAGATTTTTGTTTAATTTTTTTTGTTTGATCAGTTATTTTTATTATTTTACATTATTCTTCTAAATAGATAATTTACAGACATAGTGCTTTTTCTTCTTCAAGTTTACATAGTACAAATTTACATACCATGCAGTAATATTCTATCTGTATTTCTCAACAAGGAACAAATACAAGTATGGACAGGATCACCACACTCATTGCAGGATAATTAACATCCCTGAATTTCTCCTCTAGATGTCAGTGACATCCCCCATACCAGTCATTGTCACAACCCAATCTCTTTGCACATACAGTTTTTTTTTTTTTTTTTTTTGAGACAGAGTCTTACTCTGTCGCCCAGGCTGGAGTGCAGTGGCCGGATCTCAGCTCACTGCAAGCTCCGCCTCCCGGGTTTACGCCATTCTCCTGCCTCAGCCTCCCGAGTAGCTGGGACTACAGGTGCCCACCACCTCGCCCAGCTAGTTTTTTTGTATTTTTTAGTAGAGACGGGGTTTCACTGTGTTAGCCAGGATGGTCTCGATCTCCTGACCTCGTGATCCGCCCGTCTCGGCCATACAGTTTTTTAAACATTCCTTGGGTAAGGGATACTGCTCCCAGTTAAGAGCCACTGAACCAGATGTTGAAGAAAACCCCACAACATTTTAAGCAAAGGAACACGAAGATAGTATTTATATTAAGCTGGTACTGGATAAAATGCATGATTTTTTTGTTTCTCGTGAGAAGTCAAACTCATTGCCCATACACATATATAGTCCTGTTGAGTTAGTATAGCAAAAGAGAAGGAACAAATGTAAAAGTGTGCTACCTTTCATTAGTTATTTAGTGCTCTAGGCTTCCTATGATTGACCCAATCCTTTTAAGCGTATGAGCAAAAGACTTCAGGACGTAAAAGTCTTCTAACCAGTGGGACAGGCATGTTTTAATTATTCTTTAAATCGGAGATTTCATATATCTTTTCAATTCTCTCTGTCAATAAAGAGAGGTCAGAGAAGTTAAGGCAAAAGTAAACATGTAACATAATGAGGAAGACTATAGTAAGGAGCTTATACCAGTGCACTAACATTGAACGAAACTGTGAACTTAAGAAATGAGTTGCAGAGCCATGAGGAGTGCCAAGGACATAAAACTGGGAAAAGGATAGAAAGTTCCCAAACCGGCATAGCCAATAAAGAGAATCCATTAGTTAATATAAACTAATTTTCAGAGGTAGGTAGGGTTAGGATAGGGCTACCAGGACAAAGATGATTGGAATATTGGCAGCAAAAATAAAAACAGAGATATGCACTACTGAAAAAGGTATTATGGGAAGGACTAGCACAGTAATTGGAAGATCAGGCTATGGGGAAATAAACCAAAGATGCTTTCAGATTAGAACTAGAATGAAAAAAAAAAAGCATCAAGAGGGCTGGAGGTTCTAAACAAATGCCCAAGCCAATACTGGATTTGAAAATCAGAGCCAGGGTCTTTAACTTGTACGTGTGTGGTCTACAGACCAGCAGCATCCATTTATCTAGGGGTCTGTTTGAAGTACAGGTCCCAGTCTACAACTGCTACATTCACACTTTAACAAGATCCTGGGGTAATTTACATACACATTAATGTTTAAGAAACACAGAACTAAACAGTCTCTAATAACATTAGACAATCATATTATTCTATTGAGCATTTCCTCCC
This sequence comes from Mandrillus leucophaeus, assembly GCF_000951045.1. Classification (NCBI taxonomy): domain Eukaryota; kingdom Metazoa; phylum Chordata; class Mammalia; order Primates; family Cercopithecidae; genus Mandrillus; species Mandrillus leucophaeus. Next base: position 5,722,755 of record NW_012104698.1, on the reverse strand, counting down.
TCACTTAATCAGAACCACCTAGTTATCCAAGCAAAAACCATGGAATCACTACCAGCTCTCTCTTTCCACCTTTTATAACTATGCAGTCAATAAATTCTATCCAGTATGAAATAGCGTTGTATGACCTGCCTCTATCACTTCAGTTCTCGTTCCTCTGTCATTACCTTGATTGACTTCTTTACTGTTTCATGACTGAACTCTTGCAATAGCATCCCAACTAGTCTCCCTGCCTCTCATGTCTCCTTTGATTGCTCTAAAACACAGATCACATCATTCCTCCATCTGCATAAAAACTTATATGGTCTCTATTAAATAACGAATAGAGTGAAAACATCCTTATTACAGTATTGCAGTACACATGAACCTTTTAAATCATGCTTCATCTCTAAATATTCCTCTCTATACTACCCTTGCTGCAATGTCTTTCTCTTTCACAAGGAAGGGTCTTTGCACGTGCTATTTTTTTTTCATATGCTTGGTACTCTGCCCTAATTTGGGTTGCCCTAATGCAAATACCCCCAGATATGTTGATAGACTCTTAGATAAAGATAAATTTATTTTGGAGGTGATCTCAGTAAACAGGAATAAAGGAGATGGCAAAGTGAAACCGAAAATGGGAGGCAGAGTGAGGAGAACAAACAAAAACACACTCAAAAACAATGGATGGTGTATTTATGAGCTGGTTACTTCATTAGAGGGTAGACATATAGACATTTGTACCTTGACTCACATTCCCCATTATTGGAGAGCTGTAATGGAAAGCATCAATCTTCCTTACTTTTGGCTTGTTTCTAGGCATGGCTGAACAGCCTTCTACAGCTATAAGAAGAAAAAGCACAGAGACCAGACCATGTGGTGAATGCATCTTATGGACAATGGGCAACAGTACATGGATTGTACACCTCGGCTGATGAAACCAGGTGGGCCAAGACATTGCTGTGCAGGGCATCACAAAGGTATGCTGCATACTCTTAAAACACTGACAGATTCTTTTATCCTGTTCCCTCAGTATCCATGCTTAAAATTGTACCACTATAGTCATGATACTGTGGTATAATTACTGTGTTGATTTCCTTTCCCCAGTACAATGCTGTAGAGATGAAAACGATACATAAAGAATCAGATGATTTTGATGTTTAGTTTCTAACCAGATTGTAGCCTGGAAGAAAGACACACACTATTTGCGTTTCACAAAAGGAAGCTGTTACGGATTAAGTTTTGTACTCCCAAAATATATGTTGAAGTCCTAACCCCCAGTGCCTCAAAATGATTTCATTTGGAAAAAGAGTTATTGCAGAAGTAATTAGTTAAATTCAAGTGAGGTCATATTAGTAGGATGGACGCTTAATCCAAAACAACTGCCATCTTTAAAAGATGTGGGGAAGAGAGATCCAAAGGGAAAATGGCCATGTAAAGGCAGAGGCAGAGGCTGGGTTTCTGCTGCCACAAGCCAAGTAATGTCTGGAGCTACCAGAAGCTGGAAAAGGTGAGAATACCTTCTCCTCAAAAAGCTCCTAGGAGAGCACAGCTGTGCCAACCTTTTGATTTTTGACTTTTCTTCTCTAGAACTGTGAGAAAATAAACCTCTCTTGTCTTAAGCTATCCATTTTCTGGTACATTTGCGTGCAGCCCTAGGAAGCAAATACAAAAATTACATGTTATAAAGTGTTCTTTAAAATCAGTAATGTTTATTAAATCATAAATATGCTATGGAATAGAAAAGGGCTAGGTCGAATTTCAGAACATCTGGTCCCGTGTTTAGCCTTTTCATTTTACACATGAGGGGTTTGCAACTAAGAGAAATTAAGCAATTTATCTAAAAATGCACAACTAGTCAGTTGGAAAGCCCAAACTAAAACTGAGACTCTTGATGCTCAGTCCAAGGTAGCTTCTACTGCACCATAGGATTCATCTGCCTGCCATCCCTATCCAACTTCAGTCATATAGTCTCATCGTTTTCTGACAGGCTGACGGAGGTTGACCTAAACACCCACTGTTCGTGATTGTCACAGAACAGAATACCCCTTTTTCCTAGCAAAATGCTAGAGCACAGAATCTAAGCATATTTAGCGCAGTGGTTACCATGGTACCGGTGTAATTTAATTACCACTCTTTTGTGAATATTTTAAAATAAAGTTGTTAAAAGATCAAACAGCACATTCAACATTGTATGGCTATAGAAATGATAAGTAGCTTTTTAACTGAAAATGTTCTGTTCCTGTAGGGAGTTGATTATTTTTTATGAGTTAAAATTTAATTATAGCATTGGATATATGTGTGTTTCTTTAATATATTACTATGCTTCGAAAGTTAAATGTGTCAGAAACATTTTACCTTTTAATTTACAACTCTGACCAATCACTTTGCAAACCTCAGCTACAATTTTATCGCCATATTTTATATCTTTCTGATTGGAGAAAGCCCCATGTGCATACAATATTCAAGAACGTCTCAGAGAAAATAAAGAATTTCAAGGAGTTTTACCATTTGGCATTGGAGATTTATGAATGGATGACAGCATGCCAATCAAACCGTTTATTTATATATAAACACTGATGTACCTATAAAGCACCAAATTCAATGCCAGGCTATTGAGAAACAAATAGAAATAAGTAACTTTTAAAGTCTCACTACTCACAAAGTGTGGTCCAGGGACCAGTAGCATCAGATATCAACATTACCTGGGAGCTTGCTAGAAATGCAGAGTCACAGACCCCGTTCCAGACCTGTGGAATCAGAATACATATTTTGACAAGATCTTCCTGGTGATCCCCTATGCACACTCAAATTTGAGAAGTCTCGTTCTAAGCAACTCACAGTTTAAGAATAAACAAAACCTGTACATAGTTGCAAATGAGTGTTGCACATGCTATAATGAGCTATGCAATGGGTAGTGTGATTGAAATTATAGACGTGGAAAGTGCTTAGAGTGCAGAAGAAAATGCATATGACAGGGGCAGTGAGCAATATGCAATCTAATAAGTTGTGTTTGCCCGGGGTCTTGAATGATGAATGGTAGTTTGCCAAGAAGACAACAGGGTAGGAGACATCACAGATATTAAACAGCATACATAGCAATTACAAAGGTAGCGAGGGATAAAGAAAAGATTATCCTAGAAACTGGAATTGGTTCAGATTGATCAGAGTATAGAGGTTATGGGGATCCTGGCAGAAGATCGAGCTCTTAGACAGGAGCTAAGTCATATAGTAATAAAGCATTTAGATGCTTAGTTAATATCAAACTAATAATTGTTTTAACTTAGAATATTGTAAATTTTATGGAACAAATTTATCAAGAAACTTGGCAATCATAAAACCTAGAGGAAATTTTCTTTGGCTTAAATACTTGCCATTTTGTATCGTGTTTAATTTTGTCTAAATTGCCTTTAATAGTAAGTATCTGTTAATGTTTTGCACATCTGGACTCTAAGCTTCATGAACTAAAGGAGCTTCTGCCTTCATTGCTTTATCCTTCATACTTAACTCAGTAATTGACACATCGTAAGTGCTCAACAAATATTTGATATAAGTATCAAAAATTTCTTCACCTAAGGATTGACTACTAATTGGTAAAATTTGCGTTTTATATATGCCATATAAATTTGACATGGATAAATAAGTTTTAATAAATGCAGAGTATCAGATAAATTAAATATATATTTATTAACAATAGTTCAGTTTCACTAGAATTTGGTGCCAGGAGATGCATAAAAGGACTTTGGTAGCCAGATTATGTCCTATGTGGATACAAAACACTGTGCAGCCTTAGTCCAAAAAGTGCTTATATTGGTGGGAAGTTCATAAACCCATTATCCTTCCTTATTTCCATTATTTACACAGAGAACTGGGAGATGCCTTCAAGTATCTTCAGATGGATACAACCTGTCATGTCCTCCCTTGTGTGGTGGATATGAAAGTATATACTGTACTTGGCAAATCTAGAGTAAAAAACAAAAGTTTGGAGAATCTCTGAACTCTATGGCATTCACAAGTGATAGATATGCACATTCTAAAGATAAAGCCTCTCCTTGGGGTGGATTGCCTTCTCGCCACTGTCAGCCCTTATTAAAAACAGCTATAATCCAAATTGGTCAAGACTGTCATGTCAGAGTAATGATGTTCTGTAAGTTTGAGTCTAATTCACGGCAATACATTGAGTCCAAGGCTCCAATTGCTTTCCAGTATTCTGGAAAAAAAAAAAATTGGCACATGTTCTTCCAAGCAATTTGGTCTCCTTTTTCTAAGTTGAATCAAAAGGACTTTACCTCCAGATATGTCTGGGCTATGTATATGGCCACTCTTAACTAACCCGTTACTCCTCTATCAAAATATAAACACACAGCCATTTTCCAGGGCACGTTCTGGACCCAGGTGACCAAGGCTCCCCCTTAAAAATTTCTAGAATCACAGTGTTCCCAGTTTCTCCCTGGTGAACAAGAACCCAGAATCATTTTAACCTGATTTCGTTTGGATTGCTTCAGAACAAGACTCTACAAAAATTAACCTGATTGTAAGTAATATATTTGGAAGTGATTTTATGGAATGCTGGTAAGTGCATAGCAAAATAAGACAGGAAATGGGGGAGTCTAAAGACTGGTGTGTGATCCAGCGAGTTATCACTCAAGGTAAGTAGAGCTGAACTCTACTGGGGGACTCTGATACAGAGTGTAGATACTGGCCTCACACTTACTGCACTTGACAGCTGAAGGAGTTGAGGAATTTACACAACTCTTGTCAGTCATTGCTTAATAGCTGCTCCTGGGTGGGGATAGTGCTACAACACTTCCATTCGGCCATGCACGTAGGAGAGCAGGCTCCCATAGCCAAAAGAAACCAGCCAGTAAGAAGTTGCAAATCCTAGTAGCTCTAAGTTGGTGGCATGAAATAAAATGAGAATGTGACAATGGTGTATGGTCAGGTGCAAATTGTCTGATACAACTCCCAAATAACTCTTTCCTAAAACCTGAGCTTGTCTTCTCAATTTATTTATTTTTAAAAATTTGTAGTTGGTGTCTTGTTCTTGCTGATTACATCCAGGCTGTAATGCAGTGGAACAAGCATGACTTACTGCAGCCTCAACCTCCTGAACTCAAGCAATCCTCCCACCTCAGCCTCCTAAGTAGCTGGGACTACAGATGCACACCACAATGTCTGGCTATTGTTTTTAAAAAATTATTGGTAGAGATGGGGTTGGTCTCACTTTCTTGCCCACACTGGTCTTGAACTCCTGGGTGCAAGTTACTCTCCTGCTTCAGTCTCTCAAAGTGCTGGGATTAGGGGCATGACCCACTGAGTTTCGACCTCATTTTTGACATAAAATAAGCTATTATTCAATAATATTATTCTTTCCAGAAAGGAAGATATTTTCTTCAACAAATATATGTGTATACACACATACACATATATATACACATATATTTGTTGAAGAAAATGTCTTTCTTCATATTTATGTGTGTGTATATATGTATGTGTATATATATACATATATATGTATATACACACACATATATATATATATTCAGGAAAAAATTATGCTTACTGACTTAATAAATACACCACTAAAACTAAAACACCATTCACCTATTTCTACAAAGACAAGAAAAGTTATTTTTAAAAGATCACCTCTGTCTCTGCTTTTGATTGATTCTGGCTGCAGTCTCTCACTAAAAATAGTAAACAAAATGAAATTAATTCCTGGTGGAATTCTCATATGTTAGAATCTCTGCTTCACATATTTCAGTAATTATTTGATTTTATTTGTGAAAGCATCAAAGATAAAGAATGTCAATTATTTACTCTTCATCTAGGTTCTAACCAATGGAGAGTGGATGGCAGATGCCATATGGAGATTTATAAGTATTTAAGATTTATAATTATCCATTTAGAAGTATTAATTATTACTGGAAAATCTGTAATGACGAATATGGTTTGTGCACGATGTAAACAATGTACACCCTACTTCCTCTTCTGTTTCTTCTTCACTCAATTTCTTCTTCCCCAAGGGTAGAAAATCACACCCACTGAGAAGTCCCACATAATTTGCAGCTAACGTTAGGTAGGACGTCTAGCAAAGATAAAGAGCAGAAACCATGAGAACTAGCTTGCCTGCATATAGCATGGTAACTGGAAGCCTAAGAGAAGCCATCACATCTGTGCTCAAACGTTCTAAAAGAAGAAGCAGAGTTAGGAGTGCCTCATTTGAGTAGGGATCTGAAATCGATTTCCACGCTGGCACAGAAAATATGATTTGCAGATGTTTGGCTGTCACCTATCTATCCATGTATTTTGCCTTAGAGGGGAACAATTTAGAAAGAAAGAAATAAGCTAGCACTTCACAGAAGTGTAGGAGAAAAAAAAAAAATTTCTTCTTAAGAGTGCTCCTTGGCTGGACGCAGTGGCTCACGCTGGTAATCAAGCAGTTTGGGAGGCCGAGGCCAGCGAATCATGAGGTCAGGAGATTGAGACCATCCTGGCCAACATAGTGAAACCCTGTCTGTACTAAAAATACAAAAAAATTTAGCTGGGCATGGTGGCATGCGCCTGTAGTCCCAGCTACTCAGGAGGCTGAGGCAGAGGAATTGCTTGAACCCAGGAGGCAGAGGTTGCTGTGACCCGAGATTGCGCCGCTGCACTCCAGCCTGGGCAACAGAGCGATACTCTATCTTAAAAAAAAAAAAGTGCCCCTTTGTATAGAGAGTGGTAAACACGAAAAGAAAAGAAGTGATTTTATAGATATACCGTAGAAAGTGTTCAGCTCTCTAGTGGAAAGAAGGTTAAGTGGACTGCCTTTAAAGTCTTCATATTCAATTTTGGTGAACTATGAAGGGTATCAGAGTTGTTGTCTCAATATGTGGACGTATCCTATCTTCACTGTATATTGGCCTTGTAACTTTGAGCAAATCCTTAATCTCTCTGATATTAGTTTGTTATTCAATCAAACAGATCCTTAAATCATTGCTATAGGGTTAGTGACATTTAAACTGGGTTTCATTGAGCCCTAGGGTTTACTGGAAGCATGGCAGAATTCACTGAAGCAGTGAGTGCTAGACCAAATGATTGGGGCCCCAAGATTCCTGGTCTTTTTCCATGCACTGTAACTCCACTTGACCTTGTTTTAGCATTAGGATCACAGACAAGATTTAAGAGCAACAGAATTTTATCATGAAATACTTTTCTCCTGAAGAATATTCAAAAAGCAATGAATTAGTGCATAAGAAAACTGCTCTATAAACTCTGTGTCATTATACAAGTGCTATTTTTATTTCTCAGCATTTGAAGATAGGGTGTCATGCATAACCCATTGTTGAAAATTAATGAAATTTTTAAATGCGGTAACACTATGAACTTATTTGAAATTCCTACCTTCTAGCATTTCCCATTCAATCATAAATACTTCCTTTAAAATGACTCTTTAATGTTCATGTACAACTTCCAGGGTTTAAAATGTTAATACAGTAAAGGTAAAATGGAAACAAAGGGCTTTCAATGTTTGTTTGTTTGTTTGCTTGTTTTTAATCAAAGCAAGTTATTTTAGTCTTTGACAGTGTATTTTAAATTTATTTAGAGAATACTGGAACACCAAATGTTAAAGTTGGTGGTATATTTAGAAATTATCTGGTCTTTTCTTTAAATTTTTTATGATAAACAAAGATGAATACTCAGATTAGGAAGATTAATTTATTTATTGTCTCACTTATTCAACAAAGATTTCTTTAGCCCTTATAATGTTTAACCCATACTATTGTGTACACAGAAACAAGATGATTACCAAAGAGTCTCATCTTGACAGTTAATAGTCTAGAGAGGAAATGCATACAGAAAACGATTGTATTACAAGACTCTGGAAGAGTTATAAAACATATGTGAGTTTCTGTGCTGTCACGAAGGAACAACAGAAAAAAATGTGGAGAAGTCCTGGATAAAATTGTAAATTGCCTGAATAGCCAGTGATATACGAGCAAGTAATAAGACAGGATAAAATAAGGCCTCCTAACACTCTCTGTGGAAAATAAAAGCTGGGGAAACTGTTGATGGTCCCATATTTAGTCTCGGGGATATCTCTTTCCTAGTCCAGATATTTGAAACACTTTTTTTTCATTAAAGCAAAGTCCTTCTAAGATTCCAGCTCACATTTTTCTTCTGTAGAGCTACCCTCAGTACCTACTCTGCCTTCTATGGAGTGAGAAACAGTTTGCAAAGAAACCTCTTGACTTCCTTCTTCTCCAGAGGAAATACACACACCTCTTTATTTAAGATTTATTTTGTTATTTTTATTGTTTTCTTTTTTCAGAATAGACAGACTCTAAAGCTTAGTCTTTATACTATGTTTCTAGATTAGCTTTCTTAGATTGTTCCACAAAGCCTGGCATATTCCAAATTTTTAATCACAAACAGTTCCCTCTTATTCATAGGGATATGTTCTTAGTCCCCCCAGTGAATGTCTGGAACTGTGGAATGTACCAAACCCTCTATATACTACCTTTTCTCCTATACATGTATGCTATGATAAAGTTTAATTGGGCACAGTAAGATATTAGCAACAATACCTAGTAACAAAATAGAATAATTATAACAATATACTATAAAATCATATACATGTGATTCTCTCTGTTTCTCTCTCTCTCTCTCTCTCTCTTTCTCTCAAAATATCCTATTGTAGCATACTTATCTATTTTCAGACTGCAGTGGATCTTCAGTAACTAAAGCTGCAGATAAGGGCTGTTAGGTCTAAGAGAAAGCTCGCATCTCCTCTCACTTTTCAAAATTCTCTAGGTCTTACAGTATTCTTTCGCCTACATATTCTTGGCAGACATTTACAGGTAGAAAGAACTGAGTATTTGAAGCTCATAAATCTTCAGATGGGATATGTAGTTGGTTCCAATGGGATCTTCAGAGTGGGGCTACCAGGGTAATCCTTAATGATTCATATTTCACAGGATCTCAAATTATGTGATTTTCATCTCAGTATCATCTTATGACTCATACAGCAAATCTATCCTTAAAAATCATTCCGGTTTTGAAAGGTGATGGTTCTAAAAGTGTCCAGAGGATCATGCAATAGCAAAAACATGTTTGTAGCTTATCAAGGCTGTTTGGGGTGCAAGAAATAGAAACTCATTCAAACTCGCTTAAGCACAAACCACTTCAGATCTGTATTCTTTACTATATGTAAACAGATTATATCTCTTTTTCCAAAATCCCATCCTCATTTGAATAATATATTATAGGTCACATCATCAATCAAGGAGAGATACGAAATTTATTGTAAGAATATGGGGGAATTTAATAAGGCCATAAGACATGAAAGTCTCTCTTCTCTTATTCTGTCCCTCCCTTTCATCTTCTCTATATATAGACAGAGAGCTTGTAAAAGGTAAGGTGGAGAGTCAGTGAACTTGATGATTATTCATTGTGCAAAGCTTCTGGAGCTCTTATCAAACCAAATATTTTGCAAGACACAGAGTATACAATATAAAGTCACATATGGTGTTTGGATGATAGTCCAGTGAAAGAGTCAGATAAATAGAGAATTAACTGTAACACAGAATACTAAGCCCCTCAATAGACATAAGTACAACGTGACAAGAAACAGAGAGAAGAGGAATAACAAAATCAAACTGAAGGAGATAGGGGATCTGAAATTTTATTGAGCAGCTGTTAGTTATAATTTTATTTTTGAGCATGCTAGGAGCACTCTAAACAGAAATATATCAGTGGTTTGGGATAAAGCATATTTGAGAGATTTTAGTACAATACAATACAGCTTTTGGTTTTATTTTGTTTTTGTTTTCAACTCAAAGATATATAGTGGTAATTGGGTTTTCAGTCATTGGGATGGCAAAAAAATAGAAGCTTCACTTCTTTGGAAGATATAATTGGATGATTCATGCGTGTATGCATGCATGCAAACAAGTTTACAGTGAGACAGTATTCATCCTCTATGTCATGACAAAAATTAAAAAGACTGTCCATACCAATTGTTAGTGAGGATATGGAAAATCATTCTTATGCACTAGTGAATGAGAACTGAAAGTAAAAGCAAAAGTACAGCAATTTTCGGAAACTGGCTATATACATATATGGTATATTTATATACAGATATCTATATAGTATATATAGATATAGATATTTATACACATAAAACAATTGAAAATATATGTTTAGATACATGTACACATATACATGTAAAAAAAAAAAGTCATTTCATGCCTGAGTATATACCCAAAAGAAAGTAATACTTATGAGCACATTTTGTAATTGTACAAAATTATTTTTAGCAATGTTATATATAATAACCAAAAATTGAAAAAAAGGAATAGATAAATCAATTATTGTATATTTATAAAATAGAATCCACATAGTGATCTACATAGTGATGAAAGGGATGTACTACTGCTGCATATGACATCATGGAAGATGTAATCTCAGGCATAATCTTGAAGGAAATAAAAGCTAGACATACAATTTTATTTATATGAATCCAGTCTAATATATGCATAAAATTATTCCACAGTGAATGTAGTCAGAAGTGATAACAATTTGGGAGCTGATTCGCTGAGTGCAGTAAAGGAACAGCTTATTAGAGTGACAGAAATAGTATGTATTTTGTTCTGGGTGATGGTTACATGAGTGTAAACACATGTAAATATTCAGTAAGTTGTACACTTAAGGTTTATCCAGTTTTATATATGTAATACCTCAATTTTGTAAAAAGTCCACCTGTTTTTAGGGAGATTGATTAGTTCCTTCATCCAAGCATTTGAGCCTTCAAAAATACTAAAAACAATGCTAGTAACTAGGCTTATATAGACAAAAGATATAATTGTGGGTTTCATAGAAAAATTAATAGGGGTTGGAAAATATTATAATCAACAAAAATTCAATTTTCAAATACCATGTTTCAACACGTGATGCCGATATGGTTTGCTTGTGTCCCCACCCAAGTCTCACCTTGAATTATAGTTCCCATAACCCCTGTGTCATGGAGGGACCTGGTGGGAGGTAATTAAATCATGGAACCAGCTAACCCTCATGCTGTTTTCATGATAGTGAGTGAATTCTCATGGAATTTGATGGTTTTATAAGAGGCTTCTCCCCCTTTTGCTGAGCACTTCTCTTTGCTGCCTCCATTCTCCTTGCTTCCCCTTTTGCCATGATTTTAAGTTTTCTGAGGCCTCTCCAGCCATGCTAAACTATGAGTCAATTAAACCTCTTTCCTTTATAAAATACCCAGTCTCCGGTATGTCTTTATTTTCAGCATGAGAACGGACTAACACAGTAAATTGGTACCACAGAGAGAGGGGTTCTTCTGTAAAGATACCTGAAAACGTGAAAGCTACTTTGAAACTGGGTAACAGGTAGAGGTCCAAACAGTTTAGAGGGCTCAGAACAAGATAGGAAAATGTGGGAAAGTTTGGAACTTTCTAGAGACTTGTTGAATGGCTTTGAACAAAATGCTGATGGTGATATGGACAATGAAGTCCAGGCTAAGGCGGTCTCAGATGAAGATGAGAAACTTCTTGGGAACTGGAGCAAAGGTCAGTCTTGTTATGCTTTACCAAGGAGACTGCCAGCATTTTGCCCCTGCCCTGGAGATCTGTGGAACTTTAACCTTGAGAGAGATGGGTTTGAATTGGAACTTACGTTTATAATGGAAGCAGAGCATAAAAGTTTGGAAAATTTGCAGCCTGACATGGGATACAGAAGAATAACCCATATTCTGAAGAAAAATTCAAGCATGCTGCAGAAATTTGCATGAGTAATGAGAAGCCAAATGTTAATTGCTAAGATAATGGGGAAAATGTCTCCAGGGCATGTCAGAGATCTTCACAGCAGCTTCTCCCATCACAGGACCGGAGGCATAGGAGGAAAAATGGTTTTGTGGGCTGGACCCATGGCCTTGCTGTTTTGTGCAGTCTTGGAACTTGGTGCCCTGTGTCCCAGCTGTGGCTAAAAGGGGCCACTGCTTCAGAAGATGTAAGCCCCAAGCCTTGGTGGCTTTCCTGTCGTATTGAGGTTGTTGTTGCACAGAAGTCAAGAATTGAGGCTGGAGAATTTCCAGATCCCAGAATGGTAGATTCACTGACAGCTTACGTCATACGCCTGGAAAAGCTGCAGACACTCAATGCCAGTCATGAAGGCAGCCTGGAGAGGGGCTGTATCCTGCAAAGCCACAGGGGTAGAGCTTGCATCAGCAATACTTAGATGTGAGACATGGAGTCAAAGAATGTTATTTTGGAACTTTAAGGTTTAATGACTGCCCTATTGGATTTCAGACTTGCATGGGTCCTGTAGCCCCTTTGTTTTGGCCAATTTCTTTCATTTGAAATGGGTTTATGTATCCGCTGCTTGTACCTCCATTGTATCTTAAGAAGTAATTAGCTTGCTTTTGATTTTACAGGGTCATAGGTGGAAGGGACTTGCCTTGTCTCAGATGAGACTTGGGACTTGGAATTTTGAGTTAATGCTGGAAGGAGTTAAGATTTTGGGAGACTGTTGGAAGAGCACAATTGTGTTTTGAAATTGAGGACATGAGATTTGGGAGGAGCCAGCAGTGGATTGATATGGTTCGGCTGTGTCCCCAACCAAATCTCGTCTTGAATTGGTAATCCCCACAAGGTTTGGGAGGGACCCAGTGGAAGGTAATTGAATCATGGAAGCAGTTACCCTCATGCTGTTCTCATGATAGTGAGTGAGTTCTCATGAGATCTGATGGTTTTATAAGGGGCTTTTCCCCCTTTTTCTTGGCCCTTCTCCTTGCTGCCACCATGTGAAGAAGGATGTGTTTACTTCCCCTTCTGCCACGATTGTTAGTCTCCTGAGGCCTCCCCACCCATGCTTAACTGTGAGTCAATTAAACCTCTTTCCTCTGTAAATTGCCCAGTGTTGGGAATGTCTTTATTAGCAGCATGAGAACAGACTAATACAGATGCTGAACTTAATTCCAGTTTTCATTCAAAATACAAAAGTGCATTAACTGAGTGTCTCATGAGTTCTAGGCACTATATTGAGAGCTGAGAATTCATAGGTGGAAAAGTATGACCTGCTCCCTTACTTTAGGGAACTCCCTTTCACTTGTACCCTGTGGTGCTGTCAAAATGTCCACATTTTATCCCAATTTAATTAGGCACCAATGGCTCCAGCCTTATCTACCATGTTTAAATAGCTATAAAAGCAACATTATATTCCAAGCTCAATATTTACTGTCAGTTATTGTATTATGTTATTAATATATCTTCTCTTTTATCTGAGCATATATGTAGGCAACATTGAGTATTTAGAGCAGAAATACATGTTTAAGGCAAAAAAAAAAAAAAATAAGTCCATAAAACTAAAACTGGCTTGATGAACAAATCCAGAAAAATTCTACTGACATTACTGACATTAATAAATGTCTTTTTTACTGATTTGAAGAAATTATTTGAAATCTTTATGATAATATCTAAATTAATGAACCCAAATTCATAACTGAAATCTGAAAATAATTCAGCAAAAATTTGATAGCTCTATATCATTCTCTGAAGTATGCATTTCAATTGTGCATTTGGAGTGATTTGTCTCTCCCTAAGGAAAAAGCTTTTTAAATAGTTGTAACATGTCTCTAAAAGATCTAGGTAATAAGAAAGAAATGCTATCTACAAATTTCTTCCCATACTGTACTGCATGCCATAGACACGTAGAAGACTCCTAAGCTGTCAAGAACTGCCAAATGATAAAAGGGAAAATGATGAAAAGAAATGGAACCGTGGAGCTGACCTCCTAAAAGCCAAAATTTCTCCTGGGATTTCTTGATACAAAAGAGAGGCTTCAGTACTTCCCAGAGAACACCAGATCACATTAACTTATTCAAATATGAGGTCAGATCTCAGTGTTTAGGTTTAAAGCTGCCCATTTGTGCCTTGATAAGGGAAAAAAATTGACAAATCACACCTTTGAATAAATTCATTTTAATCCCTTTCTTCCTTTTGATGTAATAAAAATAGTCTTGTCATGTATCTACGATTGCATTTAATGGTTGTCATTTACAGAAATGGAAAAATGATATCTGAGTATAATGCCTTCAGATATGGCTAATAACATTTTTACATAGGGAGAAAAATACTTCTATTTTACATGAATAAGACCATTGCTTCATGATGACGATTATTGAAGATTCAGCAGCTTCTCTTATTATAGGATAATGATAAGAACAGCTCCATCTCTTCTCTGTCATTTATGTTTTAAAAAAATGGTAATTCAGGCAAATCTATATTCTTAATGTTTGCTATAACCCCATTAGTTTTCAGACAAATTATCGTCAAAAGTCTTGCCTAATTACTGCCACTTTACCTGATTTTAATCTCATATTTTAAATAATAAAGATGTCTCGATCTGTTATATTTTAAGATGACCTGGTAAATGCTGTTTTATTTTTTTTTCCATTAAGCATTTCTTAAGCACATAACTTATCATTTCTCTACTAATTTGCTGTAACACTCGTTGATAAGTGGACATTAATTAATGTTAAATTACAATGGAATTTTTATGGAATTACAGGTGACATCTGCATCAGAACTAAATGAGTTCATCATGATTAAACTTATTACCATTTCTAATTAACCTTGAGTGCCCCTGGATGTTAACTGCACACCAGGCAAGTGTATATGCAGTCTGCAGCTTCTATTGAAAGCAAACTCTGAACATCATATGGCCATTAAGAGTTTAAGAAAGAATGTCACAGGCCACATTTGTACTCATTGGGTGTGCAAAGGATCAGAGAATGAAAACATCAACCATAATCTAGAGACTCTGGGCAGCAAAATTATTACTCTCAAAACAAAAGTCAGAAAGAAGCCTTCCAGAAATAGAATTCACTTTGAGTGTCATAAGCAAGCATAGAGAAGGTTTAGTTTATTCCCTATCATCAAATAAGACCTGTTCCTTACTGTTCTCACTCCCACTCCCAATAGCAAAGTTTTCTCTGATGAATATTGTGCAACCACAAGCTTTGTTTATCTTCTTCATGGCCTGAGAAGTGTCAAGGGCACAGAGAACTGATCTGATGTCCACATCTTTTTCAATTGACCTACTGAAGCAAATTCTAGTGTATAGCAGGAAGTGAAAGAGGTCCATTGCAGATGGCTTCTGACTCTTAAAGCACCATTTTCTCAACATGGAAAGGTGCTGCTCAGAGTATCTGCTGGAGGTTATGTAACTGAATGACAAATCCCGCTGCCATCTCTGTGGATTCACCACTATATTTGCTGCAAACCCAGTCAGTGACTGAGTATGACAGTGTAACTAGAGCAGGATCATTCCAGCACTATGTGAGACTCCTCTAAAAAAAACAAATACTGCTTTTTCTCACTTATGAATGGGAGCTAAATGAGGAGAATACATAGAAACAGAGAGAGTAACAACAAACACTGAGGCCTACCAAAAAGTGGAGGGTGGGAGAAGGGAGAAGTTCAGGAAAAATAGCTAATGGGTACTAGGCTTAATACCTTGGTGATTAAATAATATGTTCAACAAACTGGAGAAGATCAGGAAAAATAACTAATGAGTACTAGGCTTAATGCCTGGGTGATGAAATAATATGTTTAATAAACCCCCATGACACAAATTTATCTATGTAACAAACCTGCATATGTACCCATAAACTTACAATAAAAGTGAAATTTTTTAAAAGTAACTGGGTTTTGATGTTGACAAGTCCCATGTTGAGCTGAATAATATAGTGTATGGAGGCATTTTAATAGTTGCTAGTAAAATCAAATTGATACTTGCCTGGTCACATTTATTTTTTAACCAATAAGTTTATTTTGAGGGACTTTTGCCTTCTTTTCTATCACATTTCCAAACCCCTTTCTATTTTGCCATTACTAGCCATTCATCCTGGAAACAGAGATTATTAATGCTTATTCATCAGAATCTACTTTTTGATAGGCCTCAGTGTCTGTTGTTACCCTCTATGTGTCTATGTATTCTCATTTAGCTCCCGCTTATAAGTGAGAAAAAGCAGTATTTGGTTTTGTGTTCCTGTGTTAGTTTGCTGAGTAAAATGGTCTCCAGCTCCATCCATGTTCCTGCAAGAAACGCGATCTTGGGGTTTTTTATGGCTGCATAGTATTTGGTGGTATATGTGTACCACATTGTCTTTATCCAGTCTAACATTGATGAGCATTTAGGTTGATTCCATGTCTTTGTAATTGTGAATAGTGCTGCAATGAACATACAAGTGCATATATCTTTATGATAGAACTATTTATATTCCTTTGGATATATATACTCAGTAATGGGTTGATGGTTTGAATGGCATTTCTGTTTTTAGGTCTTTCAGGAATTGCCATACTGTTTTCCACAATGAAAACCTAGTTCTTAATAAGTTGTTAACTTAGTTTGAGGTCAAATCTATCATATCTGAGTTATATCCATATGTTCATCAAAAACCAGTATATTTTATACATATCTTCTGTGTATCCAATATTATTAAAATTCAGGGACTCCATAAATTGAGGAATTCAAATATTTAGAAGAATGGACATTTTAATTAAAATTGGAAGACACTTACCTTATGAGGTATTGAATGTGGAGGATTTTATTGCTATCACATACATTTTTGTATTACAGTGCTCAATACCTCACAGGCAAGATAGGTGCTACCTTGAAGCCTTCATTTTCTTGGGTAAAATTACCTTTAGGATTATGTAAAACTCTTGAATTTAGATAATCCTATCCTATACTAACTTTACCTTGCAACTCTTTCAATATTGAACTCCACTTTTTTCAGCTTCCCAATGTGGTGGATAGAACACACCATCCCTTGTTTTGTGAAGCTGGCTTTACCACTAGGACCCAACTTTGAGATGTTTTGATCTCAAACACTGCATTTCAGAGCAATCACACACACCTAACACCTGGTACATAATATTGACCCTCTCTGTCCCATTACCCTATTAAATATAGATTTTATTTCATTGCTAAAGCCCTCTGCCCTAGTATCCTGAAAAATATATCTATGGATAACATATCCTACCATGTTAGTTAGTAAATAAAAAATGGAATGCCCTAACTCTTCTATAAAAAGAAAAAATAGAAATGTATTATAAAGTAATTTTAAAATTTAGAGATAATCGTGACTATACAAAAACAGAATGAAGTAACCCCATGCTTATTTTCTATTTATTTATTTATTTATTTATTTATTTATTTATTTTGAGACGGAGTCTCACTCTGTCGCCCAGGCTGGAGTGCAGTGGGGCGATCTCGGCTCACTGCACGCTCCACCTCCTGGGTTCACGCCATTCTTCTGCCTCAGCCTCTGGAGTAGCTGGGACTACAGGCACCCACCACAATGCCCGGCTAATTTTTTTGTATTTTTAGTAGGGACGGGGTTTCACCATGTTAGCCAGGATGGTCTCGATCTCCTGACCTCGCGATCCACCCTCCTCGGCCTCCCAAAGTGCACCTGGTGCTTATTTCTAAACACAGAAATATCATGAGTATATCAGCTATAAAGACAGACTGATATAGTTGTGTTGGTGACTGAAATACGACAAGCAGCACTGCTACTAAAAAAAAGAAAGATGATATTCTGAAGTACTGAATAACCTCCTAGATTAAAACACAACAAAGTAAGTATCTCCTCAATGAGCACAGTAATCTTCCTCTAAAATTTAGTGCATATTAAACCCATGCAAACGTCCTTTTGTTTACATGAAAAGAGAGTTACATTACAGACCCAGATCATTTAAAATATTTTCTCCTCAAATGGGTGTTTGGAAAGATATTCCCTAGTTGTGATGAATATGGGAAAATTCCTTCTTTGAATAAAGCTGCCCCACTGTTTGTTTGTTTGTTTGTTTGTTTACTTATTTATTTTCAGCCAGAGTCTCACTCTGTTGCCCAGGCTGCAGTGCAGTGGCAAAATTTTGGCTCACTGCAAGCTCCATCTCTCAGGTTCAAGCAATTCTTCTGTCTCAGCCTCTTGAGTAGCTGGAATTACAAGAGCAGGCCACCATACGCGGCCTTTTTTTTTTTCTTTTTTTTTGTAGAGACCATTTTGGCCAGGCTGATCTCGAACTCCTCACCTCATGTGATCCACCAGCCTTGGTCTCCCAAAGTGCTGGGATTATAGGCATGAGCCACTGCTCCTGGTCAGCTGCCCCACAACTTAAATGAAGGTTGAGGGCCACATTATTGTGCAATGAAAAATATCCTCATATGTTTCTGAACAAACTTTCCAGTAAACAGGACTCCTTCTGTTAAAAATTGTTAACTTTCATTTAGCCCTAGTTCTTAAGCCAGGGTCAAATCCCTAGCCTTCTTTGAGAAAACATAAGGTCAACTAGGCATAATATATATTTTGGCTAGATGAATGGCTTATTCTTAATTGATTATTTCTATCATTAAAAATAATACATTACAAATATTCTAAGAAAAATACAGAATTATACAGACCAGGTGTATTTCCAGCTTGCCAAATACTATTTAGACATATTTCATCAATTCAGCTTATAGTAAAGCCCCTTTCCCTCCTCTTCATCACTTACTTCTTCTTTCTTCACTTCTTTCTTTCATTCCTCAGAGGTAAGGGCCTGGAAACATCCCATTTGGTTTTCTGCACTAATCTCACCCTGACAGAATTTCCTAATAGCTATTTCAACAAACCAATCGTATGCATTGGGACACTTTTGCAATTGCAAAAAAGACAAAGCCTTAGTCTGAAAGGCTTCGGGTAGACCATGAGCAATGACTCCTTTCTCTCAGCCACTGTCTTTCTGCTCATAATCGTTTATGTGCAGTCTTATTTTTATGTCAATCCCTTGATTGGATTATCATTTAATTTCATACCATGGGGTCACAAGGGCACAAGGAACCTTTAGCCGTAGTCTTCTTTTGTAATAGAGTCTGTACCCTTTCAGACTGCTGAAATAGGATAAAAGGATTTGTTTTTCATCATAGGACAAATTAAATTTTAATTGCCTGTTAAAACACAAATGTCACAAGCAAATCTTAAAGGCAGGGTTGCAGTCCTCTCATATATCATGTTTTAGTCCCATTTGCATGCAAATTAATTCTTTTCTTCACTTTAAACATGTATTTTCACAGAATATGTTAAAGTTTTATTTCAAAACATTATGCAGTGATGCAACCTTAATATAAACACAAATATACACATATATATGCAGAGAAGACAAATTTCCTATTTTAAAAGCAAATCATTTTCTATATTTATATTGAGTGTAATGTATCAGGTAATCTTCCCAGGTAAATATGGTCCTATTAAATAGAAGAGTTTGTAAAATATTATACTGTACACTAATTAGAGTTTATGCATTTTTTGGTCTTCAGGTATTACCTTATTTTATAATACATTAATATGCTTCTGATGAACCTCATCTCTCCTACAGCTTCTATTACATTGTCTTTTTTTCTGAAAATGACAAGGTTTTCTTGGCGACAAGTTATGTACTGCTAGGGAAACAAGACTTGAGAGTGAAAAGTAAAAGATATATTCTTAAAATCCTACCAGTGCTGATGTGAACGTAATTATTTAGTTTCATTCAATTATCATTCAAATATGGCATGTAATTGTGAAACTTATGGAACTATGAAAGTGGATATTTATAATGATGCAGGCTTAATTTCATTAATTTAATGCATAAAGCACATATTACACAGAGACAGACGTCAAATTAAAAACTCTCAGACTCTAATTAGCTTTAGAAATCTCTTATGTCTAATTGATATGGCTGTCATAATTAATTTAAATAGTGATTTCAAACTGACTATGATGCAGAAAAATAACTCATCATTAATAATCTTTAAAGAGAAAAACATGACACAGAAATATCTATATATGTCTAGATATAGATACATACAGATGTGTGTGTGTGTATATATTATTCTCTATATATCCTTTTATTCTATATAGCTAATGGATGACATAAGAAATGCAGTTCTAAAAATTTAATCTCTATGAGTACATTATCATGTCATATTTTAAACTCCTATGATTAACCCAATGGTTTTAAATTCACAAAACATTCAGAGCATTTATTTTCATCACTAGTTGTGAATTTATTCTATCTAAATTATGCATATGAATTATTTGACTGATGGATGAGTATTTCATAGAATTTTAGCTTTAACAGATATTTTAGCAAAAGGAATAGATTAATAGATAGATGATTGATTGATGCTAGGTAGACATATAGAGCTAATGTGGGTAAAAGATAAACAGGTTGGTGAAAGAAAAATATAAATCTAGGCATAGGTTTTGGTGATGTAGAATAATTAGGTATCTTAAACAATAAATTAAAGTGTTGGATTTAATTCTAGAAGACGGAAACACATATTTCATTATTTGATTACCTGGATACTCAAAGATTATGACAATGCTCACCTAGCTGCCTAGTGATTGCCTCTTTATGAATGTGTTTACCCATGTCTCTAAAATGTCTCCAAATTAGATGGGTCCTTATTAAAAGTACATGTCTACATTATATCCACATCAGACGATAGGTAAAAGTATTCATTTAGATTAAAAATGACTATAAGAAAAAACAAAATATAAAGCAAAACAAAATTAACAAACAGAAAACAAACAAAAATGGACAGTAGGCCTTACTAACAAAGAAACTTAGAAAAATACCTGTCACAATCTGACCACATGGCTTTCTTAGGACACAGCTATATCACAGTGAAGAAATGGAGACCTCTAAATGAAAAACAGCATTGCTTAATTCAGAGGCTTCACCAAAACATAGATCAGATTTTTTTAAAAACAAACAAAACACCGAAGAAGTTGCCACCACTTCATTTCTTCCTTTGAGATGTCAATACATGATCTAAGTCTTCCAGAAAAGAATAGGAAGACAGAGTCACTCCGTCCCCTCCCATAAGTCTTCAGTTCATTTCTGGAGTGTGATGGTTAATATTGAGTGTCAACTTGATTGGATTGAAGGATGCAAAGTATTGTTCCTGGGTGTGTCTGTGAGGGTGTTGCCAAAGGAGGTTAACTTTTGAGTCAGTGGACTGGGAGAGGTGGACTCACCCTCAATCTGGGTAAGCGTTATCTAATCCGCTGCCAGTGCAGCTAGAATAAAGCAGGCAGGTGAATTTGGAAGAGCAGTCTTGCTGAATCTTCTGGCCTTCCTCTTTCTCCCATGTTTGATGCTTCTGACCCTCAAATATCAGACTCCAAGTCCTTCAGGTTTTAGACTCTTGGGCTTACACCAGTGGTTTGCCAGGGTTGTCAAGCCTTTGGCCACAGACTGAAGGATGCACTGTTGGCCTCCCTACTTTTAAGGTTTTGGGGCTTGGACTGATCCACTACTGGCTTTCTTGCTTCTCAACTTTCAGATGGCATATCATGGGACTTGTGATTGTGTGAGTGAATTCTCCTGAATAAACTCCCTTTTATTATTATTTATTCTTAATAAACTCCTGAATAAACTTAGTTCTGTCCCTATAGGGAACCCTGACTAATACATGGAGGTAGCGTCCTCACATCCGACCTCAAGAATGCCTTCCTTTTCAATTACAGACATCCACGATCTTCATACCCCTATTTTTCTCCCATCTTTCTTCAAATTGGTTCACAGGAATGAATGCTGTATCACTTAACAGCCCAAGCTTGACTCAAAGTCACATTTCGTTCGTGTAAGGGATTTGGAGCAGCACAACATTTTCTCTGTGTTTTGTGAGAAATTATCTAAATTAAATGATATCATTTTCTAACAGTTTCTTGTAGTACTTTTTAAATTCTAATTATGTAAATTAGATTTCCATCATTACTTTTTCCTCGTGAAATAT
>NW_012104698.1:5681177-5699957 GCF_000951045.1 Mandrillus leucophaeus | reverse complement strand
AAAGAGATAAAGTGAATGACATAAAATATGGATAATCAGTAAATATTAGCTATTGTTATTTTTATTATTAAATTTATTAAATTATTAAATTTAAAAAATACCAAACATGCTTTTGAATGTATTCTCCACACATGCTATAGCAGAACAAACCACTGACTTAGATCTATTTAACTATGTAAACTGACAACTACATGGGAAAATTTGCTTCACTCAGTGTTTTCATGTCAGTTGACAGAAATGCCTGTTTTGATATCTTCTCAAAGAGATTCCTAAGCTGAATAAAGACCAGACCAGAAATGTTGCTATTCCAATGACATAAGAGAGAGCTTCTACAAAAACAATAGGAGAGCTGATTTCAAGGAAAAATGTCACGTGGCATATTTTGGGCTGTATTCCACCCCAAACTATTAAAAATACTATAGTAATCATTGAACAGGACATTGTGTTAATTATATTAAAAGAATTATAAAAAAGAATCTGCCCTGTTATCTATGCTACTGTGCATCTCATTCTTTCATACACACAGACACTCTTCTCATTTCTCCTGCCATGTCTCCTTTCCACCAGGCCTTTAAGACTGGACCAATTAACACAAGTAAATGTTCACCTGGAAGGATGATAGTGGGTGTCCTTTTTGTGGAATTGCTATGTATGAAATATCTTCCTTTCTGTATATTCTAAGAAAATTATTCTGAGAATTGCAAGACAGTAGACAGAATAGATCCTAATGACTGAAGTATAAATTATGGCTGTTCCATTAAGGTTTGGATCACCAAACTTCCACTCCCAATAATTTTTTTATTGTCCATGTTCCTTATAGAAGCTAGAAATGCTAAATAGGCATTGTCTGCATTCTTGAAAGATAGATCAGGCCCTCTGATAGAATACTGGCATAATTTTCCTAGGCTGGCACTGCTACCTAGTCCCTGCTTTCTAGTCCCTGCTCTCTGTTCCAAATGTGGATGTGATGTCTAGGACTGGGCAGCTGTCTTATAACAAATAAGCTAAAAACACAAAGCAAAGGGGCACACACACATATTTCAGCAGAATTCCTGCCTTGACATCATGAGGTGCTAAATCATCAACATCACCCAACTAAAATATTTAGCCCCTGTTTATGTTATATTATTATTTGCCACTGATTGCATTCTCAACTGATATATCATAGGAAAAACAGACCTGTGGAAATGTCCATCATTTATGAAGCACTTATTCGAAATATATGCAGACACCAAAGACATGCTCCCACCCTCAAGGATCGTATAGATAAAGTGGAGTTAAAAACATCCCTATGTAAAAACAGTAACTTTAAATGATTATTTTACTAATGGTATCTACAAGGCACAATGACAACATGAGGGAACAAGAAACACAATGCTAAATAATTCAAAGAAGGCTTGACATATAAGGTAGTACTCAAATAGAGTTTTAAAGAATCATCCCAAATGTTTAAGTAGAGATCAGCTGCTTCCAATATAGGAAACGTAAGTACAAATGCAAACATGAAATGTTCTGGTAATTGTATGTGGCTTATTGTTGCTTAAGTATGGGCACTTTGGAGAGGGCAGAGAAAGTTACAACAGATAAACTGGATAGACTGGCAAGTGTCGAGACAGTATGAACAATATACAAAATTGCTGGAATTTATACCGTGAACTGTAGGCAGACACTGCAAATTTCAAACTGAAAAAGAAAATGTTCACGTTATATTGTTTTTAAAAAAAGATGTCAGTGAATTATCAAGAACCCATTTAAAGGAATACTGAAGGGATTAAGATAAATCTAAATCTAGCAGTGATAGAGTTCCAGTGGAGTACCCCAATTTTATCAATTATAGAGAACAATAAGATTTTAATTTGCCTGCGTTCAAATCTTGTCTTTGTCATTTGTACACTGAGTGGCATCATAAACAACCTCTCTGCTTCAACTATTCATCTGTGAAATTAGAGTAGTAACAGTTACCTTTCATACAATTATTATAAGGATTAAATGAATCAATATTTGTTAAACACATATAACAGTATTTGGCAAAATATAAGGACTATGCAGGTTTGATAAATAAATAGTAGATCATGTATGCAAATGAAGCATTATCATAAGGGGTAAGAGTCAAAACTCTTTCAAGTTTTCTAATAGCCAAACTTTGTTTCTCCATTTAATCCTTCAAGAAAGTAAACCTTCCCATAAAATAAAATAAAAAAATTTCCCCAAAATTGACTGTTTTTGTTTTAGAAATTACTAATTCTTCTAGTCTACAATAGGAAAGAATTTAAGAAGTATCAGCTTTTTAATATAAGAAATTATTATGGCAGTCTCTGAAACTGTAAGCAGTGTTAAAGCTCCTAAGTATAATGAATGGTGTCACAAAGCTGGGTATACACATGCACACACACATAGAAAAAAAACCACAAGGAGAAAGTTGCTTTTACAAATTTTTTTAATATTCAGAAGATTAAACTGTTAATTTTATTTTCTAGAAGGTATGTAGTAACCAAGGAAATATTTTAACAAAAGGAAAGAAAATCATATGTGTACTTATGTGCTTATGTGCCCTTTTGTATCTGCCATTTGACCCTACCAACCAACATTTTCCTGTCTTTTTTTTTCAAAGAATTAGCACCTGCTTGCGAATTTCCATTTTGAAGGTAGCCTTCCAGTGGTGAATTTGATAATTGTATGAAAATGAAGAGTTTTAATAAGCTGTGGCAACATAATAAACTGTCATAGAGAACTAATTATCACTTAAGAAACTCACAATAGCTGTCATCTTTTCATACTGAGATTGCAAACCCTATACAACCATAGAAAAAGGAAAAACAATCCAGTTCTAAAGAAGCATGCAAAAGAGCTATTTTCTGTCATGCTAGAAGTAATAAAAGAACTAAATGTGAATAGTCATTCATCATGTAAATGAGTGAAGTCGTTTGTTAGAATTATATTTAATAGAACTGAAAGACACTCAAAAGTCACTTTATTAAAATTTATAATAAAGTTTTTTTCTTCTTATTTTTATTTCTATTTTCAAAATGAACTTTGCTACTTCCTAAAACATCTCCCTGGTTATTTAAGTTTCCTTGGAAACATTAAGATTCCTGTTACTTTTTTAAAAATGTGTTTCTTATTACATCACTAGCTTCTGATTATTGAAAAATCTGCCATTTAGAAAGGTCAGTGTTTGTAAATGTGTAATGAAATTATATAATTATAAGACATAAAGAACTGAAACTTGATTGTATACACCAAAAATGACAGAAGAGTATTCCTGAACATGTAGGCTTCACCAAAACAATTATAAATCAAAATATTTATTTGCCTCCCTTATTCCCCAGTTAAACATACAAACTTTCAATTTTAAGAGATTTGTATTTTGTCTAGCCTTGTTCCTTAGTCCCACTCCTGGTAAGATTATTATTATTATTATTTTTCTCAAAAAGCACAGAAGTAAAAATGCTACTTCCAGGAAGAGTATGAAAAAAACCAGAAGACAAAAATAACCCAAGAAAATATAAAAATCAAACATAGCTAATGAATAAGGAGTGCTATGGTGAGCTTATTTCCAGAGAGAAGTGACACAGGATTTGGTTGTGGACAGGCAGAGACAAAAGTTCATCAGATAAAGGGAGATTTAATAGATGGGAGCCATTTTTGTCACACCTACCCTCTTTGTTTCAAGTCACTCCGCTTCCCGTTGAAATGACTTTTGGGGTATTTAAAGGGCTAGGATTTTTTTCTCCTCTTTTCCCCTTTTTAGGAGTAAGACCTTAAAGAGTAGGACATTCAAAAGCAGCTGCATCCATCGGGAAAATTAGAAAGTGACTGTGTACACCCAGGAAAAGTCAGAGACTCAGAAAATAGGTGATAGGATGTTTAGTTTACACCTCATACTGATTCTGGCACAGGGCCAGCCTAGAACAATCAATCAGTCAATCAATAATACAAAACAACAAAGAATAACAAAAAACACAAACCCTAGGGAAGGAAGAAAATCTGATTTCCGGAATTACATGACATTATCAGATACAAATAGCTATCTTTTATCAAAAAAACTTCCCAAGTCTTACAAAGAGACAAGTATTGCCAATTTCAAGGAAAAATGAAATCAATGGAAACTACCCCTCATTAGAACTAATGGCAAGTCTGTTCGACAAAACTTTAAAGCAACTCTCTTAAAGATGCTCAAAGAACTAAAAAAATGATGTGGCAAAAGTGAAGAAAATGAAATATTCTTAAAGAGATAGAAAACCTAAAAATAAACTTTATAAAGTTCTGAAGCTGACAAATATAATAACTGAAATAAAAACTCACTAATGGGATTTTGTCTTAGTCCATTTGTGTTTCTATAAAGAAATACTTCAGGCTGGGCAATTTATAATGAAAAGTTTATTTGGTTCATCTTTTTTTTCATGCTATACAAGAAGCATGGTGCCAAAATCTGCTTCTGATGGGAATCTCAGGCTGCTTCCACTCATGGCAGAAGGGAAAGGGGAGTGAGTGTGGGCAGATCGAATGGTGAGAGAGAAGGCAAGAGAGGGAAGAGGAGGAATCAGCCTCTTGAAGACAACCAGCTCTTTTGGGAACCAAGAGTGAGAACTTATGCCCACGAGAATGGCACAAAGCCATTGATGAGGAATTTACACCCACAACTCAAACACCTGCAATTAGGCCCCACATCCAACATTGGGGATCAAATTTCAATGTTAGATTTGAAGAGGGAAAATAAACCATGTTCAAACCATAGCAGATTCAAAGGCATAATTGAGCAGACAGAAGAAAGAATCAGAGAACTTGAAAACAGGACAATAAAAATTATTGAGTCTAAAGAAAAGAAAGAACAAAGATTGAAAAAGGTTGACCGAAGTTAAGGATCCTATGAAACATCATCAAGTGAACTAACACATATTTTGAGAGTCCTAGAAGGAAAAGAAAATAAGAAAGGAGAAAATATAATCGACAACTAATAGATGAAAACACAACAAATCTGATCAGAGACATGAATATTAAATCCAAGACGCTCAGCAAACTCCATGTAAGATGATCTCAAAGAGACCTACACCAACATACATTATAACCAAAATTTACAAAGACAAAGAATCTTGAAAGCAACAAGACAGACGACTAATTATATACAACGATTCTCAATAATACTATCAGCAGTTTCTTCATAAGAAACTTTTAAAATCATGATGCAGCAAGCTAATATACTCAAAGTGCTAAAAGAAAAAAAAACATATTTAGTAAAACTGTTATTCAAAGATGAGGAAAAAATTAAGACGTTTCCAGATTTAGAAAAAACTGAGCAAATTTGCTACCGTTAGGACTTCCCTAAAAGAAATGCTTAAGGGAATCCTGCATAGTGAAATGAAGTATGCTATACAGTAACTCAAAGCCATATAAAAAAAGATTGCAATAAAGGTAAATCCATGGGCAATTATAAAAACTACTATTGTTGTAACAATTTTAGTTTGTTGTACACTCAAACTAAAATTGGCAGGAGTTTGCACAGCTGCATTGCCTCAGTTTGTAGCTCCACTTCTTTTTAAAAATGATTTAAGAGACTAATATATTTAACAAGAAACATTTTTAAAATTCTAGGTGACATCACTAAGTTAGCCAACTGGAGTTGCCTGATGCTTATCTCCCACCACAAAATAAAGGAGATCAAAGCAACAGATAAATAAATAGATCTTGACTGAAATTACTGAGGAAGTATGCTGGAGAGAACCAGAGGAGTAGCAAAATTCCTATGGAGCATGGAATTTCAGGTTAGCATCGTAGAGAAGAAAACAAGACACCCTGACTGTGGCACATTGTCTTCCCTGCTAGAATTGGCTTGGAGTCAGGGGGTACTTGTTATTGCAATAAAA
The DNA here is from genome assembly GCF_000951045.1 of Mandrillus leucophaeus. Classification (NCBI taxonomy): domain Eukaryota; kingdom Metazoa; phylum Chordata; class Mammalia; order Primates; family Cercopithecidae; genus Mandrillus; species Mandrillus leucophaeus. The sequence continues at coordinate 5,694,093 of NW_012104698.1, read as the reverse complement.
AGCTAAGATGGAGACCCCTAGAAGTCTCCACTGCCACCACAGATGTCAGCAATCCTTGCTAAAGGAGAGTCTTCCAGTCCTCAGGCCCCAAATTCAGTTTGGAGAGTTGTGGGAGTTTGCATGGCTGAACTTCCTCAGAGTTAGAGCCTATATTAAGCACACTCCCACCCCTGTGAACTAAGCTGCTACAGCACAGAATCATCTTGAAACTAAACCTACTGTTAGAGGATGTGCTGTACTGGTCATCAGTAGTCACTAAATCTTCATCCCAAAGGCCCCACCATTATGTCATGACATTCATGCAGTTGTATACAGCAGCACAATCATGGCTGACTGGAGTCTAGGCTCAACAACAACAACAAAACTGAGCCTTGTTGTCCATACCCACCTTGCACACACTCCACTGAGGATCAGATGAAAGTGCACAGTAGGGCAGCCACTGAAAAGCTAGCCAAGGCCTCATGCACATGTGCACCCAAGCCTGGCCTAACAGCTAGTCTGGTAGTGGCTTGCCTCCCTGGGGAATCCTACTGCACAGACACCTGATCTGCTGTTCCTATGCCCTTGCATATCTGGACTTACAGTCCAGGGGTGGCCTTTCCTCCTCAGAGAGCCTATTGCACAGTCTGTCAGCCCATAAAGCTTGCACAACTCTGAAACCACAATCAATCTAGTGCCCCAGCTACAAGCAAAATCACACCACCACTGTCACAATATCCACAGCCTTGACCACTGAGAAAAACCACAGGCATTACAGATGACTATTACAGTTGAAGAAACTGCATGGAAACCAGGCTTAGTAAACCCACAAGCAAACTACTGCATCATACTCAGCTGACATTTTAGGACCCTTCTATAGGAAAAAAGTCTCGCCCTACAAAAGCTACTCCATAAAATAGAAAAAATAGACTGTTTCAGTAGATGCACAGACATTAATATAAGGACACAAGAAACATAATAAAACAAGAAAATATGATACTCCTAAAACAAGATAGTAAGACTTTAGTCATACACCTCAAAGAAAAGGATATTTACAGAATATCTGAAAAGGAATTCAAAATATGAAACTCAGAAAGATACAGAAGAATACAAACAATGCAATAAAATCAGAAAAAAAAATCAGAATGAGAAATTCAACGGAGATAGATATCATGAGAAAGAACCAAAGATAAATCTTTGAGCTGATGAATTTAATGAATGAAATTAAAAATAAAAATACAACTGATAGTTTCAACAACAGACTGGATCAAGCAGAGGAAATCATTTTTAAATGAGAAGAAAGATGTTCTGAAATAACCCTGTCCAGGAGGGTGGGAAGGGAATAGAAATAAAAAGTAATGAAGATATCCAGTGGAATTTATGGAACGTCATTAAGCAAACATGTTTTCTAAGAAACAGAGACAAAAGAGATGGAAAAAGGCATAGAAAGACTATTTAACAACATAATAGGTGAAAATTTTCAAGTCTTGGGAGTAGTATGAGCTTTAAGATGCAAAAAGTATAAATTTATCAATTAGATTAGACCCAAAAGGATCCTAAGGCACATTATAATCAAACTGTCAAAAGTCAAAAGCAAAGAGAGAATTATAAAAGCTATAATAGCAAAGTATCAAGTCATATATAAGGAATCTTCATGAGACTATCAGATTTCTTATCAGAAACCTCACAGGCCAGGAGACAATGAAATGATATATTTGAAGTGCTAAAAAAAAAAAAAAAAAAAAAAAAGTTTAGTCAAGAATACTATATACCCAGCAATGCTGTCCTTCAGAAATAAAGAAGAAATGAAGACCTTCTTAAACAAATAAAAGCTGAATGAGTTCATTATCACTAGACTGGCCTTACGAGAAATGCTTAAGGTAGTGCTACAACTGGAGATAAGAGGATGGTAATTACTATCACCAGAACACATTAAAGCAAAACACTCATTAGTAGAGATAAATTCCTTATGAAACTCAAAATATACCAATACCAGAATGGGGCAATCCTCTAGTATGAAAGTTTAAAGTCAAAATGGAATAAACAATGGCTACAATTAGTGGCTAAGGAAGACATAATAGAAAAAGATGTAAATTAAGGCAACAAAAATACAACCTGTGGAGAGGCAGGGAAAAAAGTCTAGAATATTTTTATGTGACTAAGTTGTTATCAGCTTAAAATAGTTTATTATAACTACAAGACATTTTATGTTGGTTCCATGGTAACTGCAAAGAAAGAAACTACAGAAGAGATGCACAAATAAGAAAGAAAAGAAAAGAAAGCATGGCAGCATTACCACAAAACCACAGAAGTAAACAAGAGAGGGGGAAATGACCAAAGAATATATAAAATACCCAGAAAAAAAATTAAAATAGCAGAAGCAATTTTTACCTATCAGTAACAACCTTGAATGTAAATGAATTAATTTCAACAATTAAAAGAGGGAAAAAAAGCAGAAATAAAAGTCTTTTCCAGACAAGCAAAAACTAAGAAAACTCATCAGCACTAGAGTGGCCTGAAAAGAAATGCTTGAGGGAGTCCTGTATCTGGATGTGAAAATATGATAATCATCATCATAAAAGCATGCAAAATTATAAAACTCACTATTAGAGCACATACACATAGGAGAAGTAGAAAGGAATCAAAACTTGTCACTACAGAAAATTACCAAAACACAAAGATAAACAATAAGAATGCAAAAAGAAACAAAGGAAATAAAAAACAAGGACAAAACCATTAGTATAATGACAGGAGTAAATCCTGAACTAACAGTAATAACTTTGAAAGTAAGTGGACTAAATTTCCCTTAAAGATATAGACTGGCAAATGAATTTAAAAAATCAAATTATATACAGCTTACATGAGACTCTTACCATTAAAGATAAATATAGACTGAACGTGAAGGGATAAAAGAAATTCCATGAAAATGGAGACCAAAAGCAAGCAGAAGTATTCATGCTTCTTTCAGATAAAATAGACTTTAAGTCAAAAACTATAAAAACAAAGATAAAAAGTCATTATATAATAATACAGGAATAATTTCAACAAGGGAATGTAATAATTGTAAATATATATGCACCCAACACTGGCACACCCAAATATATAAGGCAAGTATTACTAGAACTAAAGAGAAGCAGACCGCAATACGATAATAGCAGGTGACTTTACCCCACTTTCAACTATGGACAGATAATTTAAACAGAAACTCAACAAAGAAATATTGGACTTCATCTGCACCATAGACCATACGGACCTAATAGGCTTTCACAAAAGATTCCATCTATAGCTGCAGAGTACATGTTCTTCTCAACTGCACATGGAACATTCTCCAGGATAAGTCGTACGGTAGGCCATAAAATGATTCACAACAAATTGTAAACAATAGAGAACATATCATGTATCTTTTCCAACCACAAGGTATAAAATTAAAACAGGAAGACTTTGGAAACTTTACAAAGATTTGGAAATTAAACAACGTGATTCTAAACAACCAATAGGCCAGTGATAAATTTAAAAAGAAACTTAAAAATTTCATAAGACAAATGAGAGTGGAAACACATAACACAGAAACCTATGAGACACAGAAAAACATAAGTTTATAGAAATAAATGCCTATATTAATAAGAAAAAAAGCCTTCTAAAAAACAACCTAATAATGTACCTCAAGGAATTAGAAAGTAAAAAAAATAATAAAAGGAAACTAAGCCCAAAATCAATAGAGGGAAGGAAATAATAAAAAGCACAGAGCCAATATAAATGAAATAGAGACTTAAAAATATATTAACAGATCAACAAAATGAAGAGTTGGTTTTTCTTTTAGAAAAAAAATTCAGAATCAAAACACTTTTAGGTAGACTAAGAAAAAGAAAACAATATTCGAAGAAATGAAATCAGAGATAGAAAAAGAGATATTCCAATGGACACAGAAATACCAAGAGTCACAATAGTTTATTATAAACAACTACAGATCAACAAATGTGGTAACATATAAGAAATTAATAGATTCCTAAATATATACAACCTATCAATTTTAAATCGTGAAGAAGTAAAAATTCTACATAGACCAATAATGAATTAGAAAATTAAATCAGTAATAAAATGTCTTCTAAAAAAAAAAAAAAGCCCAGAACCTGATGGCTTTACTGTTGAATTCCACCAAACATTTAAGGAAGAGCTAATACCAGTTTTTCTCAAATCACTCCAGAAAACTGAAGAAGAGGGAATACAACCAAATTCATTTTATGAGGCCAGAATTACTCTGTGTCCAAAATCAGATGCGGACACAGCAACCAAAACCACACTACAGGCCAGTATTTCTGATGAGCACAGATGCAAATATTCTCAACAAGATATACAGATACATAGACCAATGGAATAACAAGAAGATCTCAGAAATAAATTCATGCACCTATAGCCAAATAATTTTTAACAAAAGCCAAGAACCAACATTAGAGGGAATAGAGTCTTTTTAGTAAATGGTGCTGGAAAAAAATTATATCCACATGCAAATAAATGAGACTAGATACCTACTTCTCACCGTGTACAAAACCCAACTCAAAATGAATTAAAGGCTTAAATGTAAAAGTTCACTCTATAAACCAACTAGAAGAATACACTGGGGAAATGTTGACGATGTTGGGCTGGGCAAAGATCCATTTCCAAACAACTTGATAGAAAATAATAATAATAATAATAACCTCATTTAAAATTGGGCAAAAGAGCTTAATAGAAAAAAGTCACACAAATGGCCAACAGGTATATGAATAAAAGCTCGATATCACTAATCGTCAGGGAAATGCAGACCAAAACCACAGTGAGATTCCACCTCATAGCAGTTAGAGGGGCTATTACCAAAAGGCAACAGATAGCAACTGTTGGCAAAGATGTGGAGAAAAAGGAACACTTGCACACCGTTGGTAGGATTGTAAATTTGTAGAGTGATTGTGGAAAACAGTATGGAGGTACCTCAAAAAAACTGAAAATTGAAATACCATATAATCTAGCAATCTCACTACTTGGCATATATTTTAAAAAATGATATCCATACGTTGAGGAAATATGTGCACTGTTACATTTATTGCAAAATTATTTACAATACCCAAGATTTAGAATCAACCTAAATGTTTCCAATGATGAATGAATAAAGAAATGTTGTTTATTTAGACAAAGGAATATTATTCAGTCATAAAAAAGAATGAAATACTGTCATTTGTGACAAAATAGATAAACTCAGAGGACATGATGTTAAGTGAAGTAAACCAGACACAGAAAGACAAATACACATGATCTCAGTTGTATATGAAATGAAAATGGAAAAGTTGCTATCATAGAAGCAGAGAGTAGAACAGTGGTTTCTAGAGACTGAGAAGTAACAAAGAAGGGTGAATAAGAAAGGTGGGTCAGTGAACAAAAAGTTACAATTAGATAGGACTCTTTTGGGGGATATTAATAGGGCTTTGAAGAGTAACACACAAACATATTCACACTCATATAAATATGAAACAAATGACCTACCAAAAAAATACATGAGTAGTGGTAATGGAGTTAGCAGAAGTGGTTGTAACAAGGGAAACCACCTCTCCACAATGATTGTATCTGACACTGAAGCCAACTTTGCAACTGACACTTGTGTGAAGTCACTGTTGTTAATGATAGTAACACAGGTAGAGTTCTTTTTCCTGAAAGCACCTACTGTTCTTTTGCAGTAAACACACAATTTTCTGGTTCACTTTTGGTAACACTGAGATTGGTAATAATTATTTTAGGTCTTAATATTTCTCGGCGAAGCATCACATTGGGCTTATTATTCAGCCCTAACTTGAGTAAGGTATAAAAGTCTATTTTCTTTGTATTTTATTTTGTTGTTTTTCCCCCCATATTGACAGATGACATGAGGCTTAAATAGAGAATATGATGGCTAACACAGCCAGACTCCAAAAAACACTGGAATTATATACCTTAAATAGAAGATCAAATTAAGAAAGACAACTTGGGTTTTCATGAATTTAGGATCAGTGTTCAATGACCAAAGCACAGGGGAAGACTAGAGCAATATGCTTCTTTTTTTACCTTGTCATTATATATTAAAATTGATCATCCAAAGTATGATCAATTGTGACACCCTACTCAGGGGATATTTAGCAAATGTCACTGAACCCAGAAACTCTGAGTTCTGGTATGGGGTTCTGAGACAGAATGATCTGGTTCTGGGGTTATTCCTGCATTAAATAGAAATGTTATGTTCTAAAAATGAATGGTCTAACTCACTAAGATTTTAAATGACCTCAGTATATTGAATGGGGAAAGTGGAATGAGTTTATTTTAGGCATGAGATAAATTCAACAGAGGGACAGAAGAACAAGGTGAATACCCTAGATGCTTTCATATAATTTCTCACACAGTATTACACACACACACACACACACACACACACACACACACAATCTACATATCTGCATTTACCTTTCAAATTAAGTGAGAGATTACTTGAGAGAGTTCTTGTTGTGTTCTTACTTGCTTCAACATTTCTGACCAGATAGAATTGCACTCATAAAGTTGTATGCCATAGGTATGCAATAAATATCAAACTTCCTGGGATACTCTCTGGTGGCTTCCTGACTGGGGCGAGTTTGACAGCCTGCATTGTTACAGTTGTCATGATATACACAAGAAACACTCTGTGCAGGATCATCGGGGTCATGGCATTTGTAATCTTCAGAAGAGGCAAGAAGAAAGAAATCTCACATTTGGAAAATTGTCAAGAAAAAAAGGCGGTATTGAGAATAATACCTAGGGGAATAATAGGACTTTCCGCGAATTTTGAAGACAATATGGAAAATGCAATTTAGAAGCAGCACTAATGGGTAAATATATTATGCCTTTAACTATAATTGTATTGTATAAGGAAGTGTTTACTTGTATTAAATAGTTCTTTTATGTTGACAGGGAGACCTGAAAATTTCACATATCTATGAAGATGAAGACTTAGTGAAGCTTGCTTATAGTCTGTAAGTAAATATTTGTGAATGAAGATAATGATGGTGATGATAATTTTTAAGTGTATTTGATGCATTTATTTATAAAAACCCATCTAGCCTGAACTGATAGGAACACGTTATTAATAATAAGACAAAATAAGAAGAAGTTCCCAATTCCAAAATATTTCAGAAAGTGTATTTTTGAGGCAAGGAGTATTATTCCTTTAACTCAGGCTCTTCTCCACAGAATTGTCCAAGTTAATTCCTCATGTAGCCAATCTGATTATGTGGCTTTTCTTTGGTTCTCAGTTATCTATGAGATTATGTATAACTCGCTGTGTGTAGCTATCTGGCGTTTCTCTATGTGACCTTAACTTGTCTCTGTACCTCTCTGCCTGGCATCCTCTTTCCCCATCTTCTTTAGAATTAATGGCCTTGATGAACCTCTGTTTTTGGAACTCTGATTTTGGAAATGTTTTTCTGTACAACAGCAGTTCTCAGCTGGGATCCATTGTGACCCCATACCCACGGAATATTTAGAAATGTCTGGAGACATTTTTGATCTTATGACAGCTGCAATTGGCACTTAGTGGGCAGAGGGCGGACATGTTGCTAAGTATACTAGTGCCTAAAATAGCCTTCCTCCTCCTTCTGCTCCAGCAAAGATTTGTTGTTCCGAAATGTCAATAGTGCTAACCTTCAGAAACTCTGATATAGAATGAATGTATCCTCTTTCTATAACTAATGAAGTTTTCTTTATCCTTTCACACTCCATTCTAATGTTACCTCCTCCATGAAGCCTCCCTAAGTATAATTGATCCCATAGTTGTGCTTCAAATAATTATTTGTTTTTGTCTTCTATACCACATATATGATGCTGTACTGAAATTTACACGTGACTAATCTCCATTGCACACTCAACTTATTCCAGTGCTCAGGACCCTGTCTTGGTACACAGTAGACATTCAAATCTTATGGATTCCTGAATCAATAAATAATACACTTTTATACCCTTGGAATTGGTACAGTGTTTTGTTCATAGTAGGACCTCATGTGCTTGTTTTTTGATAATCTGAGTTTTTTTGTTTTTTGTTTTTCTAGACAGAGTCTCTTGTTGGCCAGGCTGGAGTGCAATGGCTTGATCTTGGTTCACAGCAACCTCTGCATCCTAGGTTCAAGCGGTTCTCCTGCCTCAGCCTGCCTAGTAGCTGTGGATAATAGGCATGTGCCACCACGCCCGGCTGATTTTGTATTTTCAGTAGAGATGGGGTTTCTCCATGTTGGTCAGGATGGTCTGAATCTCCTGATCTCAGGTGATCCACCTGCCTCGGCCTCCCAAAGTGCTGGAATTATAGCCGTGGGCCACCGCACCCAGCCAATAATCTGAGATTTTATAATGACCATTCTCATCTCTAACATGAGCAGATAAAAGAATGCACATAGTAGTTGAATTGGGTCATTGTATGTAAACTATTTTAGTAAGGCCTGTCACAGAGCAGGTACTATACAAATATTAATTTTGTTGTTTTTAAATATTGATTATTCCTAACATTTATGGATTTTACTAAGGATTCTTTTACTATAAACCTAGCCCTAAAATATAGAATCACAAACTCGTATCTCCACTCATGTGTAATAATGCTTCGGTTACTCCTAAAATACTTGTACCCAATATTTACCAAACTTTCTCAGTAAAAGATCTTCCATTTATGGATAGAAGCAATGTTCTCTTTTGTTAGCCTCAAGTATATTATTTAGATATGTAACAAATCCATTTTATTTTGAAAAAAAAATTCCTCCAGAAGTATCCTTCTGTTCAAGTCTCAAATCTTAGATTATCAATCTATATGAATAATATGTTTTAGTCTAATTGTAAATAATTCATTTTTGTAGTGTCGACCATTGGATTTGGCTATTTAATGGCTTGGAATTATGTGGCATAGCATAAATGTAAATAAGAACTCACATTCATTTTTTCTCTCTGGATTTTTTGGTAAATATTGAAAGAGATATAATTTGGATCTATTCCCACACTTACCCAGATAAAACCATGACAATTATCCTTTCAGTAGCAAGCTGGGAGACGCTGCATGCTGAGTGGAATTAAGGTTATGCACACCAGTCTGTCCATAAACATTGGAGGTCACGTGGTTAGATTTGATTGTAATAATGGGCTCTAGATGGTTAGGTATATATTCAAGATTTGACGTTAGTTTATTGAATTAATGACTTGTGACATGAGGATAGGGACTCCTTAAATGAGTTTGTTTCTGGCAATCATTTCAACATCTCAAAAGCTCCCAACCTTATCAGAATTGTGAATTACTTGACTCTAAAAATATTAGGCAAAAACGTAATAACCACTCTCTAGAGATAACTGCTTCTTCCTGGTTCAGTTATGAGAAAAGAAAATAAAACAAGTGAATCAAGTGAATAAGAGAGATAATCAAATTCAATGTGTCAGTAAACTCTCAAATCCATTCTTACGTTATCATAATTGCATTATCCAGACTCTTTGTGTGAGTAACTGAGCAGAAATTCTCCTGCCTTCAATCCTATTATTGAACACAGGAAATTAAAGCAATGAGAAACAAAGTAAAAAATATAAAAATAATTAGTCAGATTCTGGACAGAAAACCTGGAAAAGCGTAGTCATGAAACCTTCTCTTTTTTATCTTTTATTCCTCCTCCTCTTCATTCCTGTTTTTCTTTGTCTCATTTCATCCCTTCCACTCTTACAATTTTTCTGCATCATAATAGTATTCTTTATAAATCACAGAGTGTAGATGCAAGATTCATAGAAGAATAAGAAATAATTTATATTTTTCAGAAATTTAGATCAATATATTTAATGAACATTTATTGACATTTTTTCAGCACCCATTGTTCTCTGTATAGTCTTCACAGCCTGATTTTGCTTGGAGAAAAAAATCGTATTTTATATCTACAACAATCCATGTATTCCATTCCTTCATAAGAGTGGATGTTTGGACAATGGACATGTGAATCTGTAAGTTCAGAGATTTATGTTAAAATGATCAAGAAAATACAGTTCACTTTTTGCAGAGTTTTAAACCAGATAGATATAAACCTGGAAATTCTATAAGCCATTTTGCTAGTTGCAAGGATGAAAGTCCATGTGCAAAATAGTATGACAGAGGAAATCAGAGAAATACATTTCTCTGTGTGTGTATATATGTGTATATATCTATATATAGTTTTAAAATATATCTAATAATTTAAACCAATTCTTTTTTTACTTTTTTCTTCATTTTGAGTCAGTATATGCGTCAGGATCATATTGACTACAAATAACAGAAAAGTGAAGATTCAGTTCATATTTTCACAAGCAACAAGAAATCTTGGGATAGATTTTTCAACCATGGATCTATAGGAGACATTATCATCAATGCCTCACACTCCTCTCTTTTTGACCCGTTGTTCTTAGCATGTTTCTTTCAGTCTCATGCTTACAAGTTAACTCTTGTCCATGTTCAGCTTCCTCACACTTAAATACCTTGATCATATTCCATACAGAAAGAAATAGGGAAAAATGAAGGCCAAATATATGTTCATACTCATCAGACTGACACTATGAACAAAATCTGGGTCCTGTTAATAAGCAAAAAAGGCAGTGCATACATCAGTAAGCAATGGTCAACATACTGTCTACCAAAGTTGGGTCAATAGCAATAAAAATAAATTCTTATTAATTCAATATATAAAAAGTATTTGCAATAAAAATGATATATACTCCAAATGAGGTATGGGCTGAAAGGTTATACAGATCTAAAAAAGAGAGTGACTACATTGACAAAACATTTGTGGAAAAACAATGCATGAGCTGAATATTAAAGGTCAGGAAAAAGTTAACTAGGAAGAGTGACAAATATATTACAAACAAAACAAGCATAATTTGAAAAGTTATTAAATCAAAAAATGTATTACTCTGTTCTCAGGCTACTAATAAAGACATACCTGAGACTGGATAATTTATAAAGAAAAGAGGTTTCATTGACTTATAGTTCCACATGGCAGGGAAGGCCTCACAATCATGGTAGAAGGTGAGTGAGGTGCAAAGGCATGTCTTACATGGCGGCCAGCAAGAGAGCATGTGCAGGGAAGCTCCCCTTTATAAAACCATCAGATCTCATGAGACTTATTCACTATCATGAAACAGCAAGGGAAAAACCCACCCCTGTGATTCAATTACCTCCCACCAAGCACCTCCCATGACACATGGGGATTATTACAATTCAAGGTGAGATTCGAGTGAGGACACAGCCAAACCATATTATCTTACCCCTGGCCACTCCCAAATCTCATGTCCTCACATTTCAAAACCATTCATTCCTTCCTAACAGTCCCCCAAGGTCTTAACTCATTTCAGCATTAACTCAGAAGTCCACAATCCAAAGTTTCATCTGAGACAATGCAATTCCCTTCCACCTATGAGCCTGTAAAATCAAAAGCAAGTTAGTTACTTTCTAGATACAGTGGAGGTATGGGCATTGGGTAAATACACCCATTCCAAAAGGAAGAAATTGGACAAAATGAAGGGGTGACCAGCCCTATGGAAGTCTGAAATTCAAGGGGACAATCAAATCTTAACGCTCCAAAATGATCTTGTTTGACTCCACATCCCACATTCAGGTCACACTGATCCAAGTGGTAGGTCCACATGATCTTGGGCAGCTCCACTCCTGTGGCTTGCTGGGTACAGCCTCCCTCCTGGCTGCTTTCATGGGCTGCTGTTGAGTGTCTGTGACTTTTCCAGGCACACAGGGCAAGCTGTTGGTGGATGTACCATTCAAGGATCTGGAGGACAGTGGTCCTCTTCACATATCTCCACTAGGCAGTACCCCAGTGGAGAATCTCTGTGAGGACTCCAACTCCTCATTTCTCTTCTGCACTGCCCTAGCAGAGGTTCCCCACAGGGAACCGCCTGCAGCAAACTTCTGCCTCTACATCCTGGCATTTGCATACATCCTCTGAAATCTAGGTGGAGGTTCCCAAACTTCAATTCTTGACTTTTCTACACCCACAGGCTGAACACCATGTGGAAGCTTCCAAGAACACCATGGAGAAACCCACCCCCATGACTCAATTACTTCCCACCATGTCTCTTCCCATGATACATGGGGACTATTACAATTCAAGTTGACATTTGGATGGGTCACAGCCAAACCATATCAAAAAATAACATAAAATATTCAATGAAAAGCAAGATATTTGGAGAGGCTGGTGCAGATTTTACTTAGGAAGAAATTGTAATTAAGATTGTAATAACACAACCTATCCTATATGTTATCAAGAAATCAGTCATATTCAGTTTCATTTAGCAGAGTTACAAATTGCTCCATAACACAAGGCTCCATTGACTTACGTATCCTTAGTATAAAATATTTTACTATCTTTGTTATTCCTAATTAGATAACATAACTTTGGCTTACATATTTATGTACTTTGAGCTCAAAATGGGCTAGAATTAAATTTGAATATATAGTAATATTAGTATTCAATTAAATAGTCACACATTTTGTCACAAAGTCACTCAATCGTGGATATTCAGTATAAATATATATATATATATGTATACACACACACACAGCTAATATACTAAAATAAATTGCTTGTATAAAATATACTGTCTCATTATTAAAACTAAAAGCCACTTTTATAAAAATCACACGTAGAAATTATATCTACTTAGAACTTTATTCACTGGTGGAGAAAACACATTAATAGTGTGTGATGATCAATTTTATGTGTAATGGGATTAGACCATGGTGTTCACATATTCAATCAATCATTATTCTGGATATTTCTGTAAAGGTGTGTTTTGCATGAGATTAACATTTAAATTTGTGGACATCGAGTAAAGCAGATTACCCTTTATAAAGTACATGGATGTATTAGTCCATTCTCTCTTTGCTATAAAGAACTACCTGAGACTGACT
>NW_012104698.1:5677437-5681127 GCF_000951045.1 Mandrillus leucophaeus | reverse complement strand
GCTCCAAAATGATCTTGTTTGACTCCACATCCCACATTCAGGTCACACTGATCCAAGTGGTAGGTCCACATGATCTTGGGCAGCTCCACTCCTGTGGCTTGCTGGGTACAGCCTCCCTCCTGGCTGCTTTCATGGGCTGCTGTTGAGTGTCTGTGACTTTTCCAGGCACACAGGGCAAGCTGTTGGTGGATGTACCATTCAAGGATCTGGAGGACAGTGGTCCTCTTCACATATCTCCACTAGGCAGTACCCCAGTGGGGAATCTCTGTGAGGACTCCAACTCCTCATTTCTCTTCTGCACTGCCCTAGCAGAGGTTCCCCACAGGGAACCGCCTGCAGCAAACTTCTGCCTCTACATCCTGGCATTTGCATACATCCTCTGAAATCTAGGTGGAGGTTCCCAAACTTCAATTCTTGACTTTTCTACACCCACAGGCTGAACACCATGTGGAAGCTTCCAAGAACACCATGGAGAAACCCACCCCCATGACTCAATTACTTCCCACCATGTCTCTTCCCATGATACATGGGGACTATTACAATTCAAGTTGACATTTGGATGGGTCACAGCCAAACCATATCAAAAAATAACATAAAATATTCAATGAAAAGCAAGATATTTGGAGAGGCTGGTGCAGATTTTACTTAGGAAGAAATTGTAATTAAGATTGTAATAACACAACCTATCCTATATGTTATCAAGAAATCAGTCATATTCAGTTTCATTTAGCAGAGTTACAAATTGCTCCATAACACAAGGCTCCATTGACTTACGTATCCTTAGTATAAAATATTTTACTATCTTTGTTATTCCTAATTAGATAACATAACTTTGGCTTACATATTTATGTACTTTGAGCTCAAAATGGGCTAGAATTAAATTTGAATATATAGTAATATTAGTATTCAATTAAATAGTCACACATTTTGTCACAAAGTCACTCAATCGTGGATATTCAGTATAAATATATATATATATATGTATACACACACACACAGCTAATATACTAAAATAAATTGCTTGTATAAAATATACTGTCTCATTATTAAAACTAAAAGCCACTTTTATAAAAATCACACGTAGAAATTATATCTACTTAGAACTTTATTCACTGGTGGAGAAAACACATTAATAGTGTGTGATGATCAATTTTATGTGTAATGGGATTAGACCATGGTGTTCACATATTCAATCAATCATTATTCTGGATATTTCTGTAAAGGTGTGTTTTGCATGAGATTAACATTTAAATTTGTGGACATCGAGTAAAGCAGATTACCCTTTATAAAGTACATGGATGTATTAGTCCATTCTCTCTTTGCTATAAAGAACTACCTGAGACTGACTGAGTAATTTATAGAGAAAAGACGTTTAATTGGCTCACAGTTCCACAGGTGTACAGGAAGCATGACTAAGGACGCCTCAGGAAACTTACAGTTATGGCAGAAGACAAAGGGGGAGCAGACGTGTGTTATGTGACTGGAGCAGGAGAAAGAGAGAGAATGGGGAGGTGCCACATACTTTTAAACAACCAGATTTTGTGACCCAAGACTTTTCCATCTTTCTGATTTCTTTCTTTTAAAATGGGAATGTGTGTCCCATGCCTATCCCACCACTGTATTTTGGAAGCAGATACTTTTTTTGGTTTCACAGGTTCATAGCTGGAGAGGAACTTTGCCTCAAGATGAATCATACCTGAAGTGTCATCCACGCTTGATTTAGATGATGTTGAGATGAGATTTCGGGACTCAGGGTTGATGCTGGAATGAGTTAAGATTTTAGGGTTGTTGGGATGGGGCTGAATGTATTTTGTGTGTGAGAAGAACATGAATTTTAGGAGTTGAGGGTGGAATGTTATGGCCGGAATTGTGTCTGAAAAATGCATGTTTTGACATCCTAAACCCCAGTACCTGAGAATATGGCTGTATTTGCAGATGGGACTTTAGAAAAAGTGATTAAGTTACAGTGAGGCAGGTAAGGTGAGCCCTAATCCAATCTGACTAGCTTCCTTATAAAAAGATGATCTTAGAACACATAGATACACCAGGAAGCCACAGGCACAGAGAAAAGACCATGAGAACAGGCAGCAAGAAGGCAGCCATCCGCAAGCTAAGGAAAGAGTTCTCCGTGGAAACCAACTCTGATGGTACCTGGATTTTAGACTTCCAGGCACCAGAGCTGCGATAATACAAATATCTACTCTTTAAGCCACTCAGTCACATTATGGTCATAGTGACAATCATGAAGTAGGTCCTTTTAAGTCAAAACCCTCCCACAGGCAAATGCTACAATATTTTTAAATCTCTAAGTCTCTTCCTATTTCACAGGCATAACTTGCAGGAGACAAGCATGGCTTGACAACTTACAGAGTTATTTTCGTGACCACCATCTTCAGCATCCATCACACTGCTGTTAAATAAATTAATTAATTGTAGTTTAGATACAGTCATTTAGAGTTGGAGCTGAAAAGATAGAGTCTACTACTGGAATTTGTTTAAATTGTTAACATTTTTTAAATTATGGAATTACTTCCTCAGTAATTATGAGGCTTACTGAGGAAATAATTTCTCTTTCTTTCTCTCTTTCTCTCTCTCTCTATATATATTTTGCTAGAACCTCCATGCAGACATTTTGCTTCTTTTATTTCAAATACTCATTTAATATTAGTTATTTGGTACAATTACTGTAGTGCAATGAAAAGGGACCAGTAATGGGAGCCTATAACACGGGTTCCCACACTGGTTGAATTTTACTGTTCAATTACTAGATTTTAGTATCTGTGCCAAGATCTTTTCCTGTATTAACCTCATTTAATTAGCACAGTTTTCTCAGCTACTGGTATTATTAAATTTATTTCAGTAAATAAAGAAACTGAAGTTTATAGGGATGAAATACATTTTCAAAGTTTTCAGAACTAAAGACTATGAAGCCTGGGATTCAAATCCAGATTGTCTTTAGATATCTAATTTGTTTATTCAACTGCCATGCTATGGTGTCTTCTTAGTTTTCTGGTATCAGTTTTATTATAGTTGTGTGCTTTGAGACAACCATGCCTTTTCTTTTGTCTCAGTGTTCTCACTTGTCACAGTGAAAGCAGTGAGCTTCATCAAGTTTAAAATACCAGGTTTGCCTTTGCATTCTCTTTCTGTGGAACACTTCTTGGCACCTACTCATTTCTGATACTTTCAATGAGAGATTTATTTTCCCCATTGCTGGCCATGATTTTGTATTCAAATTATTCCCTTATGCTTCAAATGTCCTTTCTATGATCACCATGACATCTGCTCAGAACACCAAAAATGTGTCATCAAATTCACAGGATCAGCCATTTTCAGGGGCAATGGTAGTTCCCTCTTGCGCTCATAAAACCTTTACTGAATCTTAGGGAGTTGAATTTCTGTTGTTAGGAAAGCAGCATAGCTACCCTGAAAGTTTCTAAAGTGAAAACATTTTGAATAAATGCATCCAACAACCAAAACCCAATAATTACATACTTGAAGATGAGAATGAAAGTAGAAGGTACTCAGTGTGCTGAAGAAATACCAACATTTCTAGCCAGACGGGAACCCAAAATGATTAAGCCTTGCCTGCTACTATATCACTGATTCTGAAAGGACTTGAATGGAGCCATACTGGAAATGGTATCTTCCTCTATATTATAATTTTTAAAAAATTGAACTAATATATTA
>NW_012104698.1:5671933-5676492 GCF_000951045.1 Mandrillus leucophaeus | reverse complement strand
GTACCTATTAGGGTTCTCTAGAGGGACAGAACTAATAGGATATATATACACATACACACATACATATAAATGTATATATATACACACACATATACACACACATATGTGCGTGTGTGTGTATATATACATACATATCCTATATATACACAAGTACATATATATGTGTGTGTATATACACATACATATATGTGTGTACATACATATATGTGTGTATATATACGTGTGTGTGTGTGTGTGTGTATATATATATATAAAGCGGAGTTTATTAAGTATTAACTTACATGTTCACAAGGTCCCATAATAGACTTTCTGCAAGCTGAGGAGCAAGGAAAGCCAGTCCGAGTCCCAAACCTGAAGAACTTGGCATCCGATGTTCGAGGGCAGGAAGCATCCAGCATGGGAAAAAGATATAGGCTGAAAGCCTAGGCCAGTCTCTCTTTTTCACATTTTTCTGCCTGCTTTATATTCGCTAGCAGTTGATAAGATTGTGCCCACCAGATTAAGGGTGGATCTGCCTTCCCCAGCCCGCTGACTCAAACGTTAATCTCTTTTGACAACACCCTCAGAGACACACCCAGGGTCAGTACATTGTATCCTTCAATCCAATCAGGTTGACACTCAGTATTAACCATCACACCTATTGACAATGACAATGCATAGCTATGTAATAAATTAATATTTATATCTGGTAGTATAAGAGGTATTTATTTTCTTTTACCAACATTTTCAGGTTTTGTGATGTTGTCACATAAGTAATCATGATTACTTATATGAGAAAATCAGCTTTTTCAATGTTGTTATGCAAAGAAAAATTTCATTTGTTTATGAATACATGTTCTCGAAATAGATTTGTCTTACTCAGTTCAAAATATGAGTGTGTAGTAATTTCATTACCTGTCTCATTACCTACAATAATTTCACTTTTATCTAGCAGAACTAGGTTAGGTTCAAAAATCATCAACCTGCTTATAAAACACTTTCTACTCTACAAGGTAGAAAATTATTTTTGAAATTTTATTTCATTGAGATCATTTTGATTCATCCATGGGTAATAGTATAAAGAAATTATTTCTAGCTGCCCATTTGCTACAAGTACACATAGCTTCACATAATCAATAGAAATATGTGCTTTTAAGCTGAATATCAAAAAAGAAAAATATTAGGTCACTAGATGGTGCCATAATGTTATTTTTTACTTTATTGTCAGGGATTCTGGAAAGGTGTTGCAATCATTTTAAGAGGCATGTTGTCAGATGCCATGAAGAATAAAAAGTAAACTTAAAGTTAACAATTTAGGGAGGAAATATTATTAATCTTAAAAAAATGAGTCATATTAGATGTGTTGTGTTAAATTGAATTAAAATACATCAATGAGACTGGGAACAAGTTTTGACAATATCAAGGTAAAAAAATGTTCCTTTTTAGGTTGAGGTTAGTGATTTTGTTCCTAAAACCACATGTAATTACTCATTACATATGTAAGGCCATACATAGGAAATAGTACTGCTGTCTAGCTACTCAAAGAGGTAAACGAAGCCTTTCATTCTTTAAATAACTAAGTATATTTTTAGATGACTTCTGTTCAATCAAGAGTTTTCTCTGATAATTGGAGCTGGGTCCTGTGCTTTCTGTTGTAATTTTCATTGTTGTTAAACATAGACAGCAATGAATACTATTCGTTGATAGGACGTTTCTCGATATCACTGATACTAGAAAGAAAAACTTCAGCCCAAGGGACAGTTTTTTTCAAACAACCAAAAATATTATACCACGTCTGAAACCAATTGAGAATAACATTCTTGTTTTTGGAAATGCCAGACCTTGTTGCAAGGGTTATAGGTAAAAACACTGTGCACACAGAAACAGACACATATAAGCAGGAGAGAGGTTTATTTGCATTTCTAAACTTCTCCACTGATATAATTACTCAGCAGAGAAAAAAAAAAAACAGTTTCTACCTCTCCAATCCTCAACGACCATTTATATTCACAGTGTTTAGGAGATCTAACAATTTTAGGCACTTTGGAGATTTAATGGTGCAGGAGAGGAGAAAGACTTAAAAGTCTCAAAGTGCTTCTGTATTTCTCTCATTACTGGAAGCAGTTTAACAGTGTACTTCCAGGTCTCCCTTTTACCAGAGTTTGCTCTTTTCAACATTATTATTCAACATGGAAACTGATTTTTCAACCCAAATAGAACAAGAAACCTTTCCAAAAAGGTGTAAATTTCAGTGTCAGATTTAGATACATCTTGATAACAAAATTTCATTTTCCCCAAACACTGATCTGGGATGTTTCTGAGGATAAGCCCATTCATTTCAGGAAGAATTTGTTTAATGCTACTGAGATCACCAGAGATCACCATTTCAGACACAATGCAGGATCTTGGATTTTGGAGGGATTTTGGAATGAAAACAGGGAACAAAGAAAGAGGGTCAGACTGTCTTCAGGGAATATTTATTCTACATTTTAATTAAGCAAGGTAACTGTTTTTCTCACCCATTTAAATTATTACTCCACCCTAAACTTGACAAATTAATATCTAATAATATATTAGCACATGAGAAGCGATTATAGCCTTTCTGTTTTGGGGATGGGGTTTTTTGATGTAATTTATAGTAAGGTTGGGCTGCTCTCTGACTTAGGTGAAGATGTAGTTAATATAGATTATTTATAGGGCTTCTTGACACTCTGTTTTACAGCATGTTTCCCTGGGGATGTTAGTTTGTAACAACCTTTTTCTTCATTGATGGCTATTAATGATACCTGGCACTGCTTTACTTAACAGGCTATATACAATTAAACAGAGGCTTTGACATTTTGACTATGCCTTGGCTGAAACGATGTATATGAATGCTGATAGTCTTATACTAATTCACAAGACTTGTATGCAATAGACACAGGAGTCAAAAGAAATAAAGTATTCTGAGTTTTTGCTTCAAATATTGATTTTCAGCCCAAATCATTGCTTAATTTGGATCAATGCATTGAGCTGAGGTTTCCCCAAGATTAAGTGCCTTGCTTTCTTTCATGCTGTCCAGATAGTTTTATAGATACCAGTGGGACGTTATGTACTAGGCAAAGTGCTAATTACTTCACATGCATTGGCTCTTCTGCCGGTACTGAGTAAAGGGCTATTATTACTTTCATTTTATGGGTGAGGAAATGGAGGTTTGAAGGTGACTAAGGGACCTCTTTAAAGACATGGATTTAATCTGCAATATAGCAAAAAGCAGTTGCTGTAATCTCCAGCCCTGGTGAACCTGGGTTCTGTGCTTTTTGTTGTCATTGGAATTGTTAAACATAGACAGCAATGCATATTATTTGTTGAAAGGACATTTTCCCCATATCTCTGTATATGAAATTGGTCTTAGGATGACAGAGTGAAAGAAACATTAAAATTTATCTGTGGTTGGAGAAAAGAGAAGTCGTTTTGATAACATACAATGAAATAGACAATCACCTGAGAGTTTTTCTACTTCATCCAAAAATGATAACAGGTACCATCTTATATAAATGATTGGTAGCTGTTCAGAGGTCTTATTTAGAATTTCATTTTTTCTCTTTTGCTCTTTTGTGTTTTTCCCTTCCCTCATTTGTTACTATCTTCAGGGCTGTCAATTAAGGTAATCCAACCCAACCTGAGCAATGTTGGCAGGTGGCTTCAGTTAGTCCTATCAAATATTCTTCTCTAATAATTATATTTTCACAAGTAGGACCTACAGATTCAAATTGAGTGGGGAGGGGTTAATCATTCTGAATATTGTGCCCCAAGGAAATTTTCCTGGTAAAAGATCCTTGTTTCTCAAGCCTTCACGCAGCCCACTTCTTTTCCTTTCTTTCCACAGGTGCTTTATATTATTTATAAATCTAAGTTTCCTTGTCAATAGGAGATAATAATAATTTAATAAATCTTTTTTTTTTTCTTTTTTTTTTTTTTAAGACAGGTTCTCACCTCCCTCTGTTGGCCATGCTAGAATGCAATGGCACTGTCTTGGCTCACTGAAACCACCGCATCCCAAGCTCAAATGATCCTCCTGCCTCAGCCTCCCAAGTAGCTAGGACTAAAGGCATGTGCCACCATGCTTAGCTAATTTTTGTATTTTTTGTAGAGATGAGGTTTGGCTATGTTGCTCAGGCTGGTTCCAAACTCCTGGACTCAAGGGATCCACCTGCCTCGACCTCCCAAAGTGCTGGGATTATAGGCATGAGCCATTTCACCAGGCCCTAATAAAACTTCTGATAGCTTTTTTGAGGATTAATTTATTTGAATAATATAAATAAAATGTGGGCACAAAGTCTGACATATAATAATAATTGATACATTAGTTGCTCTTCACCACCCAAAATCTGAAAAACGTCCCCCATCACCACCAAGAAAAAACATTTATACCCTTCCAATCACAGTCCTATCAAAATACCTATGATCTAAGCACCCTTTGGTCCTATTGCATCGGAAAGACCAAAGACTGGTTCCATTGTTTCCATTGTTTCTAGATTGCGATGTCTCCAATGACCTTCTCATTTTGTAATGGGTAATTGTTTCAACTACATAGAATT
>NW_012104698.1:5668091-5670122 GCF_000951045.1 Mandrillus leucophaeus | reverse complement strand
ACTAATACAGCTTCTCAAATATTTATAATCTATATATTAAAGTACATATGTTTTCAAAAGAATCTGGTACCATGTCATCCGCATCTAATGGTGTTACATAATTAATAGTTGTGTTAATATGCTAATAAGTCTGCTCATTTACTGTTCAAATACAATAGTATGTTCAAATAGTGAAAATGTTACCTATGCTCTAGAGCATTATATATATTGTATAAAATTTTTAAAAATAAAACTTTTCAAAGTTGTATTATGAATAGAGCAATAAGAAATGTACACCAATCTTTAGAACTAGCAAAGCAAAAACATTTTTAAGTAATCACAGTGATTCGTTTCTCAAATTAAAAATAAAATCATCTTAAATGTAACAAACCATCAAGGGAACTCTAAGTGCCTGACAAAAATGAGAAGACAATAATGCATCACTCTGTTCCCCAACTCATTTGAGACCTCAGAGTTATTTCCACAAATTCTGAACAGGCTTCTCCCAAGAGGTTGATGAGCTACATAAAAACTTTTTAGATTTTGTGTCTTGAGAATGTGAGTGAGTGTAAGAGTTTGTGTGTGTTTTTAAATGATAAATTTAATACTTATTGAGAAAACTGATTTTATAAATACTATTTCTAGTAAGATGACTTAAAATACAATAACAGACTAGAATCAAACTATCTTGAATCTTTTTGGAAGTTGTTGGAAAATAAATTATAATAATCCGCAATGACAGAGAGTCAATGTAGAAAATCAGTATTTTATCAATGATTGGTAGTAGATAATACTTAAGTGTTCTCCATGTACTAGGCACTATCTAACTGCTTCTGAATATATTAATTTATTTAACCCTCATTATAACCTCATGAAATGGGCTCTATACACCTCATTTTATGGTTGAGTAAAATTTACCCAAAGTCACACACATAGAAAGTGGCAGATGTAAGTTCCAAAATTATGCACTCTAGAATGCTCCAGAGTTTATTCTCTTAGAACTAAACTCTACTGTCTGAGTGATAATATTTTTAAAGGAAAAGAAATAGGGACAAATAAAAAGAAAGGGAGCTTTAAAGAATGGCTGGGTAGGAAATGTATTTTTTTCAATAAGACTATAGAAAATAAAAAGAAAATGAAAAATAAACAGGTATATTAGAATTAAGATAAAGCAGTTGAGTCAAAGGCCATGGTGTTACTCAATTCTGCTGAAATATTATAGTTTAGCAAATGAACTAACTTACTGTTTTTTCCGGTATTTATTGAGTAGCTGCCACATATTGGATAGTGAACAGGATAAGTAGGGTTACCACCCTCTTGGAGATAAATGTTAGCAGGAGAAAAAAGTAATTAAAATATTACAACACAGATACGGAAATGAATATAGACAGATTTGAACATGAATGTGGATATGGATACAGATATAGATCTATATATCCATACACACATGTGTTAATGTCAAATATTGATATGTGTTTTGAAGATAGTAAAGCAATGAATATAGCAGGGCTGAAGAGGAAAAGGTGTTTCCAATGGGAAAAGATTGTTTTTGTGTTCTCCTCCCCAGCTTCAGTGTGCCTTTACTTCTAATGACCCACACCTGTAATTTTCTTTGGAAATCTGCCTTTGGACTAACGGAATGCTTTGCCTACATTCCCAGAAAAAAAAAAAAAAAAGGCCCTTCCTGAAAATTTACTTCCCCAATGGCCACCGAAAGGCAACCTGTTAACCGCTGATGGGCACTTTTCCATGGGGTTATGGAAACTTAAATCTCTTGACTCTATTGGGGAAAAACTCCGAGCTTACTTTACACTCTAGATTTCCCTTATGTTATTGAGTTCAAGTACCTCCATCGAGCTTTGGTATCTTCTTTTCCTTTCTTGCTCCCCCACGCTTTTGGCAAAAACCCCTTGGGAGCATTTCCCTAACAGATCTGTAGTGACTCACTGTCTCAGTTTGCCTGACTGTGAGCACACACTGGGACAATCCCAGGCAACCTAGGATGGTTGGATACTCTACAAGTCATCATCTGGGAAACCTGACCTAAGACAT
>NW_012104698.1:5663886-5665271 GCF_000951045.1 Mandrillus leucophaeus | reverse complement strand
AGGAGTAGAAATCGAAATTTGGCAGTGGGTTTAGGCATTGTTTCCTGGATGCCTCAGTCTTATTCTCAGACACCCTACATATCCTCTGGAGAGGTTTTCAAAGGAGAAAATGCTTTGAACCTAAGTCCTTCTTCTAGCTATAACTCTTTGGACCCAAATCCCTTCTAGAATGTCCTTCTTTCTTCCCTATTAACAATTAAATCATACCTTTTAATCTAAGTGCAACAAACACAGGTTCCCCTAAGAACTGTAGCAAGTGTAGTGACTCACAACAGTCTCTTCAAGTAGAACCTCAGAATCCTCAACTCACTGCATTCCCAGGTAGACACTAGCAGTAGATTGATGTTGGCACCTGGAGTTAATTTTATTTGCCATTCTCATTGTAAAATATTAGGCTAGGAAAATAAGTCCAGAGATTAGATCATTAAATTCAAAGTATTTAGACATTTTATGAACACTAACTAAAAATGATATACTTCTAAGGGAGATAACAGTATATCAGGAATATAAATTAAACTTCAAAAATTAAAAAAGAATACATCTTCATTGATCATAACAATTATAAGTACAACTTTTGCAACAGAAGTTTGTCAATAATTTCCACTGTTTTGACATCATTTTATTCAAATCTCATAACCAGTCTTTCATAGAGTTATTATTATATCTTTTCTGGAGATCATAAAAATGAACCACAGAGAGAGTATACTTCTCAAGGGCACATAACCAATACTGTACAGTCAGTATTAGAGCCCAAAACTTATGATTCTATATCACATTCTTTACTTACATACCTTGTTCTAAGAGTAAAAAACAATCATAAATGCCCTATCAAATGGACAACAGGAAATTCTCTTTTGTAAGAAGTATATATACATGGGAGTGCTCTCAGTCCATTTGACTCATATTGCAAATGAATAAAATGAATTCCAGAGGATTTTGATATATTAATAAAAATAACTATATATTAAATTGTACTGGCTATGAGCCAAGTGCTGTGCCAAACCACTTCGATGATTTCCATGAATTTAACCATTTAAATTTTATAACAACCCTAACAGTAAATGCTGTTGTTATCTCCATTTTACAGATGAAGACACTGAAACATGGACAGAAGTCATGACTTGTTAAGCTCTCACAGGTAGAGGTGGAGTAAGCACTCTGTCTTTACGTTCTGCAACCATAAATAGTACACTAATACAGCTTCTCAAATATTTATAATCTATATATTAAAGTACATATGTTTTCAAAAGAATCTGGTACCATGTCATCCGCATCTAATGGTGTTACATAATTAATAGTTGTGTTAATATGCTAATAAGTCTGCTCATTTACTGTTCAAATACAATAGTATGTTCAAATAGTGAAAATGTTACCTATGCTCTAGA
>NW_012104698.1:5652050-5662081 GCF_000951045.1 Mandrillus leucophaeus | reverse complement strand
AGCTTTGGTATCTTCTTTTCCTTTCTTGCTCCCCCACGCTTTTGGCAAAAACCCCTTGGGAGCATTTCCCTAACAGATCTGTAGTGACTCACTGTCTCAGTTTGCCTGACTGTGAGCACACACTGGGACAATCCCAGGCAACCTAGGATGGTTGGATACTCTACAAGTCATCATCTGGGAAACCTGACCTAAGACATCAGGGATAGCCTCTCTGGAAATACAGTGTTTATACTGAAAAAAGAGCCAACCATTTGAAGAGCTAGAATGAGTGTTTTCTAGGCAAATAAAAAAATGGCAGAAAAAATGGCACTATATTCAAGAGGACCTTGTGGCTGGAGCAATCTACATAAGAGGAAGTATGTGGGTAAAGGAAGATAAAGAGGCAGGAATATAAACAGCCTGCAGGAACTTGGCAGAAAGGGCAAGAGAAGTTCATTATTATACCAAATTACTACATAAGCTGTGGACACCTTTATTGTGTAGAATTTTTATGTATGTGTCTGTGTGTGTGCTTTTTTCTCAATAAAAGTAAGGTCTTGAAAATTTTATTTTTTGAGAGGGTAGTCTGTCAAACAAAATTCAAGTTTAGATAGCACGACACTTTTATCTGGAGAGCATGTGTAGTTTCGATTGCAGAGTTGAGCGTAAACCCAGCCAGGAACTACAAGCCCAGAGATATACCACAGGACCTTCATGCTTGAAATACAGATGCAAAACAGAATGCAGGTTGAGTTACTGTTTATAAATTCTACAACAAAAGAATGACTCCACGTGTTTAGGGATTTGTTCCTATATTTGAATACCTCTGCATAAAAACCTCACTTGTAGCCTCCTGGAGATGCAACATGGTGGAATTCTGAAAGACTTTGACGTTGAGTAATTGCACCATTTCTTTGATCATTGTTTTTATTCTTGCTTTTGCTGTTGGTGATCTACTTTTGGTTTCTGAATCCCCAGTTTCTTCATCTGCACACAACTAGATGTGAGTGTTGATCTGAGGGATTAGACCGTTTTATGCAAATCACAGAGCATAATTCCTCGTAAACCCTCTCTAATTAATAGTTACAATGTTGATAGTGACTGACCCTCTCTAAACCGTTGGCCCTTTTTACACATAAAATAGTGTAAAATAAATGGCAGAAGATAAAGCATAAGAATAGTGTGGAGGATGAAAATCTTCAACTTTGACTGGGCTTCAAGAAAGAAAGCAGGCCAGGCACGGTAGCTCACGCCTGTAATCCCAACACTTTGGGAGGCCAAGGCGGGTAGATTACCTGAGGTCAGGAGTTCAAGACCAGCCTGGCCAACATGGTGAAACCCCATCTCTACTAAAAATACAAAAATTAGCCAGGCATGGTGGCACAGTCCTGTAATCCCAGCTACTTGGGAGGCTGAGGCAGGAGAATTGCTTGAGCCCAGGAGACGGAGGTTGCAGTGAGCTGAGATCGTGCCACTGCACTCCAGCCCGACAGAGACTCTGTCTCAAAAAAAAAAAAAAAAAGAAGAAAGAAAGCAAAACTGCCTGAAGGATCCTCTGGGCTTCAGAATATTTTTCCAAGAACATTTTTCCTTGTATTTGTAACTTTTGAATAAAAGAGTTTACTTGAGAAAGCCCCTGAGAGGGAAAACAAAACATAAATAATTTTACATTGTTCCAAGAACAAGTTAGAGTATCTAATAGGTCTTACCTGTTGGAAATGTTAATGCTTTTATTAGAGTTGTAATGCACAAAATGCAGTCTTTCACTTGAGGAAAGATTAAGAATCATATTATATTATTGATGCACCCATGTAGCCTCTATTAACTTGAATAAAGTACATTCATGGAAAATTAACCCTCTGTATGTTTATGCAAAATAATCTTTCTACAATTTTCTAAAACCTTTGGCAATTAATTCTCTTCCCAGGAGTTAATGAACTTACTTTAAATGCTTTGACGCTTAAAAAGAAAAAAATTTACCAAAAAACTTTTGGTTAAATTATCCAAACCCACACACAGATACACACACATATAATACATGTATATTATATAAAACATCAAATACATTTTATTGAAGTATGTTAACAAGGTTTGCCTTGCAGATAGTTTAATTTAGCTGATATAAACTCCATTCATAGAACAGGAGATTATACTAGGTAGACAGATAAATCCATTTTATATAAAAAAATTTGCTAGAATACTGAATTTTTTATAATAGTCAATTGGAAAGGTCAAAAACTGCTCTGATTATATATAGAAAACACCAACAGTGTTATTTTCTAACCTTGATTTTGCTGGTGAATTTATTTGGGCATTGATGGCTGGCATAATTAGATAATTTTACTTTCAAAGTAGAGGTTAGTAAGCTAATTAACCAACTTCCTAAAGAAGGATTTTGTTTGAGACAACAAAAAAATCGTGAAAATGGTGGAAAGGATTTAAAATTGGATCAACTTCTAGTTTAGTTCTTCTGTTTTCTCTATAGTTAACTAAATGCATAAATTAATGAGCAATTGCATGATAGGCAGTGTCTGGTTACATTTCTAAGGTTAGATATATAAGTTCAGGAGGGCATATACTTTATTTCTGAGAGTCCAAGATGGGGAACCATTCACTAACAAGAAGAAAGTTAGATTTTTCTCCTGAAAATAATGAACTTGGGATGCCCCAGAATTTTATTTCTTATGGTTTCAAAGTGTTTTTGGGTTCTTTTCTCCTCAAAGATTAGGAAATGTTCAAGATTGAGTTAAATAAAGACAATTGTAGAAAAATTTTACCCACCTAAAATTGATAGAACTGAGGATATGACTATGTAGATACTGTCTTCTGTTAATGCTTGTGTGAAAATTATGTGAAACCTTCAACTATAATCTTTAAAGATACTTGGTGGAACACAAATATATAACTTAGTGATTTGTTTATTCAACTTCTCTGCAAATACAACTTCAGGGCGATAGCCTCAGTTACTCTCTGGACTCCCCCTGTAACAGAATGCTGTTCTGATGCTTCCTTCCACGTGCACATTTTCCATATTATCCTGGAAGTGAGGAGTGCTCTCCTCCTGGGGCTGGGGATGGAGATCTTACCTCTCTATACTCAACCCACATCATTCACTGGCTTTTTGTAACATGCCACATCAGACGTATGGTGTGTACCCCAGCTAGGCCATCAAGTTAATGTATTAGCAGGAGTGACAGGAAGGCAGAAAGGCCAGTCTTCTCATGCATTCCTCAGTCAATGGTGTACCCATGGCCTCATCTGTTACAGTGGGGGAAGCCTCTTAGGAGTTGTCAGCCTGTCCCTGCTTATATGACTTTAGGGACTTTCTCTTACCCACAAGGTTCGACATCTCTTAGGCTATCCACAGGCAGTCCCAGGACTAGTCCCTCCACCTGGATGAGCCATGAGCACCACCATCTCTCTGCTGGCATTGCTCATGTCCTAGCAAAAAGACTGGTTATTTCATTCCCAAAATACAATGGTGAAACAGCTAAGTATAAAGGGGTCACTGGAGAACCTTCCACTGGCCTGTCCACTGGGAGGAGTGCTCCCTGGGGTGGAGCCACGGAAGTTCATGCCATTTTGCATGGGAGAGGAGCCTGGCTTCTCCTGTTCTGGGATGGTAATCTGAAATTCAGTCTGTGAGATGGGGGCCTGTTAACAGGAACCTCTCTTGCTTTGCTGAGTTCTTTTCATTTTCACCCAATAATTTCCACTTTTCTCATACTTCCAGGTGTCCACAAGCCCAGTCTTTTCTGGTCGCTTGACAAGGACCCTGTTTTTGACTGAACTAAGGTGAAACTCCTGCAATAATGGGAAGCTTTTTGCCTCTCAGGACAGCATCAAATCTTATGGGTGAACTAGCGTGGATCCCACTTGCTTTTTACACACTCTTTTTTTCTTCTACTCTCTCACTTTGCTGCCTCTATCCTGCCCAAAGCTAGCCAAGTTTTTTTAAAAAAAAAAATTACTATTTTAAACAATACCCCTCAAACAAATGTTCATCTTCAGAACTTGCCACAAATCTAAGTAACAGAAAGACTGACCCACTCTTGCATTTGCTGCTTTGGAAGTTAGCATTCTGGTTCTTAGTTACCTCCACAGAAAAGTCTAACGTGCTCCACATATTCTACCCATTCAACCCTTAAAAATTCTATGTCTGACCATTTTCCATTTGTATAATGGGAAACTCATATATGAGGTCAAGTATTTTGATCATATTGAACTGATACTAAATCAGCATTCTATTTAAAGCTTTACGATTTTATGTGTTTCTTTGCATGTTTCTCTTCTTACTCTCTGCCATGCAGAATCTAAGATAAGCCTAACATTTCTTAGCCACGAATGCTTCCAAAATGATAAAGAAGGCAGTGTATTAGTCTCTTCTCATGTGCTAGTAAAGACATGCCCGAGACTGGATAATGTATAAAGAAAAAGGTTTAATGGACTCCCAGTTCCATGTGGTGGGGAGGCCTCACAATCATGGTGGAAGGTACAGGAGGAGTAAAGTCATGTCTTCCATGGTGGCAGACAAGGAGAGCGTGTGCCAGGACATTCATCTTTATAAAACTATCAAATGTCGTGATCTTATTCACTATCATGAGAACAGAACACGAAAGACCTGCCACCATGATTCAATTCCCTTCCACCAGGTCCCTCCCATGACATGTGGGAATTACGAGAGCTATAGTTCAAGATGAGATTTGGGTGGGGACACAGCCAAACCACACCAGGCAGTATCTAAACTCTCAGAATTCTCAGAAACGATACCAGAAGTACTGAATGCCAATCTCTTGTCATCTATGAGGACAGCCAGACTTCCTAGTAAAGAGGGACCACAATTCAATAAATTTATTGGGGAAAATGGGACTTGAACATTAGAAAAGTCTTGAGATTTCAACAAAATCTTCCATGTCTCAGACTTGAGTTTGTATCCTAGCACCATCACAAACACTTTGACCATGATGAAATTATTTAATTCTGACTAACTCTCATTCTCTTACCTGTATCCTTTCCTTTGGTTTTTGGCAGACATGCCTAGCACAATGCCTAGAACATTGTAGGTTTTCAATAAACATTTGCTGAATAAATGTAAACTGCTATAAATTTACAATGGAGTTGTGTTGTATTAAGACTCTTACACATGGCTTTCTACTTGCCACCATATTGCGTACAACTATAGCCCAGAATACTAGAGCTGGAAGAAATGTTTAAAGTCACCTATGTTCTTTTTAGTTAGAGTGAAAACTTAGACCCACATTAAGGGTATCAATTGCCTGAAAGAGTCTGTGTTGTTGCTAAAAAAGAAATCTGTAAGGAAACAAGGTCAGAAGGTGAGCAGACCTCAGTTTCCAGAGGTTATTACATCTCAAATCAGAGGATTCCTCTTGAAGGAACATTGGAAAATACAAAAAAAAAAAAAAAATGCTGGTGATAAGGGGCTTAAGAGAAAGAATAAAGAAAATGAACAATCAAATAATCCTATAAACATAGAGTTACTCTCATACTAATCAAACAGTGATTTTCCCCATTTTTATTTCTCAGATCCTGCCCTTCAAATAAGCTTTCCATGTAAGAGCTGCTTATAAGCCACAATTGCATGCATTCTGAGGAAGTGAGGAGTGCTCTCCTCCTGGGGCTGGGGATGGAGATCTTACCTCTCTATACTCAACCCACATCATTCACTGGCTTTTTGTAACATGCCACATCAGACGTATGGTGTGTACCCCAGCTAGGCCATCAAGTTAATGTATTAGCAGGAGTGACAGGAAGGCAGAAAGGCCAGTCTTCTCATGCATTCCTCAGTCAATGGTGTACCCATGGCCTCATCTGTTACAGTGGGGGAAGCCTCTTAGGAGTTGTCAGCCTGTCCCTGCTTATATGACTTTAGGGACTTTCTCTTACCCACAAGGTTCGACATCTCTTAGGCTATCCACAGGCAGTCCCAGGACTAGTCCCTCCACCTGGATGAGCCATGAGCACCACCATCTCTCTGCTGGCATTGCTCATGTCCTAGCAAAAAGACTGGTTATTTCATTCCCAAAATACAATGGTGAAACAGCTAAGTATAAAGGGGTCACTGGAGAACCTTCCACTGGCCTGTCCACTGGGAGGAGTGCTCCCTGGGGTGGAGCCACGGAAGTTCATGCCATTTTGCATGGGAGAGGAGCCTGGCTTCTCCTGTTCTGGGATGGTAATCTGAAATTCAGTCTGTGAGATGGGGGCCTGTTAACAGGAACCTCTCTTGCTTTGCTGAGTTCTTTTCATTTTCACCCAATAATTTCCACTTTTCTCATACTTCCAGGTGTCCACAAGCCCAGTCTTTTCTGGTCGCTTGACAAGGACCCTGTTTTTGACTGAACTAAGGTGAAACTCCTGCAATAATGGGAAGCTTTTTGCCTCTCAGGACAGCATCAAATCTTATGGGTGAACTAGCGTGGATCCCACTTGCTTTTTACACACTCTTTTTTTCTTCTACTCTCTCACTTTGCTGCCTCTATCCTGCCCAAAGCTAGCCAAGTTTTTTTAAAAAAAAAAATTACTATTTTAAACAATACCCCTCAAACAAATGTTCATCTTCAGAACTTGCCACAAATCTAAGTAACAGAAAGACTGACCCACTCTTGCATTTGCTGCTTTGGAAGTTAGCATTCTGGTTCTTAGTTACCTCCACAGAAAAGTCTAACGTGCTCCACATATTCTACCCATTCAACCCTTAAAAATTCTATGTCTGACCATTTTCCATTTGTATAATGGGAAACTCATATATGAGGTCAAGTATTTTGATCATATTGAACTGATACTAAATCAGCATTCTATTTAAAGCTTTACGATTTTATGTGTTTCTTTGCATGTTTCTCTTCTTACTCTCTGCCATGCAGAATCTAAGATAAGCCTAACATTTCTTAGCCACGAATGCTTCCAAAATGATAAAGAAGGCAGTGTATTAGTCTCTTCTCATGTGCTAGTAAAGACATGCCCGAGACTGGATAATGTATAAAGAAAAAGGTTTAATGGACTCCCAGTTCCATGTGGTGGGGAGGCCTCACAATCATGGTGGAAGGTACAGGAGGAGTAAAGTCATGTCTTCCATGGTGGCAGACAAGGAGAGCGTGTGCCAGGACATTCATCTTTATAAAACTATCAAATGTCGTGATCTTATTCACTATCATGAGAACAGAACACGAAAGACCTGCCACCATGATTCAATTCCCTTCCACCAGGTCCCTCCCATGACATGTGGGAATTACGAGAGCTATAGTTCAAGATGAGATTTGGGTGGGGACACAGCCAAACCACACCAGGCAGTATCTAAACTCTCAGAATTCTCAGAAACGATACCAGAAGTACTGAATGCCAATCTCTTGTCATCTATGAGGACAGCCAGACTTCCTAGTAAAGAGGGACCACAATTCAATAAATTTATTGGGGAAAATGGGACTTGAACATTAGAAAAGTCTTGAGATTTCAACAAAATCTTCCATGTCTCAGACTTGAGTTTGTATCCTAGCACCATCACAAACACTTTGACCATGATGAAATTATTTAATTCTGACTAACTCTCATTCTCTTACCTGTATCCTTTCCTTTGGTTTTTGGCAGACATGCCTAGCACAATGCCTAGAACATTGTAGGTTTTCAATAAACATTTGCTGAATAAATGTAAACTGCTATAAATTTACAATGGAGTTGTATTGTATTAAGACTCTTACACATGGCTTTCTACTTGCCACCATATTGCGTACAACTATAGCTCAGAATACTAGAGCTGGAAGAAATGTTTAAAGTCACCTATGTTCTTTTTAGTTAGAGTGAAAACTTAGACCCACATTAAGGGTATCAATTGCCTGAAAGAGTCTGTGTTGTTGCTAAAAAAGAAATCTGTAAGGAAACAAGGTCAGAAGGTGAGCAGACCTCAGTTTCCAGAGGTTATTACATCTCAAATCAGAGGATTCCTCTTGAAGGAACATTGGAAAATACAAAAAAAAAAAAAAACTGCTGAGCGATGATGGGCTTAGGAGAAAGAATAAAGAAAATGAACAATCAAATAATCCTATAAACATAGAGTTACTCTCATACTAATCAAACAGTGATTTTCCCCATTTTTATTTCTCAGATCCTGCCCTTCAAATAAGCTTTCCATGTAAGAGCTGCTTATAAGCCACAATTGCATGCATTCTGATTAAATTAACAGTCTGTTACCATTAGAAACGGCTAAAGGGTGTTTTTTTATGTAAACAAAAAGATTGTTCTCTTAAAGAGTGACAGTCATCTATATGGTTCTTATTAAACAAATATTAAAACAGAACTTAAACAGAAACCAACTTCTGCCAATTCAAGGATCACCGAGAAGACAAATTATCTTCTGTTGAAAATCATATACTTCCTTTATTTGTCCATCTATTTAAACCTGTCAGTCAAATCTCACTACTTGTCTGGTCCTTTGCTTGGCTCTGGAAATACAATGGGGACCAAAAAAATGATACAGTTTCTGTTCACATGCGACACCCTAATGAAGGTGAGGGGCATTAATGAAATATAGTCACATGAATAAATGTATAAAGACAAACTGAGATTATGTTCAAAAGGACAGGACAGCAACTCTATGAGTGCACATGGCAAAAAGACAAACAAACAGATCTTAACATACACTTGCATTTTGGTGGTAGCAGCTGGGAAGTTTTCTCGAAAAGTGATACTGGAGCTGAAACCTAAATAATGACTAGTAGTTAAGCTGGTAAAAAATTATACATTATTTGTGTGTGTGTGTGTGTGTGTGTGTGTGTGTGTGTGTGTGTACTTATTCAGAATAACATAACATGTGAAATGTAGGATTTCAGGTTCTATTTTGCATTCAAAGCAAGATTGATTATTTTTAAAATAAGAAAGAGTAGTACCTGTTTACCAGGAGACATCCAAGTTCATGATTAACTTGCATACTTATTTAATGGAATTGCTTTAAAATCAATACACTTTCAACTCTGAGTATATGCGTTTAGCAAGCAGCTCTCAAGGTTGCTATCTTCTCCAACAAAATACAGTAGTAGCAAAATCTGATGAAGCAGAGGAAAAGCATTTAAAAAAATGCAGGATAGAAACAGAATGAGAAGTGCATTACCTCCCAAGATACCATTCTGGCTTCTGCAATAATAATGTGGAGTCAAAAGGCAATAGACTACTTAATAAAAAAAGAACTTCTAAAAAATGTAAGCATCCCAAATGTCTGTATTTACATATATGGTTCACTTTGCATTTCAAAATCATTTGGAAATTCCCTAATCCTGAATAAAAAGATCAAAATTACTAGTTGCAGAGTTAAGAGAAGAATGTACTTTCAAGTACCCTCGTTATAAGTCCTGGTGAAAATTTTACTTGAAATCAATACATAAATTACTTATTGGGCTGAAAACAGAGGGCATCATTCAAAAGAGAGCATTGGCGACCTTAGCTCGTTAGGCTGGATGGTTAGGTGAAGGGCATGTCTTCCTCGTGCGGAAGGGTGGGTAGAAAGGATCTTAGGAAGCCCTGTGAGACCAGTAGGGTTAACCAAAGGCATGTTCATTCATACATATTTAAAATAAACATCCTGATGAAGACAGTTAGCATATTTCTTAAAAAGACTGGAATATTAAACCCTAAGAAATTCCTAGTCTAGTTAAAAATAAAAGAATTGATTCTAAGTGGAAGCTATGGCTGTATATTTGTGTTTGAAGGGAAAATTCATATCTTGAAAGGCCTGTACCCAAAATAGAGTCAATCACATAAATGCCATCTGAATAAGACACTTATATTTGGTAAGCATAAATCCACTCTGAAATACCATTTCCCTAATAAACACTTTAGTTGTTATTCTTGTGTCTCCTAGAAATACTAATGCAGTGATAATAAGAAAGCATACTTACAGTTTCCACTAAATTTAGAATTTTAGTAATTGAAACACAGATGCAGTGGCTTCAATGGGAAATTAATTTGGTATTAAGTGCCCTGCTAGTGTTAGATACACTCGGCATGAACATATTGCTTATACTGGTGGTGATATACACACAATATAA
>NW_012104698.1:5647730-5649920 GCF_000951045.1 Mandrillus leucophaeus | reverse complement strand
ACTAGTGACTCTTCAGTACTTCTTTTTGAAAATGATGCTTTTGTCCACAGTCCAGTCGCCATAAGTAGTCACATATCCCTGCTTATGTGCAAGGAGGATGGGGAATGGAGTGAAGTAGATGATATATTTTATAAGCACCATTGATACTAACAAGCTCTAAAGCAGCAGGTACAGCCAAGGTCTAAAACAGTAACACATTGTGCCATTGGCATCATGCCTTTAGGTTATGGTATGAAAGTGGCAGGGCCGAGGGCATGTCCAGGCATGAGTGTGGTTGGCACCTGATGCAGGTGCTAAAAGGATGAAAGTGAGTCTGCCAAGGATTCCAGGCTGACTTCTGCCTTCACTGAGGTATTCACTGAAACCCAGCAAAAGGCAATATATTAAGTTTCCAATGTAATTTTCTCAGATATGTGTGAAGATGGAATTCATTATACTGGAGAATTGAATATTAAAGGTAATTAATGAAATTGGCAGCTCTTTTATTCTTAGTATAAGCTGGGAAAATTCTAGGGTTCACAAAATAAAGCAGGTTTGCTAGTTTCTAAGACATTTCTTCAAATGGAACAAGTGACAAGAAAGTAAGAAAGTAGCTGTATTTTTTTAGTTCCAGAAGTTTCTGAACTTCTAAAGTTTTAAAAAAATAGAATAAATCATAATGGAATTAAAATTATTATTCAGTTTTCTGTTTTTTCTAGCAGATATTTATTTCCTCAGAGTTAAGATCTTAGTAATTGTGGTGAAAGACATTTGCTAAAGCAGCAGAATGTAACTGTAAAGAGAGCAAACTCTAGAGCCACTGGCTCTGCTGTCTTTTAGCTGCGTGTCTTTTGGCCTTAATTTATTTATCTTTAAAATGTCTACACACTTCAAAGGAGGACTTTTAGAATCATTTATTTCACAGCAAAGATCTTGGCACATTCTTCATATGTAATAAACTCTGCATGCTATTAGCATTATTAGTATTATTGGGATTGCTATTTTATTATTAATTCCAGATCAAACTACTCATGCGTTGTTTGGAGAATGATGCAGAGCACAAAGGAAGGCTTCACTTAGACCTCAGATATGACCCAGGAATATTTTTAGTCAAAGATGAGAGATTTGCATCCTGCTTTTCATTTGCTTGTTTGGTTATTTTAAGTTCATGTATCAATCAGTGTCCAGAAAAAGAGAAAGAAATCACAGCAATAATTTAAACTGTGGGATGGTGTGATGAATTTAGTGGAGGGTTAAGTACTAAAAGACTAAGAGGTCCAGAAATTGCAAATATAGAGAACAGCAAATATGTGTGGGCTGAGGAAAAGTGAACAAGGAAAGAGCCAAGAATTTAGAAGATATTGCCCTCACTACCATCCAAGGCTAACATTCTTCTTGAGGAGGATAAGGCTGCCATAGGAATATATGAGCTGCTGGGGTGGCAAAGAAATGGCTCAAAGGGAAGGGTCAGTGCTGGTTTATAGAAACCAGTCACCAAGTGGTAACGAAACTTTCTGTCATAGCTGCTGCCTTTTGCTTATCAATCTGCTGGCTCCTGTGTTGGGAAAGCATATTGGAACCAGAGAGAGAGTCCCCATCCTCCTGCTCTTTGGTTCAGTACTGTGCCCATCAGGTGCCTTCTATGCACAAAGCCTAACTTAGAGCCAGATGGTAAAGGAGAAATGTTTACAGGGTCCAGTTCCAGTATTATTAGGAGGGAGCTGTAATATAATACCTGATTACTATCACAGACAGTGGTATTCTGGAGTTAGTTACGCCAGCTTGGATGAGATGATTATGTGCATTTCTTATCAGCTCCACATTCAGTGGCATCTTGTAGATAGTTTGAAATTGACTAATGAGGAAGTGTCTAAACAACAGAAATCAGCAAATATTATAATTTGGTGCTTCTTGTTGTTGTTGTTGGAGAGCCAGTTTATTAGCACACCACTGGATACAGCCCACTTCACGGAGAACAAACATACTATAAAAGAAAGAATTCAATTTAAAAAACTCATTGAAATGCATAAATAAATGGAATAGTTCTTTTCTCAAAATCATCAGCTGTAGAATCTGGCAGTGTACATTCCATTCTCTACCATTTCCTAGCTTTGTGACATGCAATATAATCTTCTAAACTAATAGTTCCTCATCTGAAAAAAAGAGAAAAAAATTATGACCTCTGGCAGGATTGTTCTGAAGATTGAGCAA
>NW_012104698.1:5643364-5645120 GCF_000951045.1 Mandrillus leucophaeus | reverse complement strand
CACAAATAAAACTGAAAACTCAAGAGAAATATGCATTGATTAAAATGGAAGAATTTTTAATGACATATTAACTCAGAATTATAGTTTATTATCTATGAGTATAAAATTTTAAATTATATATAAAAATTTTAAAACAATTCTGTAACATTTACCTTGATAGCCAACATTAACTAAACATACTATATTTTGTAACGAGTAATCCTTTACTGATTAAAATTTTACTTTTTTCTGTAGGTGAAAGAGGAAAACATGGATTGAAATCTGTTTTTTATTACCTTACAGAACCTCAAATGTTGATTTTCCTTTTAAGTCACTTCCTTTCTTCCTCTCTCCCTCCCTTCCTCCCTCCTTCCCTCCCTTTCTTTCTGCCTTCCTCCCTCCCTCCCTCATTTCCTTCCTTCCTTCCTTCCTTCCTTCCTTCCTTCCTTCCTTCTAAAAATATTATAGTCTGTTGTAGTCTAGGTGCTATACTATGTGTTGGGAAATTAAATAAATGTCTAATGAAATGGGTTCCCCTCTTCATAGAATTTATGGTCTAGTGATAAAACAGGTGTTAATAAATAATCACACTGGAATAGTTACTTTGAAGGAAAGAAGTCATTGTGTAGTCTGATGACTTGAGGATTTCAGAGAAAACACCCTTGAAGAGGTGAAAGTGGGGCTGAGATCTAACAAATGTATAGGGATTAGTGAGGCAATGTGTGCTGGGGTAAGGGTACTCCTAACAAAGAAAATAGCCTGCACAAGAACCTAAAGTGACAAAATTCATGGCAACTTTTGGTATATAAAAGAAATCCTGCAAGTAAATGTTAGGTACCTATAGGAAAACGGATGAGAAATGAAACTAGAGTATAACACTGTCCAGATAATATTTCACGTTACGGATTTTGGTCTTTAGTCTAAGACCAATTTAAAAATAAATATTTAAAGAGTTATATTCACAGAAATGGTATGGACAGAGTTTCATTTTTAAAGGATTGTTTTATCTGCTCTATGGAAAATAGATTACATGATACAGAAATTAATTCTAGGAGTTAGGATGCTATTGAAGAGATTCAGACCAGATATAATAATAGCTTGTGTTAGAGTGGTAGTAGAAGGTATAGAAAAAGAAGATGAGAGTTTCAGATACTTATGAGGTAAACTCCAGCTGCCAAATGAGGCAAAGAGAGGGGATGAGGATGACTCCTAGTTTTCCAAATTTGCTTGTATCAGAAGAGAAAGATTAGATGGGAAAAAGTACATATATTTATAGTACCTTTATTATCACTACTAGTTGATGTCAGGGTGGCAGATGGATAATGTTTAAGAATGTTAGAGAAGAAGTTGGGCATAAAATATAAAAAAGGAAAGTCAATCATCAGAGGATGATTGAAACAACACAAGTTGATAAATTTGTCTGGAAAAAGTGCATATAGAGTACTTATTAATCAACATAGGCTCTATGGCAGTAACAACTCCTAAATCTCATTGGCTTAATATAAAAAATTTTATCTCGTTTTTGTTTTTGCTTTTTTTTTGTATTTATTTGTGTGTGTGTTTGTTGGGGAGGGTGCGTTCTAATATCACTTATGTTACACGGTATGGATGACAGATATATTCAGCTCCAGTTAGCGTGTCAGAGAACTAGGCTGATGGAGGATTCACTGTCTTGTAGCTCGATGGGATCTCTGGACTGCAAATTGGGGCAACTTCCTCCCTCAGAGAATATTTGGTAATGCCAAAATACATCCTTTGTTGTCACAACTGGAGAGGA
>NW_012104698.1:5637545-5641644 GCF_000951045.1 Mandrillus leucophaeus | reverse complement strand
CTGCCTTTTGCTTATCAATCTGCTGGCTCCTGTGTTGGGAAAGCATATTGGAACCAGAGAGAGAGTCCCCATCCTCCTGCTCTTTGGTTCAGTACTGTGCCCATCAGGTGCCTTCTATGCACAAAGCCTAACTTAGAGCCAGATGGTAAAGGAGAAATGTTTACAGGGTCCAGTTCCAGTATTATTAGGAGGGAGCTGTAATATAATACCTGATTACTATCACAGACAGTGGTATTCTGGAGTTAGTTACGCCAGCTTGGATGAGATGATTATGTGCATTTCTTATCAGCTCCACATTCAGTGGCATCTTGTAGATAGTTTGAAATTGACTAATGAGGAAGTGTCTAAACAACAGAAATCAGCAAATATTATAATTTGGTGCTTCTTGTTGTTGTTGTTGGAGAGCCAGTTTATTAGCACACCACTGGATACAGCCCACTTCACGGAGAACAAACATACTATAAAAGAAAGAATTCAATTTAAAAAACTCATTGAAATGCATAAATAAATGGAATAGTTCTTTTCTCAAAATCATCAGCTGTAGAATCTGGCAGTGTACATTCCATTCTCTACCATTTCCTAGCTTTGTGACATGCAATATAATCTTCTAAACTAATAGTTCCTCATCTGAAAAAAAGAGAAAAAAATTATGACCTCTGGCAGGATTGTTCTGAAGATTGAGCAACGTAAACCAGATAAAGAGACAGGCACAGAGTAAGTCTTTTCTGAGTGTGAGTGATGATGAGGATTAATGCCACATAACATTTCAAAGAAATTTGCTCAAAATTTTAATATTAAAACTCAGCTAAATGTATCATGTGTAAACTGACAGAGATGTTGGTCTTCAAAAAGTTTGCATTACAATTCATTACAAAAGTCTTTAAAATAGTCTAAAGGAATAGACCATTTCTTTAGAATACAATATTATGTTTTATATTATTATGTCTTATAATTTTCTGATATTTATGTTACTTAAGTTAATAGTTTATTTTCTGGAAAAATTATCCTAAGTGGTCATCTGAAACATGAAAGAAAAAATATTTTTTTTTTCCTTGTAGCATTGATAGTGCCTGGAACACAGTAGGTGCTCTGTAAATGTTGACTGAATAGATTAACAAACAAATGAGCAAATTAGGTAGATATTAGCATCAACATTTCTGAATTACAGAAATGAGGCTTAGAGAGGTTAAATGTTCCCTCAATAGAGCTAGAAAGTGAGAGATCTAAATTATCTGGACTATTAGATTCTCGAGATAAACCATTGTGACCTATGCTTGGTGCCCATTAGAACAGTCCCTTTTTAGAGAAAAATTACAAGGTAGTTCAAATTAGGAGAACATTTGAAAAACTCTGATGTGAAAACTGGAGTCCTAAAGTCCTAAATCCTCCCCACATTTGGAAATTGGAAAAATTGACAATTTCTCTGTGTTTTCTAAATTATATCAAACTCAATTCAGGTGAGTGATTGTATTAGTCCATTTTCACACTGCATGGCTGAGGAGGCCTCAGCAAACTTACAGTCATGACAGAAGTGGAAGCAGGCACATCTTACATGGAGGCAGGAGAGAGAGAGAGAGCTGTGAGGACAGAGCCACACTTTTAAACCATCAGATCTTGAGTGAACTCACTATCATGAGAACAGCAAGGGGGAAATTCACCCCCATGATCCAATCACCTCCCACCAGGCCCCTCCTCTGACATGTGGGTATTACAACTTGAGATAAGATTTGGGTGAGGACATAGAGTCAAACCATACCAGTGATGGTAAACTATGACACTGTCCTAGCAAATGTAAAATTGGTTGACCTCCTTAGGTGGAATGAGTTTAGTATTGTATGGTTTTCTCTTCTGCTTCTTCTCTTTTACTGATTATTTCATCTAATTTCCAATTAAATCTCATGTGAGTTATATCAAGATTGGTCACTTTTATTTCAGGATTCCTTTTTTTTTTTTGAGTTGGAATCTCACACACTCTATGGCCCAGGCTGGAGCGCAGTGGTATAATCTCAGCTCACTGCAACCTCTGCCTCCCGGGTTCAAGTGATTCTCTTGCCTCAGCCTCTCAAGTAGCTGGGATTACAGGTGTGTGCCACCACATTCAGCTAATTTTCATACTTTTTTTAGAAACAGGGTTTCTCCATGTTGGTCAGGCTGGTCTAGAACTCCTGACCTCAAGTGATCCTCCCAAAGTGCTGGGGTTACAGGTGTGAGCCACTGTACCTGACCAGGATTCTTACAAGTTCTGATCAATATAAATC
Organism: Mandrillus leucophaeus; assembly: GCF_000951045.1. Classification (NCBI taxonomy): domain Eukaryota; kingdom Metazoa; phylum Chordata; class Mammalia; order Primates; family Cercopithecidae; genus Mandrillus; species Mandrillus leucophaeus. The sequence goes on along the minus strand of NW_012104698.1, from coordinate 5,639,386 downwards.
TCTCTTTTATGTTTCTTTCAAGGCCTGCAGCAAAAATATTTTTTGTTAAAAGTTTTTTACAAAATATTTTTCCTGCCACATGCTCTGCATGTGATATTTCTATTTATTTGTAAAACTGCGGAATCTGCCAAATTGGACATTTCTATACTATAAGAATTCTTCTCTATGTGTGCTAACTAGATAACTTTTTCTCTCCCTCCTTCCCTCCCTCCCTCTATCCCTTCCTCCATCCTTGTCCCTCATCTGTCTTTTTCTCTCTCCTTCTCTTTCTTTCACTTTCTCTCTTTCCATCTTCCTTCCTTCATCTTTCCCAAGACTCTTTTATAGACTTTGATTAAAAAATATAATATACTACATGATTATTAAATGAGGTAATTTCATTATTTTATAAAAACCTTTTATACTTGGTTATTTTAATTAAAAATGTTCTCATAGAATTTTTCAGGTGTTTTTATTAATGCCTTGTTCCTTTTATAAAATGCTAAAATGTGTTATAATAAAAATAAAACAATAAAATACAGTAAAATATGTACCTTGGAATACTTAAAATCTTCGATCAATATCAATTTTTTGTTGTTATTCATTCTCTAACTTTGAAATAAACTTCAAATATATGGTTATGCAACATGTTGGATATTTTATTCTGAATTGTGTGAGAGTATGAGGCATATGATATATGCTAAATAAAATAATGAAGTCTACATAATGTTTTTTCCAAGGGTTATGGGACATTTTTCAAATACTACTTAATTTTCTAGTGGCAAAATTCACTCAGAGGATGAAAAGGTCAGAGGACAACATACTTGAGTAATTCAGTTATTACAAATCACTATTGTCCAATTACAATAACAGGACTATCTGTATCAACTTTTGTAAATTATAAATCCGTTTTACACTCATTGCCCCATTTGGTTCTTACCACAATCAAGAGTTCTAAATGGGACAGATATGTTTTACTGATTTTAAAATTGCTCAGAGAAGATATTAAATACTTGTTTGCTCGATATCTTCAGTTAGTGGCGGACCTGATGTCTTCTCTCACTTAAGCTGCAGACTTTCTTGGTACAAAGTTCCTATTGATAGGACACTTTGTTATACTCAAGGCATCCTTGACTTCAGCAGTGGAAGGAAATGTAAAGATCTCAGAAATAAATTTCACAAAATTGGCTCTTGTTTAAATGTTAGAGCAAGTCAGATCAGTTTGAATCTTATCTCTGTTTTGTAAAAATCTAATTGGCACAATTGGAAAATCGCCACAGTAGGAATAGGTTAAGCATATGGGGAAAATTGCAGTCACTCTGACACGTTCCTATGGATCCACCTAATCGATTATGTCTATCAGATCCTAAGAATTCACCAAATGCTTGTTTTATTTTGTGCTGTACCCTAAAAAGAATTCTGAGTCATTTGGTAGTAAATCAAATGTATAATTATTTACAAAGTATATATTTTAAATCCATGAAAGTTCATCAAATTGTCTTAATCAAATTGTCTTACTGGGAGAACACAGGGTGAAACAGCGACTTTTCTGTTCTGCTAAAAATCATCATATTTATTGTACAACTGCCATTATGACATTGATGAATATCATAATGAAAAAATATTCAATAATAATGTCATTAATTTAACAAATGTAAGCATTCTAAATTTACATGTCTCCTATCAAATCCTGTCAATACATATGCATGATTTGAGTACTGTTAGATGACTTGCGTGGCTGCAATTTTATTGTCTGACATTTTTTCTTTTCTTTTTACTTGGCGTGATGTAAGACACATTTTTTCAATTACTACTTACCCTTCAAAATCCTGATTTTAATAGCTGATTTTTTTTTTTTTTTT
>NW_012104698.1:5627810-5628401 GCF_000951045.1 Mandrillus leucophaeus | reverse complement strand
AGAGAGAGAGAGAGAGAAATCACAATAAGAACAAAAGAATAATAAAAATGTTTGACTAGGAAAATAAATAATGAAAATGTTTGACTAGGAAAGTAAAAGATTATTATACCCATACAGCTGGATTATCGTTTAGTCGTTTATATATGACTTTTAAAAAGTACGTAATTTAATAAAAAGCCAAAGAAAATGGATTGAAAAGCATTTGTTGTATGTGTGTGCATGTATAAATTATTTTAATATTTTAGAAAAAAGTATATAGAGAATAGACATGACAGGTGTATTTAAAATGTTATCAGTGTTGAAGTTTGGGGAAATTTAGAGGCTTTTTATCTCTCAACTGTGGGTTTCATAGAAGGGGCACACATTACCTTAAAGGCATACACATCCATAGACACACATGCATACATATGATATATTTAAAACCAAAACTACTACTACTAAAGAACAACTGAACATAGGAAAGTGCAATCAATTCTTCTACGTGCTTCTGAAGGTAGCCCCACTTCCTACTCATCAGACTCATGGTTAGCTAATCCCTTTATTAGGGATTTTCCTTTTCAGCTGTAAAGCCTTCAAGCCCATCACTAAAAC
>NW_012104698.1:5623268-5625320 GCF_000951045.1 Mandrillus leucophaeus | reverse complement strand
TTGGGAGGTCAAGTCAAGGAGATCATTTGAGGTCGGGAGTTCAATGCCAGCCTGATGAACAAGGTAAAACCCGTCTCTTCTAAAAATACAAAACTTAGCCAGATGTGGTGGTGTGTACCTGCAGTCTCAGCTACTTGGGAGGCTGAGGCAACAGTATTCCTTCAAATGAGATCACACCACTGCACTCCAGGTGACAAAGCAAGACTCCGTTTCAAAAAAAGAAAGGACCCCAAAAAGCAGCTAGGCCTGAGAGCTTATATAATTTTTAATTAAAGAAAAATTGTCTCGTCTCCAAAATTCAATAAATTCAATAAATTGTGGAGACAAAACAACAGAAAACTGTGGAAAAGTGCATAGGAAATATATAAAGGAAGTTGGTGGAAGATAAAGGTTATTTTAATAAGATTGATTTGCAGACCCATCTCAGTGCCAACTTCAGTTTTTATGGCCACAAAACTTTCCAGGGAGGAGAGACTACTGGTAAACTTTGTTTCTCTCTGTATCTATTTGGCATCTCTCTGTATCTATTGATTCTCATTTGCCTTCAGCTCAAAGTAATCTTTATGCCAAAACAGCATATTTTGGGGTGGTATATTCTGGGCCACTTCAAAGATTTCAGAAAAAAAGTTCTATATCTCTAATGGAATAGTTGGGTGGTCTTACTTTGTTGAGCACTCTCCATGGTGCTTAGCTTGTTCCTCTGTAGAAGACCTTCTTAATTACTGTTAATGGAAAGACACACTTGAGTATTCCATGTGCTAAATATTCTTACGACACTTGTTAAGGATTCGATAAATGTCGTTCTTGCTCCATTTAACCTACATTTATTGAGCATCTACCATGTGTGAATTCAGCATATCCCAATAATAAAAAAATGAGTAATATGAATAACACAAATTGCATGTCCTAGAAAAGCTTCCATGTAGGGAGTGTAAATATGTCTTGGGATTGCACATTAAATAAATATGTTAATATTCCATAAATAAGGCCAAATAGTGAAATGGGAAGGATGCGGGGAAGGTTTTCCAGATGCAGAACGCACAAAAATAACTGACAGGTTTGTGCGCTTTTACATTTTTTATTTATTTACTTTTACTTCATCTGAAATGGCTGGATAATTCCAACAAATGTTCAGCCCTGCAGTGCATACAGACTCAACACTTTCATTGCTGAGAGAGTTTATGATCATTTCCAATCCACCATTCTTCAACTCACCCTCCCTGACCTTCATTTAACACAGAGAATCAGAGCCTGGCAGTACCTTAGGAGAGAGAGGTGCCAGTGCCCTCATCACGTAGCTCTGTGTGAATACAGAGGAGATTAAATTCTATAACAAAGAAATGCTGTCATTTTTCTTGTACCAGGTTTTGGAACACATTTTCTATCATCTGTGTAATAAATCTGAAATCTAAATTGTCCATTACAACTTTATATTCCTTTAAGCTAGTCCTACCCATTCACATTCATTATGCATAGTAACTAGAAAAGCTATACAAATTTCACTTCTATTTTTGACAATAACCTAAGACTCTTGTGGATGCACTACCATTAATACTACTTTGCAAATTAGTAAAATTTGAGTCCCATTTGAAATCCTACCTCTGTCTCCTTAGATTTGTCACCCAATTGTGACTTTCCTGAGACTCCCCATTCCTTTTTAGAGTGCTAAGTTCTGTTCACCACCATAGTTTCCCTTGTTGTGGATGTCTGAGATTAAGCCTGTTCAGCCATGATGAGGCTGACTCCAACCTTGCAAAGATTACTTTTGTCTTATTTCCATGCCTGCAATGCATAGAATTAAATTAAGCCCTAGGTACAAGCTATAACTCCTCAGAAGTAAAACATTGAGAAGATTAAGGTGGTGTTTTCACAAATCTAAATATGTGATAAAATTTCATAGAACTGCAGACACACACACACACAGACGTGAATGCATGCAAAAACTGAATATGTTTTGTAATCTAGTTCTTAGTATTTTGCCAGCATTAATGTCCTGATATTGATAAAGTACTATTAGAGAAAGATGGTAGAGGTTAAGCAAACCTCACCATA
>NW_012104698.1:5616426-5618658 GCF_000951045.1 Mandrillus leucophaeus | reverse complement strand
GCCCCACTTCCTACTCATCAGACTCATGGTTAGCTAATCCCTTTATTAGGGATTTTCCTTTTCAGCTGTAAAGCCTTCAAGCCCATCACTAAAACTCTCTAAGCTTTTGACCTCTGCTATTCTTTTAGTTACTGACTGACTCTCATTTGAAAACCACTTTCATGTCTTTGGCTTTTAGTAAACTTCTTTTCAAAGATCCTATTCTATTGTGATATGATGTAGAGCTCTGTATTCTGTTTCATTTTGTTTCTTGGTGGGAATGGGGATATGGCACACACACATTCACTGTTTGCTTCCAATATACCAGGCATTGAGCCTATATGTCAGGTGGAGTTACCTATGAATACATTATGGTCTCTGCCTCAAAGAGACGACAGACCAGGAGGAGACAGAAACCAAAACAGATAGTTTCTTTGTTTTCTTTTTTAAAAACAGCTAATTTTAATACCAAAACACAGGGAGGCCTAGAGGCAAAACAGAGCAGGAAGGGAATGATCATACGTTGTTACTGAGTACCCACTGTTAATCAAAAGCAGACATTACCTATCAGCAATCCTGCAACCCATCTTCCCTTGTAATGAGTTCTGCCTCTTGATTATCCAGGGTCATTCATTTACCCCACATACTCAGCCACCACCTCTCTTTACATCTCTTTGGAGACTAGCGTTCTCAGCAATGCAACCCTAACGTGGGAAGTGGTAAGCAGGCATGGGCATGTCAGACCAAGGAGGGATCATGCCATGAAACATTGCCCTTTGAATTTTGTAGCTTGTGCTGCAGTGCTTCTGGCAAACAGAAACCTACATGTTATTGTGAAGTATTTAGAAATGAGTGTTTTTTAATGGTAAACTCTCTAGGCAATAGGAATAATAAAATCTTTCATAATAGAAGAGAAAGTGCAATCAAACACCAAAACTTTGGAGTCAGTCAAATAAACTACCCACTTTAAAATGAGGAAGATATGAACAGAACCCAGATGTACTACTGTGAGATAGCCTATAAAGAATATCCAAATTATTTTTATAGTAAGTATTGACCTTGCAAATACTTCTCTGTTCAATATGTGCTAAATTATAGGGGTGTGTTGTTCTCCACATACTATCATTATATTAACTTTAATAATGGAGTCATTGATTTGTGTGACAAAAATAGGTTTTTCATACTTGTATTTTTAGACAATTTCTCCTAAAGCATTAGCGTATTTTATTTATATGGCATCATTATGTTATTTATCCTATAAAGTTTAAAGATTACTAGTTTTTTTAAATCATTAACTTATTTTCAATATAAAATGAGACTTTGCTCCAATTAATGTATTTTTTTCAAATCTACTTTGTCTGCTAGTAATAATGCAATTTCTCATTTCTTTTTCTGTTTGTTGATATTTTCTGAACATATGTTTAATTCTCCTGTTATTAGTCTTGCATTAATAATGTAAACTTTAGTAGTCTGTTACATTGGTGGACTCCAATGAATGATTTCTTCCTGTATTCATGTCCTTGTGTACTCCTCTCCTATTGATTCTGGGCTAAGCATGAGAACTGCTGTAACCAATAGAGTGAGATGGAAATGGAAGTTCCATCCCTAAGGTTTAAGACTTAGAAGTTTCTGATTTTGCCTCTTGAGGGAAGTCAGCATTTTAAGTACCCTGAGACTATAATGTCTGAGAAGCCCAAATTAACCACATGAAGAGGCTACTGGACAAGATCCAAGAGCTACAAACAATGTACATCCCAAGACCCAGACACATGATCACTGCAAATGCATCTGAACTAGCCCCAGCAATTCAAGCTACCCCAGTTGCTGCCTTGTGAAAAACACAGACAAACCCATCCTCACTGTGCCTTCTCTCAATTTCTTAGCCTCAAATTTGGGAGCAAGTAAATTGACTCCTGCTCTAAGAATCATCTACATAAATGTGGGTTATTATTACACATTTCAATTTTTAAAAACCTAGGAAAAATAAAATATGTGAATACAGCTATCTGAGTATTAGTAATTAAGAAAAGTCTCACGAAAGCACTGGGAATAAAAAAGAAATTATGTGTTTTTTTAATTTTAAAAAGTGAGGAGTAGACTCTCAGTAAATTAGTAAATAAAAAGCAACAATTTTAAAAACAAAAACCTGAAGGTAGCAAGAAGAATGAATTTTTTCAAATAAAAAACTTTCATAAGGAACAGAAATAGTAGTTTTCAAACTCAAGTGGGCATCTAAATAACCCAGAGGACTTA
>NW_012104698.1:5615268-5616376 GCF_000951045.1 Mandrillus leucophaeus | reverse complement strand
TTTTTTTTTTTTTTTTACTTTTCCTTTTAAATGCATTGATCATAAAACAAGCCTGGCAGAACTAGAGTTCATTATGCTTTTAGGCCAAATACCTGCAATGAGTTTCAGAGTCTGTCATTTTATTTCAAACTTTATTCCTCTACCACCTCGAGTCCATTTATAGTTTCATTTATTTCCATCTTGAAATCCACTTTTTCACTTTATTCTTTTTTCTTTCTTCCTCAGTTTTCCCAGGTGAGGTTATAAAACCAAACTGTGGTGAGCTGGACCACGGGAACATTTGGGGAATGGAGGGAAGAGGGAAGAGAAGAATGAGGAATATAGATCAGCCTAAGCAGCCTGTAGAGGCCAAAGGATATCTTTGCAACAGTTCCTTGACTATTCTGCTTCACTTTTTCAGAATAAGCAGCTTCTTACTTTCTAAGTGGTTCTGTAAATCTTTCTAATGAACAGCAGTGCTCTTTGTTGTCCTGCTTCACACAGAATAGGGAAGAAACTGTGTGCGCTATTCTTCCCTAAAACAACTCTTGGCAGATTTCCCCTGATTGCTCCTGAATTCCAAATTATTATTTGCATCCATATAGTTGGGATTTTCCATTAAGAAGACTTCTTACTTTAGAGTAATTATTTATACTCCATTAAAAAATTCCCTAATTCATATTTTGGTTCTCATTAAATAAAATTAATTAAATTAGATCATTTTCCCCCCAGAAAAACTAAATGTGATTAAGATGCAAGAGAGAAAAATAATAACAACTTTTTTCTCTAATCTCTTAAGTTTAGTGGTTGGGACCCTGCAAATTAGACTAACAGAAGACAGATTAACAGGAGTAAAATTTCATTCTTACATCTGCATATAGAGGCCTTCATAGAAAAACAAAGACCCTAGTCAGGTGGGGTGGCTCATGCCTGTAATCCTAGCACATTGGGAGGTCAAGTCAAGGAGATCATTTGAGGTCGGGAGTTCAATGCCAGCCTGATGAACAAGGTAAAACCCGTCTCTTCTAAAAATACAAAACTTAGCCAGATGTGGTGGTGTGTACCTGCAGTCTCAGCTACTTGGGAGGCTGAGGCAACAGTATTCCTTCAAATGAGATCACACCACTGC
>NW_012104698.1:5609937-5611293 GCF_000951045.1 Mandrillus leucophaeus | reverse complement strand
GTTTCCCTTGTTGTGGATGTCTGAGATTAAGCCTGTTCAGCCATGATGAGGCTGACTCCAACCTTGCAAAGATTACTTTTGTCTTATTTCCATGCCTGCAATGCATAGAATTAAATTAAGCCCTAGGTACAAGCTATAACTCCTCAGAAGTAAAACATTGAGAAGATTAAGGTGGTGTTTTCACAAATCTAAATATGTGATAAAATTTCATAGAACTGCAGACACACACACACACAGACGTGAATGCATGCAAAAACTGAATATGTTTTGTAATCTAGTTCTTAGTATTTTGCCAGCATTAATGTCCTGATATTGATAAAGTACTATTAGAGAAAGATGGTAGAGGTTAAGCAAACCTCACCATAGTCATTAAGAAAAGGAACTATGTTTTCAGATGATTGGGATTCAAATCCAGCTGTACAATTTCATAGCGATATGAATTTGAGTAAGCTCTTTTAGGATTTTAAAGCTGAAATCTTCAGTTCTCAAACTGGGATAAAATGATGTCTATTTCTCAGGAAGACTGAGAATGGAATAAAATAATGAATGCAAAGAATGTGACATAGACCTTGGCACATAGTAAAAGCTCAACTAATCTTTCTTTAAATTGTTTAGCATAATGATGAGGTTGGAAGTAAGAGTCAACTAATATACTCTGTAGAATATGTATTTCTCTTTGAAATCCAGCCAGTACACACTATTTCGGTTGAAACTCCCTGGTTATTTTAAAGAAAACTGCATGAACTCAGTGCCCTCTGAAATGACTTAAGTCCCAAACCCTCTTCTAACAGAATCAGCAATTTGTGTTATAACGCAATACTGAAAACGTCACTACAATTTCTACTGAAAATCATCTGCTTTATTTACACAGAAAAAAAATGGTTAGTTCTTTCTTCGGTGTTTCTAAATAGTACTATTTCCATTTTTCTTATGTGCGTTTGAATTATGATTTCATGCTAACACCCAGAGATTATTTTAATCTGATCTCCTGAGAATAATCTGTGAGGTATAAGATCCAAACTTTTAAACAAGGGGATCAACTCTCAAAAAACTTACTGGACTTCAATTGGCATTCCTTTTCTTAAAACAAAAAGTGACTTTATTCTCCAACGGCAAGCATGTAAAATGTTACAATTGCAATATGATAAAGCTGTAGCACGCATATATTACTTTCAGTGAATAGGCAGTTTTCATAGTATGTCTACACTTGTCTTCTGACCATCTTGCTGGAAAACAAATCCAGATGTCAAAAAAAAAAAAAAAAAAAATATCAATACTAACCTAAAATCTAAATGGACTAAATGCCACACCTAAAAGACACAGAATGGCAATCCAGATTAAAAAAAAAAAAAAAAA
>NW_012104698.1:5609398-5609887 GCF_000951045.1 Mandrillus leucophaeus | reverse complement strand
AGAATAGTTGCTGAAACAATTTCTTAAATGATTCTGTTAGAAGAGGGTTTGGGACTCAAAAATCCAACAGAAACCTGGTTCAGGAATGCCACTTATAGTGACGAAGACATAAATGTCATTTGAAAAACAAATAATTTATATTGAAAAAGTATCTAAGAAGATGTAGATTATTGGCTACTGTATGAATATTACATTCAGCATGTAGGAGAAGAAAAAAACATGCACATTAATTTTGTGAGAAAGTCCCATTTCCACTATTCTCTCTTGTTGTTTTTCTAAGTCTCAGATGCTTCCAGAAGCGAGCTTAAGAACTGGGATAGAAAAATCACAGTAAGGGTAGGGCCTGGTGGCTCACGTCTGTAATCCCAGCTACTTGGGAGGCTGAGGCAGGAGAATGGTGTGAACACAGGAGGTGGAGTTTGCAGTGATCTGAGATCGCGCCATTGCACTCCAGCCTGGGTGACAGAGCGAGACTCCGTCACAAAAAAA
>NW_012104698.1:5524584-5607757 GCF_000951045.1 Mandrillus leucophaeus | reverse complement strand
TGAGACGGAGTCTCACTCAGTCTCCCAGGCTGGAGTGCAGTGGCATGATCTCGGCTCACTGCAAGCTCCGCCTCCCGGGTTCACGCCACTCTCCCGCCTCAGCCTCCCAAGTAGCTGGGACTACAGGTGCCCGCCACCATGCCCGGCTAATTTTTTGCGTTTTTAGTAGAGACGGGATTTCACCAATCCCGAGGTCTCAATCTCCTGACCTCATGATCCTCCCGCCTCGGCCTCCCAATGTGCTGGGATTACAGGCGTGAGCCACCACGCCTGGCAACCCAGCTAATTTTTAATTTTTTTGTAGAGATGGGGTCTTGCTATATTGCCCAGGCTGGTCTCAAACTCCTGGGCTCAAGCAATTCTCCCACCTTCGCCTCCCAAGGTGCTAGGAACAGGTGTGAGCCACCGTGCTTGGCCCTCTTCACAAGTCTTAAGTGATACTGGTGTTGCTGGTCTTGTAATCATAGGCTGGAGCCACTGAATAAGAAAATAGAAAAATAATAAAGATAATATTAAAAGATAATAATAAAAATAATAAAGATAATACAACTGAGTATAATTCAAATATCTAGAAGAACGTCAGAGAAAATGTAAATTTTCAAAACTTAGAAAGAAGTAACATCTAGCCCCAGATTTTAAGAATTGTAAAAATATCAGATGAAACAGATGCATCCTTAGATTTTAAAATATGACGGGAATACATGAAACTTCAACTTTATTAAACAGAAATTATCCAGAACTTACCCTAAAAGTCATCAGGTAATGCTAAATATTCAAAGCTAGAGACCATTATTTTCAAAAAGGGAATTGACAGTGACAGCCAATTATCATCCAGTATCGTCCTGGACAATTTAGCCAGTGGAACATGTCAAAAAACAAAAGCATTAACACACAAATGTTAGAAATTACCGCTAAGAAGGTACAATTAATGCCAGATCGTATGGTTGTATTACACATACAGAGATAAAAAGTATAGATTAAAAAAATAGAAAAAACTGTGATATTTCCTATCTCCAAGTTTGTTATTATTCCCCTTGGCCTGTCTGTCAGCATTTAGATATTTAGTTATTGTCAACAAAACTGCAACCTGGAGAGATCACTGTGATATACATCACAGAATTGAAACATATGCCTCAAAATTTCACATTTTAATATTTTCAAGGGTCCTGGAAAATTCTATTTCATCTTTTACATGTATTCAATCACCAGGTCTCACTGGATATACATTTCCACTGAAGCTTCTCATTTTATCCCTTATCCTTGCTTATGTGCTCAGTTATACTTACCTCCTAACTGCTGTTTTGCCTTTAACCTCCCTTTCTTGAATCCATCCTGCTCACAAGGCAATTGTGTTCCTTCTCAAACACAGATCTGACCACAGCATTCCCCAGCTTCTGACCAAACACCATAGCATTGCCTATAAATCTATCTTACTAACGTATTTTCTGTTTCAAAATGTGATAACATGGGGTCATACACAAATCAAAAGTCAGGTTCCCCTTCCCTTGTAATCTTGTGTTTATGTTATTAGAATGATAGATTAATAGACAGATGAATAGACAGATAGGCAGACAAGTATAATATAAAATATACTTTTTAATTAAATGTCCCTTTTATGTTCCCTGATTTTCTAGATGCAAAACTGTGTGTTTAGCAAGAATTCCTGGAGGAGATAGTTAATAGCTATATGAACAATTTGTAAGAATATTTTAAAATAAATGGTTAGAAAACCTGATAAAATTGTTTTACATTGGAAAACACAGAAATCCTTGGATCTTTAAGAGACTTTATATATTTGTGTGTGTGTATATATATGTGTATGTGTATACACATACACACAAACAACCTGCTACACCTCCTACAATCCATATGTATTTATGAGCACCAATTCTGTACTTTTGAACATAGCACCCTTGTTTAGAACAGTAGTTCTTAACCTTGCATTTACATTTGATTATCCTAGGGAGTTCTAAAAAACATTGATGCCCGAATCCCATCTCTATAGATTTTGCTTTAATTGTTTTGGCCTGTGGCTTTGACATTAGGAATTTTAAGGACTGGGTGATAGGATTGTGTTGCTAAGGTTGAGAACTACTGCTTTAGGATCTTGCTTTTTAAAATCCTTGAAAATAGAGTGTATAAATTTCTTAGAGATATTTAAATTGGTGTGAACTGCCATATTTAAGAAATAAAAGTCATGACCAAGAAGTCTCTAGACATCAAAATGTCTTCAGGAGTATAAGGCAAATGTCAACTCTGGTGTGTTGCATAAAGCAGACTATTGCTACTCACGCACTCTCTCATTTGCCTCTTTTGTGGCATTCTCCGATTTCTAATGAAGCCACAGAGATTACAGGAAAGTGAGGGAGAAAGTTTGGTGTCCTGAGTGGTCTGGGAGGACTAACTGAGCAAGCCTGTAAAACATACAACAGAATAAATGAACACCGAATATCAGTTGACATCTCTCTAATCTTCTCTGTCGAAAACTGTAATAAATTTGTGACGCATCAGCCGGGCACGATGGCTCACGCCTGTAATCTAGCACTTTGGGAGGCCAAGGCGGATGGATTGCCTGAGCTTAGGAGTTTGAGATCAGCCTGGGAAACGTGGTGAAACCACGTCTCTACTAAAAATACAAAATAAATAAATAAATAAAATCAGCAGGGCGTGGTGTCGCATGCCTGTAATCTCAGCTACTTGGGAAGCTGAGGCATGAGAATCTCTTGAACTCGGGAGGCGGAGGTTGCAGTGAGCCCAGATCGCGCCATTGCACCCAGGCCTGGGTGACAGAGAGACTCTGTCTCAAAAAAAAAAAAAGAAAATATGTAACACATCTTTGTTGGAAAGTGTCCTTTTGGGATGTCCCTAGAGCAGGAGTCTGCAAACCATGACCCATGGGGCCAAATTCAGCCCACCTCTTGTTTCAGTACAGCCTTTGAGCTAAGAATAGTTTTTAACAATATTATGAAATGGTTGAAAAAGATCAAAAGTTGGCTAATTACATGAAATTCCAATACCAGTGTTTATAAATAAAGTTTTATTTGAACAAAGGCAGACCCATTTCTCTCCCTATTGTGTATTGCTTCTCCAGTGCTACAATGACAGAGTACAGGCATTACGACAGAGACTATATGGCTCACAAAGCCTAAGTTACTCATTATGAGTTCCTTTAGAGAGTAACTCTGGTGACCACTGATAGTTTAGGAAATAGCTGGTTTATTCCTTAGAAATCAATATCTAACACATTTATCCTCTTCTGCCCTTATTGTACCAAGAAGAAATCAAGCGATTAAAGAGTAGTAACTGCCACTCGCAATTTGAGCAAAATAAAGTTGATGAGCTAACAGCAAAATTTCAAAGAAGAAAAAAATCAGCATAATTTGTCCTTCACAATAAAACAAACAAAGAAATATAAAATCTTTGATAAATTAACATACCTATTTAGATAAAAGCATCAGAATCTGGGCATTAAGAATCTCTTTCTGCTAGCAAATACACTGTTTGGCAAAGGACCGAAAAACTATCTAAAAAACAAACTAGAAACTGAAACAGCCAAGATAGAAGATACAGATAATCATACTGATAAAAAGAACGTCTTTTAGAAAAAGAATTCTTATTTGGTATTGATGGCCACATGTATAACATTTTATTGGAGAGAAATATAATGGATTATCTAAATTAAGTCTAGAAGTCAAAAACTATTTCACATTCTTCTCGCAGGTAAATCCATTAATAAGAAACATTATTGACACAGAGAGTTAAAAGTTCTGATTTTGTAGCAACGCCCCATCTCAGCTGATTCCAAATGGACATGGGCATTGCTGAGTCATATGTATTTTACTGATACCCTAGATTCATGTGCGCAACACATATTGAAGAACTGTGGTAGATGGCACTTGGCAAATTAATTCTTGAAGACATAGGAGCAAATCTTAAATCTATCATTCTGTAGCTTTTTAGTTTTAGCAAGTTACCTAGCCTATCCATTCAATCCATATATTTGCAAAATAGAGCTATTAAGTGTACCTGTGGTGAAAACTAAGTTAAAAAGTAAAAATAAGAAATATGAGAAAATGTTCTATAAAGAGTAATAAATGCCATAATTTTAGTTTAAAAACAAGGCAAACATCTTTTTAAAAATACTTTAAATATTTACAAAAGAATTTCCCACCTGTGTATTTGTGGGCATCACTGGTGGCAGAGAGGAAGCAGTGGAGCATATACATATTCCAGAGAGCCTACCTTTTCCAGATGATGTCGGGAGATTTCCTTAACCTCTGCTTTATGAGTTGGGTTTGGTTAATATACCCAGCAATAGACTAAAGAGAGGAAGAAAAGAAAGGCCTTGGGTATTTGTAAAGATTAAGTTTCATGGGTCAGCTTGGCTATGCTATAATGCTGAATTGTTTGGTCCAACAATAGTCCAGATGTCGCTGCAAAGGTATTTTGTAGATATAATTAACATATACCATCACCTGACTTTAAGTAAAGGAGGTAAATATTGATAGTGTAGGTAGGCTTCATTCAATTAGTTGAAGACCTTAAGAGCAAAAACTGAAGCTTCTTAAAAAGAAGGAATTCTGCCTCAAGACTGAACTATAGAAATTGTTTGAACACTCCAGTCTGCCAGCCTGCCCTATGCATTTCAGACTCAAGATTCTAACATCAACTCCTGTCTGAGTTTCCAGTCTGCTGTTCTGCCCTACACATTTAGGACTGCCTAGGCCCTGCAATCACATTAACCAATTCCTTAAAATAAATCGTGTGTGTGTGTGTGTGTGTGTAACTGTTTTAAATAATTCTTATAATTATCTCCCTATCTATCTATCTATCTATCTATCTATCTATCTATCTATCTATCTATCTATCTAATACAAAGAGATGTCTCCTATTGGTCTGTTTCTCTGAAGAACCTGGCCAGTACAGTATTGGTTCCACTGCTCTGACTCTTTTGCAAGGTCAGTGCAGGCATTTGCATCTCAGTTCCCATTATGTGGCCCTCTTTACCTCTCTTCTCAATATGCACTTCCATTTACTGCTTCCTCTCCTTTCCCTTTTAGCCCTGGTGGTGATAAGAGAGCCCACCTGTTTCTAGTCCAGATATTCTGCATTATATCTTTTGATTTCCTTCCATCTTAGGCACACAGTTGCAAACAGTATCTTAATTTAGCTGTCTTTTAAATATCCTAATTTGAGTATCTTTAGTTTTCCCACTTGAATCTGGACTGATACAGCACTTCACAGGTGATCAGAATAAAACAAGAAGGTCTCCATAAAATGTTGAAAACAATGCCTGCCCTATATTAATGTCATCAACAAAATGTTAGCCATCGTTAGCCTGATTGTGCAAGTTTAATCTTCATTGCAGTGGTTTCTCAACATTCAATTTCTGCACCGATAAATCTTTTTAAACATGTTAAAAATCCTCCTCATCTTTTCTAGATCCTGTAGTCTTTCTCCAGGGGATGCCAGCAGCATCTTGGCAGTAATTCAAAGGCTGCAGCAGCCTCAGGGTCAAAGATTCCGCCTCTCCAGGGGCCAGGGTCACTTTGCCTGTTCAAGCAGGGCCAGTTCCCTCCAGGCAAAGTGGGGGAAAAATGATCTTTTCAGAAGCAGAAGCAAGGAAAATAAAAAACTCTTTCAATTTTATTGAGATGGGAATGAAGGCGGTGTGCAATGATCCACTCTACTTTGTTCAACAAACAACACAAGATAAACCATTTTGGGGAAGGAGATAAAATAATATTTTCATTTTGAGCCCCAGAAAATTTATTTTGTGCCAAAATATGGGACTTAGTAAAATAAATACATTTTTATATCTGTGAGGGAGTATCTGTGAATTCTTCTTCCTCATCCATGACTCTGTCGCAGCAACACGTACATCCCCACCTGCCCTTCCAGGTTCTAGTAACCATTTTCCAGGCTGAAGTTGAGACAGGCAGGCAGGCCGCTTTCCTGTTTCAACGTAGAGAAAAATAATAAAAGCTCCTTACTCAGGCTGTAGCGTATCTAACTTCCAGCCAATCAGCAGCAAAAGACCCAAGAAGCTATTAAGCATAAATCCCTGCCTTGGGGGCTAGGAGATTCCCTCAGACCCCACATGCAGTTAGACGTAAACTTCACCTGATAGTGAACTTTTCCTCATTTTAATGCTAAAAATCATGCCCGGGGTGGAGATTTAAAATGCCAACGTTGGCTGGGCCCAGTGGCTCATTCCTGTAATCCCAGCACTTTGGGAGGCCAAGGAGGGTGAATCACGAGGTCAGGAGTTCGAGACCAGCCTGGCCAAGATGGTGAAACCTAGTCTCTGCTAAAAAATACAAAAATTAGCCAAGTACGGTGGCGGGTGCCTCAGGAGGCTGAAGGGGGAGAATCGCTTGAACCCGGGAGGCAGAGATTTCAGTGAGCCGAGATTGCGCCACTGCACTCTAGCCTGGGTGACAGAGCAAGACTCCATCTCAAAATAAAAGAATAAATAAATAAATACATACATTAAATGCCAATGTTACATGCAAAGTATGCGGAAGCCTGTGGAGCTACCATGCAAGCGCTAGAGAACCCCCTCCTATACAAGCGTTGATAAAACCCTTTCCTGTAGAAAGGCCGCTGAAAACTCAACCACCTACTACCCTCAGAGAGCAGCCCATCCTTTTCCTTTTGTGGTGCTGGCTCCCTTGTGCGCAAGCTCAATACAATTTAACTTTCACTTTGCTGCTGGATCTGGTGATCGTTCTGATTTCTAAGAGATTATAAGAACCCAGGGCACAATCCCGGTAACAAAGCTTGAGTCATGTTCCGAAACCAAGGATCTTCTCAGCTTAACATTTGTTTCCATTGTTGACAGGAAAAAATAAAGGTTACTCAGTATGACCTCAAAATACATTTGTAGCCTCATGTTCTATTCAACTCAACCACTTGGAGCTCTCTGGGCATCTGGGTGTATTTTATACTGTTATTATTTGGGATGTATGTTTGTTTAAATTTATTTCTCCATTATCTTTGTAGATCTCCTTGTGTCCACCCCTGGCTTATCTCTGCAGCTCATACTGTTCTTTCACGTTTCAGTTAGGTCGAAAGGAAGCCTCATCTGTTCCCCAAATTTAATATTTCTATGTTACCATAGCTCAGGATCCTCAGCCTACCTTCCTGTACTATGCCCCATCCCATCCCTGAGAATTATAATTGCTTTGGCATAGAGTGAGCATTGGATAAAACCTTGGCCAATTAATGGACAAATAAATGAATGAAGAAGCAGGGGAGCCAAGAAATGTTAACAAATATAGGCTCTTGTTATTATGTTATTATCATTATTATTATTGTTATTATTATTAAATTTAGTTTTTTTCTCTACAAAGCTGTTCAGTGGTAAAATTTTGAAAGCATGGGGTGGGCCTCACAGCTTTCTCGTCTCAGTAAAAACCCCTCAACTCATACCTTTAGTCTCTGGCTAGTCCTCAGAATTCAACCAGCATTCCCTGAAAGCCCTCATTTGCATGTCTTTGTCCATGTTCTCCTTTGACCTGGTATTACTCGACATGTATCTTTCAAAGTCTATAGAAAAGCAATTCATCATTAGCCTTTACCATATTCTCTACTCACAATTAATCTCTATACACTTTCTTATCCTATTAAATGTAGCTAATACTTGAGAGAGGCAATATAATCTAATGACAATTAGATATGAGTGATGACCTAGCCAACTTTGTAACTTCAACTTTGGAAAGTAGTTTGCTCTCTGAGCCTTTGTTTCTTCATCTGAAATGTGGTTACAATCTACTTATTTTGCCTCTAGATTATTAGGACTACATGCAAATAGGTGTGTGAAATAAATTAGCATAACCCTGGCACAAAGGGAGGTAGTGGACATTTATTATACATATACTCCTTGAAATCAAATGATCCTAGAAATTTGTCAATCTGTTATTAAATTTTGAAATAAATCTGCTTTTCATTGAAAATAATTAGCTATATAAAGTGTTTTACATTTTAAAATAAGCTTTACATTAATGATTCTTTATAAATGTCTTTTCTTTAAAAACAATGATATAGTAATTGTGTTGGCAGTGCAGCATTTTGGAAGTAGTAGTCTCATTGAAATGCAATTGCCATCTGCTAGCTATTCACACTTGATTCCCACTTGCTGCTTGACCTCTTTTAAATAGGCACATCCATTTTCATCTTTGAATTTATTTGTTTTATGAGGTCATTGACTGCATTAGCAATGTGTGTGACCAATGGGGAATGCTCATGACTGAGAAGGGCCAAATGAGGGAACAGTAGTTCACCATCTTTAGGGCCCATGGTGGGAAGAGGAAAAGAAGAGACGAGACAGGAGGATAAAAAAAGAAATTAGGTTCTCAGCCAAATCCACAAAGAAGAGATTGAATCCATTTGTCTGGAACCTGATCAAGATGCAACAACCTTTAGCCTTCAGCACATTTAGGGCAGAGTTTGCTGCAAAATTCCAAATGGCTTTGCAAGTAAAAGCAATAGGTTTCGTCGTTGTTGTTGTTGTTGTTGTTGTTGTTGTGTTGTTGTTGATTTCCAGTCATTTTTATTACTATAACAATTGAAATTTCAAATACTAAAGTCAAGTTTTTCTCTATTTGAGAAGCAGAGAAAAAGAACATCAGAATTGAGACTTTCCATCTTTCTACTTACTGTACTAGAATATTTCAATGTACTCAACAATAAAATCTTACTTTTCCAATTTTGGTAACAGGATAAAAAGTAAGGTGCTCTCTCTGGGAAAAAGAATCAAAGGAAATCTGTTTGATAACGAATATATTACTCTATAGTTTCTATCTAAAACAAGCTAATAATTTGGTGACTATTTGGTGAATATGATTTATTTAAAAAGCATATTGATGATACTCCAGTGGATTTTATTTTGGTCTAGAAAATTCTGAAAGATTGCCTGCCTTAATCAAATCAATTAGGTAATTTCTAAAACCTAGTTTTATTTTTGAAACATATATACTTGAAATTATCAAAGTTGTTTTGTTTTTGCATTTCAATTCATCATTGGCAAATTATTGTCAACAGCAGAAACCTTCTTTGGAAGAAAAATGGAAAACTTATATAAAACCCAAGTGTGTGTGTGTGTGTGTGTGTGTGTGTGTGTATTTGTAATTAGAATATATATATCTATATATATTCTTTTGTAATCAGAGCCATTTTAAATGAAATAAGGGAGAGTTCTTGAATTCGCATATGTGAAAACAATTAAAATTCTACTTCATGTCACTGTGAGTAAAGAATCCTAACCTAGAAATTCTACAAAGTTGTACAACAATAGAGCAAATTTAGAATGTTTAGACTTCTAGTCTAATGCCTTTTCTGAATATGTTCAAAGGGAAGTCCCTAGGTAGGATGCATCAGGCTCACCTTGTGCACATATCAAACATAAGCTAAAGTTTCCTGAGCCCCATCTTAGATTCACTGAATCAAAATCATCCACGGCCCAGGATTTTATTAGCTCCCCATATTATGCTTAGTGTGCTTTGAAAATTAGGAAACACTCTTCTTTTTGCTCCAACAGAGTCGCCTTTAATCCTTTGTCTTGTAGGCGTTGCATTAAACTTGCTTTCTTTCATCTATTTATTTATTTCACTATTTTTTAATACTTATGTGTTGGGTATTGATTGTACTATGTGCTGGTCATACAATATTAAGCAAAACATTCAAGGCCTCTTCTTTCATGAGGAATTAAGTGAACCGAACATTAATGAAGCTACTCAAACAGTTTGACAGATAACCAGTAGGCTGTTTGCAGTATTTGTCCTGATAAAGGAACAATTAGAAGCAGTATGTTGAATTGTAGCACTTACCTAATGGTGATCTCCCTTCCCTAGAATTTCCTGAGATAATTTGCAGTAGTTTACATGGTGGTATGTTAATATACCTTTTATTTCTAGTAATTCCCCATTGAGTTTTTTCCTTTATTTCTCCCTCTTTTTTTATAGCCACCAAGAACTTCTGTTTCTTGGTCGCAGTGGCACTACATGAGTTACCATGGTAACAATGCGTTTTGGAGGATAACAAAAGTAAATATGCATGTACCATGTCAGCACATCAGCTGCTAATTCCTGGAGGAGGGCTGAAATTGTGTTTAGCAGGCTTTTGCTTTGAAAATGGTCCAAGTTTTGTTTTTAAATATATTTTATGAATTGAGTATTTGTAGTTTATTAATTAGAGTCAAGAAAGACACTTTTTAACAGCCATGCAGAAAGGGTCAGAGAGAATAAAATGTCTCCTTTAAAGACAAACATGATTTAACGAATTAGGTAGAAGGGACTAAATTAGTCATGCTAAAAAAGATCAAAATGACATATAATATTGTGTACTCCAAAGAGACGTTTTCATTGATTTCTTAAATTCAAGGAACAGAGACATAAATACAGTCAGCATTTATGTAGTATAACATTCTACATCAGAAAAATAGAATAAGATAATGTGAAAGCCCAAAGGATCCTGGGAAGCCATCCAAGTCCAAGGTAACACAGTGAGTGAGTGGTAAAGCTTGACCTTGAACTGATTCCTTCTCACTCAAAGTTCATTATTTCCCTCCATGAAACTTGGAGTGCTGCCTTTTAGCAAATAGGGTGTAATAACCAACAGTCCCATTCCCTGTTGTTTCCTTAGCCTGCTGCCATGGCCACCAGCTCATCACCTGTTACCTGTAATATTCCAACATGCTCCAAATTCTTTCCCCAGCCTTCTTTCTTGACCTCCCCAATCTATTGCCACACTTCTAGGGTAAAATGTCAAGTTCTCAAAGCACATAGCATCGTGCAAACTGTTTGGTTTTGTTTTTCAAGGCATTTCCTATCGGAGACCCAACTTGTGTTGTAGAATAATCTCCCACTGTTGCTCCAGTTAGCCTCTTGGTTCCACAGCTGTCAAACTACTTGCTGCCCCTTGAACACTCCAATTCTTTTTCATGTTTCTATACTGTTGCTCAGCCTGTCCAGTTTGCCTAAGATGATCTAGCATACCACGCTCTCATGCCACCCTTGGCATGCTAGAAACACTATACATTATTGAGCACACTGTACAGAGAACACCTTCTCTTTGGTGTTTCTCTCGAATTAATCCACAGCGCTAGCATAGCTAGCTGTTTTGGCTTTTCAGATTATATGGCATTTTTTACACCTCTCTCTAAATATTTCTCCATGTGGTAATTATGGACTTACAGCTCCATCTTTTCCTCCTGACTGTGCTCAGGAGCAAGTACCAAGTCTGACTCATCTTTGTGTGTCCAGGGACAAGCGCAGGACCTAGAACAAATGATGGTGAAGGATGGAGTGAATGGCCAATGCTTCTGAGATGCAGCATTATTGTTCTTGACACCTACCAAGCAGAAAATTGTACATAAAAACAAACAAAAATTCTTTTATTCTGTGTCTTGCAGCAGATGCCAGGAGGGTATGCTGAGGGGTAAAAAATGAAATATTGCTTCACCTCCCGCCTCATCATCTAGTTATTTGTAATGGATCTATTCTCCCAAGGTAGAAGTTACTGCAGACCTGTGTGAAATACACAAGTGGATGACTGGTTTTGCTCTTTGTATAATTTGCATTACTACACAAGTGCATTGGTAAAACACTTCTCATACAAAAAAACAGTTTACTGACTATTTTTTTAGGTCCAAATTATGTCATCTGGAATCACACACTTTAAATTTTCTTCTCCTTCCACATAAAGACATTGTAGTTCTGCATTCATCTTAATCTTTTCTATTGTCCAGACTACACTCTTAGCCCCATCATCTCTTTATCATTGGGAATGTTATCTAGCTCATTCACCACTGTGATTGCACTATCTGTAAGCAACCCATTTGGCAATGTTTCTAGTGACTAATTACAGCTTCAATTATATGTTCTGAACATTTTCTTATTTGGTTTAAGAAAGAGAAATAGGGCCGAGGGCGGTGGCTCACTCTTGTAATCCCAGCACTTTGGGAGGCTGAGGCGGGCAATCATGATGTCAGGAGTTCGAGACCAGCCTGACCAACATGGTGAAATCCCATCTCTACTAAAACTACAAAAATCAGCTGGGCATGGTGGCGGGTGCCTGTAATCCCAGCTACTCAGGAGGCTGAGGTAGGAGAATCACTTGAACTCAGGAGTTGCAGGTTGCAGTGAGCAGAGATCGTGCCATTGAACGCCAGCCTGGGTGAAGAGCAAGACTCTGTCTCAAAAACAAAACAAAACAAAACAAAAAAATAAAAAACCACATTATTGTTTTGATGACAGCATTGTTAAATAATAATAAAAGCCAGGCTTTATTTTTTTTCTATCAGGGCCTGTGCTCATTGTGTTACATATATTGTGTCATTCAAACCTCCAAGATACAATCTGAAGGAGGTATACTGACCTAAGTTAACAGATGAGAAAACTGAGCCTCCTATACAAGCATCTTGCCCGAGACCATAACATCCTGAGGTTTCTAACTATATGTTGTTGAAACTATACGTTGTTTAACATACAGTTAAAGCTATAAACAATATGTTGTTTTCACAGAAAATTGAAAGCAACTCTTAGACCTTGTTCTATTTACTGTATATTTTTTTAAAATGTGTCAAAGCAAAGTCAAATATTGTGCTAACATCACTAAATTACTATGCTGTAGTTCCATTTCAGAGATTCAGGGGTCTCACTGAAATCCAGCAAGGGTGTGGATATACAGGATTACATGGGAAAGAAATGTTACAAATGACCAGAAGAATGAATTCTGTTTCCTGATACATTCTTGACTAATATAGGTTTGGCACAATACAGTTTGTATATGCTTTGTCTTCTGTGGCAAAAGCAGCTTCATGAAGCATATTGAAAAAATTATCATTTTAATTGTACTGCGAAATACATTTTTCATCTACAATATACAATGCTGCAATGAAGACTAACCTACGAAACCTGTTCCTGGAAGTCTGATGATTGTTTCAGATGGAAGAGTTGAAAGATAATTTTGCAAACTGTAACTGCCCTGGAATTTTAGAAGTTTTGAGCCAACTTTGCCTTCCTGAAGCATTTCATACCCAGAGGCAAGGAAATGATACTCTTAAACAGTTATCCTTTGCTCATACACAACGATGGCCTTCATCTCATAAAAACAAAGCACAGCTAATATTTACTTTCTTCAACTGAAAAGTTGTCACTTTCTTTTGAAACTCCAATCATTCTATCTGCAAAAGATGTAACTGAAGGCAATATGTAAGTAAATAAATAAAGGTTAGAAACAAGGCTGAATATGCAGAGAGTCCCCTGGTAAGGTAAAGCAAGTCAGGAGGTTTAGAGTTGCTGCCTTCCAGTGGAAATCTTTGAATAAGTCATAGAAAGTGCGTGAATGAGAAAAAAAAAATAAAAAATAATCAGTAATAATAAAGGAAAGAAAGGCAACAAAATAAACTGAAGGTTATCTGTTTTTCTCATTCAAACTAGGGCTAGCAAAAAAAAAATCATATATGATTGTACACTGATGCACATACAATTTTACATTCCACTTCAGCAGATTCCCAGATTTCCCAGAGCTTTCTGATATACTTTCGGGTGCGTGTTGTTTGTGTGTGTATGTGTCTGTGTGTGTGTGTGTGTGTGTGTGTGTTCTAAGCTATTCTTTGTAGTATAATATGAATACAGTCATCCCTTGGTATCCATGAGAGATTGGTTCCAGGGACCCCCCTAGAGACCAAAATCTGAACCTGCTCAAGTCCCTTATATGAAATGGTGTTGTATTTGCATGTAACCTACACACATCCTTCCATACACTTTAAGTAATCTCTAGATTACTTATTAAACCAATTAAAAATGTAAATGCTATATATTTTAGTTTGGTGCATAAGTAATTGCGGTTTTTGCTGTTACTTTAGTAGCAAAAACCGCAATTACTTTTACACCAACCTAATAGTGTTTATACATATTTTCACTTGTATTAATTTTTATTTTAGTACTTTTTTTTTTTTAACTTTTTGAATACTTTCAATCTGCAATTGGTTAAACCTGCAAATACTGAGGTTCAACTGTATAAGTTTTGTCATCCAGATTTTACATATAGGGAAATTAAAGGTCAGAAATGTTTTGTAACATATCCAAGATCATCGAATCAACAAAGTTGGAGATTTGGCTTTCATACCAGCTGATGTAACCGCATGCCTTCCCCATACACTTTTTAGATTTTCAATTTTGTAGATGTGTGCATGTTTGTGTGTGGTTTTGTGTGTATGTCCGTGTGTGTTTGTGATGTGAGAATAAGAATTGATATACAACAGGCAACATTTTGTATTTTGCTTTTTTCAAAACAAACATACATAGAAGATCATTTAACCACTAATACGTTGGAAAGGTATTAATTTCAAATAGAATGAATTTAAATTGAATAAGGTATGTATTCATGATCATGTTATAGTGAACGTACACCACTGTTCTACCTATTACTCACCACTTCCTATCTCCTTGACCCCATTTCTTATTCGGCCACTGCTGTGGCAGCCACTCTGCTGGAGAAGCCAGCAGCACCTCCCTGCAGTCTTTGCTTCCTATCTCCTATGTCCTACCTCAGGGTTTCTCTGATATCAAGGCACAGAAATTCAGCACAAACTCACTCAGCACCCATGGCCCTGCAACTCAGAATCTCATGGATTTGAGTAGGGCCTGGATCAAGAAAGAGCTTTCCAGCAGGTCCAGACTGTTACAAGCTGTGTCACCACATGAACCAGCTCATTCAGTAATGCTAGAATTATCCAGGTTGGATAAGATTGGTGTGTGGCATCTCTGGAAAGCTCCAACAGGAGGTTCTTAGATGAGATTGCTAGGACCTGGAAAAAATCCACGCCTTCAACAGAGAATACCTCAGAACCTGAAAAACAGCTCCCACCCTGATGCTGGGCCCTGGTAGAGGCAAAGAGAGATTGAAAATGATGGAAATTAAGTGTCTTCATGGACAAAGCTGCCCATCATGACTTGTCATGAGGCCAAACAGGTGCAGCAGGGGTCCACCATGGAAGGCAATGGACGTGTTATATACAGGCTGGGACCATACTGATTTGGAAGGTGAATATAAATTATACATAGATGTGGCCCCATCTTCCACATCAATTACCTGTGTCTCACCAATGCTTCCCTTGACTCACATACCTCCCCAACCAATATCTTCTCTTTGTTTTTATGACCAACTAATGGAGGAGGAAAAATCTTAAACCTGGTTCACAAATGAATAAGTGTGATTAGCTGGTGCAGGCCACAGAGGCACTGCTTCTTTACCAAGGACCACCCAGGGGTGTTTCCAAAAGACAGTGATGAAAAACTTTCCAATAAGTGAAGCTTCGTGTAGCATAGCTAGTGATCAATTTTTTATAAATAGGTAAGTGGTCTGGGATGAGAATATACAGGGAGCTCTTGGTGAATGGTTGGCTGGTAAGTAAAAGACTGAGAAGGTGCAAGAGTGATTGGGATTGGGAATTTGGAAGAAAGGCATGCAAATGAACAAAGAGAAGGCAGCACAAAGTTTGAAAACGTTTGTGTCTCACATTAATGCTCACAGAGTATCCACTGAAGAGAAGGCATCCAGGTAAGACATGAATACAGCTCACCACACAAGTATTAGCGCAAGGGCCCATGAATGGAATGGCCTTAGCGGCAAGGATGAAGCCTAGAATGAACCATACACCCTGGGCTCCCTCCCAACAAGTATGACCAACTAACTGTTAGCCCTCAATGCCTAAAACAGGCAGCAGAGCCCAACACTGATCCCTCAAGATGATACCTTCTCTCTAATGAACCAATAGCCATGTCATGACAGGATAACTACTGGAAATCTGCACTGAAGAAGTTAGTGATTATTTGCATAAAGGTTTGCCTTCTCTGTTTGCAGTGCCTATGGAAGCACTACCAACCAAATACTTGTCAAATTCTTAATGTTTTCATGATAGTCTGCACAACATTTCTTCAGACTAGGAGACAAGTTTGTGGCGATAAATATGCAAAAATAAACCTGTGACTGTAACCCTGTGGTTAAATTACACATTCGTTACATAAAATTAGACAACCTTGGTAGGGCTTAATGACCTGCACCTGTAATCTGGGCACTTTGGGAGGCAAAGGTGGAAGAATCACTTGAGGCCAGAAGTTTGAGACCAGCCTTGGCAACAAAAGGGGAGATCCCATCTCTACAAAAAGAAAATTAATTAGTCAGATGTGGTGGCATATATTCGCAGTTCTGGCTACCAGGAGGCTGAGGCAGAAGGATTATTTGAGCCCAAGAGTTTGAGGCTGCAGTGAGCTGTGACTGTGCCACTGCACTCCAGCTTTGGCAACACAGTAATACACAGTCTCTAAATTGTTTTGAAGTAGACAACCTCAAAGAATAGTGCGATAATCCGTTAAAGGTTTAGCCAAAGCACCAGCTAAGAAACGAGTCCTTGAAGGATTCAGATGCCACACTCCTCTATGTGATATTTGCAGAATCAACAGCTCTAATGTATACTGTTATGTCGAGAGAGGCTAGAATACATAAGCTCAGGAAACAAATTGTGGAATCAGGAACAACTCTTTTTACCTTTATTCAGTTTGACTTAATTTTACTTATTTGACTCAATTAAGGAAAACATAAAAGTATGCTTTCCATCCTCATGACCTTAGGCAAAACTATATTAGTGTTCTTGATCTGGAATTGGTGGAGGGGATCACTTCCACCAGAAGAAACAATATGTTTTCCACTGAATTTGAAGCTAATGCTACCACCTAATCACCTTGACATTCTGTCAGTGGTCCAACAGGCCAAAAGTATTACTATTCTGATAGAGGTAAATGCGTCTTGTTCGAATGAGCCCCAGTCATGCCACTGGGTTGTCTTTTGGTGCTTTTGTGCCTGGTAATATTAATGCATAGGAAATTACGGGAACCGTAGTGCAGCAAGAGCAAGCCAAACATGGATCAGACTTCTCCTTTAGGGTAAAGAGTCAGAGTGATCCAGCTCTAGGACTAACATCCTACAGCAGCAGAAATGCTGGGCAAAGGTGAGTGAAATATAAAATAAGTGCTGGAGTAGACAGATAATGAATTTTGCCTCTGTATCAGCCACAGCAGTGGAGTTAGCAACTTGTTCTACCAAACCTTCTCTAATGTTTTGCAGAACTTGGCTGTATTCGTTTTGCATTACTATAAAGGAATACCCGAGACTGGTTAATTTATAAAGAAAAAAGGTTTAACTGGTTCATGATTCTGCAAGCTGTACAGGAAGCATGGTGCCAGCATCTGCTCAGCTTCTGGTGAGGCCTCAGGGAGCTTTTACTCATGGTGGAAGGTGAAGCAGGAACAGGTGTGTCAAGTGGCAAGAGAGAGACTGGCCAAGTGAGAATGTGGGAGGAGAAAGACTCTTTTAAACAATCAGCTCTTGTTGAATTCACAGAATAAGAACTCATTACCTGAGTATGGCACCAGGCCATTCATGAAGAAACTGCCTCCGTGATCTAAACATCTCCCATCAGGCCCCATTTCCAGTACTGGGGAATCACATTTCAACATGAGATTTGGAGGAGGCAAGCATCCAAACTACATCACTGGCCTTCCTGAAAGGTACTCTAGGAGATACTGAAGTCAATGAAGGATACAGGTCAATCTGAGTACTGCAGAGTACACTCTTCTTGACGGCTCTTACTGTGGCCATTATTGAAGCAACCAAATTCATGCACGTTCCATTAACTTCTCTGTAATGCAACTTTGTTTTAGACCAATGCCAAGGAATTCTTTCTTCCTGCCCAGAGACTTCTTTGATTTCACCACATGGGATGCCCAGGAGAACTCTTACGATTTATGCTGGTGTGATACAGAAGTGTATGGGAGTGAAAGCCTTGGGGCTGTTTTGACCAGTGCATGATGGGAGCTCATAACTAAACGCTATTCATTTTTGTGCTGAACAGTCCGTTTTCTGAGAAACTGCACCAGGCTCCTCAGAAGTTGTGACTCAGCATGAGTGGCACAAATAAATGACCAATAGTGCGTATGTATTATGCAGCATGCATATGTAAAACCATATGTTATTGGTTTTCCTTCTTTCTTTGTTGAATTACTAGGTTGTTTTACTCCTGTGCTCTGGGATTATTTCCCACACAAACCACCAGCCTGCAAGCCTTTCATATGAGGCTCTGATTTTAGGAAACTTAGGTTAAAACACTTGTATTTAGATGTGTCTTTTAAAAATTATGCATATATATTCATGCATCACTTTCATTTTGCTGTTGGCAGTGGAAACTTTATTATAGACTCCACTGTTTGTACCCCTAAGCTCTATCAGGGTAGCTTCGTTGAGAACTTGGCATTTGACATGGTCTTGGGTACATGTTGACTTTCAATAGAAGTTGGAATGGTGTTCTTTCATGGATCAATCACATCCATTTTCCAAATGATGAGTTTCTCTGTCTTGTCTTAAATGGTGTATAAAAACATGAGGCTCATAAATTTTAGGCTTTGGGTAAAAACTAATAGTGTGGATTCAAGGGGAGTAGTATGGGCCTAGCCACTGTAAGAATTTTATCAGATCCTATTTTATTAGCTAATAATTGTGTGTGATCCTATTATGTACTTGGTGGATGTGTATTCAGTCTCTCTTACCCTGTACAACACTTTGAGTTAGCCATTATGATGAACCTATCCAGAGTAACACATTTAAATGCAGAGATGGGATTTGAACCCAGACCTCTGGACTCCAGAGACTACATTTGTTTAATTATAATGTATTCTGTCTATCACCAGACCACATTCCTGTCTATCACCAGACCACATTCTTTTCGGGCAGGCTAGCTGCGACGCATATACAGGGATGTAGAGAAGGTCACGGTCATGCCTGAAGGGTATAAAAAAGGCTTGTGAATCAGAAAAATTACATCACATTTCATTTGAATACCTTGCAGGTCGATATTTTTATAGAGTATATAAAATGGCAATAAAAGATAATGGAGAAAATAAAGATAATTCATTTTCTCAGAGGCATTGATCATCAGGAAAGTTATATTTTCTTTTTCTCCTTTGTACCAAATGGGGAATTTGTTCAATATTCTTAATTTACATAAAATATACAATGCACTTAGACACTTTAAGTGCTCCTTGCATTTAGTTCATTACTATAAAATTGTTTCCAGAGAGGAGAAAGTTCTCTGTGTATTTTATTTACATTTTTTCAAGTCCAACTTTGAAGCCATTACATGAATAATTCATCAGGCTTGATGTTTAACGACTTCGTACAGGGCTTTTTATTTCCAATTCTCACTTGGTGCACACATTTGCCACAGACTTGTCAACAATCACTTGAGGATTCACCTACTTTCCCCTATAAAGCAAGAGTTGAAGCTCAAAAGAGTCTTCCCTCATTACACATGGGCGTTAGCCATTTCATGTCATCTTGAATGGATAGCTAGTCACGTTTGCCATCTTCCTTTAATATTTACCGTGGAAGTCAATTAGGTTTCAGTCACAATGAAATAGCGCCTGTAATCCACACAGAAGCAGCTCAGTGGAGTGGAACAGTGCACAGAGAAAAGTAAGAATGCTGAAATAATGGATTTAATAAGGAAGTGACTGTAGAAGTACCGAAATGCTTTAGGAAGAGATGCCTCAGTGCTGGGCACAGGAAATTAAACAAGAGTGTGGCTCTAAGTTGCCTCATAATAGTCCAGCTGGACTGGACTTCAGATGATACTTGAGGACTTTTCTCCTGACACTTTAAAACTGCGTACTATACCAGCTATAGTTACACAAAGTATCTTATAAAATGTCTTTAGGATTAGCAGTAATCACATCAATTTATGACACCAAAGGGCAACACAGAACAGTGGTAAAAAGCCTGGCTCCACCTCCACTACACAGTAGTTACATGACCTTAGAAATTAAGTTGAGATATTTGATTCTTATTTTTCTCAGCTATAGCCCAGAGGTCATGAAAAGCAATGTATTGAGTTATCGTGTTTTTTAAAAAAATGATATATCTATGCAAAGCACTTCCTATTTTCCTGACACAAAGAATGCTCAGAAATAAGAACTATAAATCTATAACTGCTAAGTATCATTTCATAAATCAAGTTTAAGGTAGGAAACAAATAATTTGGGAAAAAAATGGGAAAGATTGTGTGAGCCCTACTACTTATTTGGAGCAAACACAGAAAATGTTTCCAGTTTTTGGCCACACTATTTAAGAGCGTCTGTATAATCAAGTTTCAAGAGAAGATCATTCTTACAACTTAAGACAAATATGTCTTAAACTAGGATACTTTAGCAGTATCCTAGTTTGACATAGAAATTGTGTATAGTACTTTTTGAAACAGAAATGTTCAGACTTCTACAAATATTGTGATCAAATTCTGTAGTGGCCCAGGCATCCAAATTTTTACAAAAGTCCTAAAGTAAGTCTTACAAATAATCAGTCTGTTTTTTTGTTTTGTTTTGTTTTGTTTTTTAATTTTTGAGACGGAGTCTCACTATGTCACCCAGGCTGGAATGCGGTGGTGCTATCTTGGCTCACTGCAACCTCCAACTCCTGGGTTCAAGTGATTATCCAACCTCAGTCTCCCAAGTAGCTGGGATTACAGGTGCGTAGCACCATGCCTGCCTAATTTTTGTATTTTATTTTCAGTAGAGACAGGGTTTTGTCATATTTGCCAGGCTGCTCTCGAACTCCTGACCTCAAATGATCTGCCCGCCTTGACTTCCAAAAAAGCTGGGATCACAGGAGTGACCCACTGCGCCTGGCCTTTACTCAGTCTTGAGAACAGCAGAAATAGTCAATAGTAATAATTATAATTATAGTAATGATAGATGTTATTTATTGAATATAAATTGTTGGGGCCTATGCCAAGTAGTTTACATATATTATCTCATTGAATCTTTAGAGTATTTCTGGTCACTTTATTAGTGGGTAAATTGAGGCTCAGAGAGATTAAGTAACTTGCTCATGACGTCAGAATCTGTGAGTGATTTAGATGATACTCACATCCGAATCTACCAAGTCCATAGATGGCAGCCATTCCTACTGTGTGTAACATGACCCTTGCTCCATGTTGGGAGTTTTTCAGTGATACAGAGTTTGTTTTCAAGCTCTCCAGACTTGAGCAGTGAGAACTAACACTAATCGCGTGCTTGAACTCTGTTGGCTTCCAGTACACTTTTTCATATTTAATATGTGCCCATCTCATTTGAATCCATGACAAAAAAAAAAAACAAGCTGGAGGAAATCTACAGGAAATCATATACATCATGTCTTAGTCTTTGAATCTGGAGCTTGTGGAATCTGGAGCTTAAGTGAAACTGATTTTAAATTAATATCTTTCAAACATGTTGCTCTCTCGAAACATAAAATGCTTAACATTCTATTTACTTCTGCCTGATCATTTTTATATTTCCAAACTCAGTTCACTAATTACCTTGTCCTAGTAGTCTTTCCTGAACTCCCAAAAGAGTGACAGTTTCCATTGTTCTCATTATATCCTGCACCAACCTCTAACTTTGCACTAATCACACCATAATTTTCTATTTCCCATGATGTTTTAAGCAAACTAGATACTTGCACATCAATGCTTTTAGAAAGAAGAAAGGAAGAGAAAATGGGTAAAAGGAAGGGAAACATGGATTCATGAATGGGATATGTGAAAGAAAGACCTGCAAGTACTAAAGATGGTGATTTCTAGGAAGCTTTGAGAATCAGGATTAGGAATATAAAATGTATCATAAGCGTGTACATTAACTTAAGTATAGACAATGCTATATATTTTTGTACTCTGCTAGATTTATTTTGAAGTGATTCCTTTGAAAACATGAATATCCACCCATTTCACTTACTTGTGATGAAACATTACGTGCTACTAGAATGAGCTATGAGGAATCAAAGCTTCTCTGAAAGCCAACAGTCTTTACAGAGGAGACAGACACCTGTGCAACTAAACAGGACCTCTGATGGAGTTAAATGCCAATGTTTCATTAATCATAGAGTTCAGTTTAGCAGACTGACAGATGCTCAGGTATGGCAGGAAGCTGAAAGAGAGAACTGCAATTTTCTCTGGGGTCAACAATAAAGGAGAAGTTCTCTGATGTGAAAAGGGTAAAAGTTTTAGAGAAAGAAACATTCAGAGTTAAATCTCAATTCTGCTTTTTATCTGGTGTATGGTTTCTAGTAAGTTACCCAACTTCTTTTAACTACAATTTGGTCTGCAGTAAAATGCACAACAACACCTAAAAGCTTTTGTGAGGTGGGGAGATAATATTAGTAAAGTAACAGGAATATAGTAGACAATCAGTAAGTGAAATCATTCTTTGTTAGTTGTTACATTAAATAATACTTTCAGTCAACATCAGAATATATTTTTGAAAGTCCAGTCCTGCCTTATGTGTGTGCATGTGTGTGTGTGTGTGTGTGTGTGTGTGTGGAAATAAAGAGAAACAGAGAAGGAAAGAGAGAGAGAGAAATAGCTGGTCCAGTGTGTTTCTAACCCACTCTGCATTCATATTTAATGATAATTCCATTTTGCTTTTTCTAACTGCTGCACATTTTGAGTATGTGTGTGTGAGTGTGCACGTGTGTGTGAGAGATGTATAAGCTAAATGAGACTGATGGAGAAGATGGATTCCTAAATTGTTGCTAATGGTCTAGACATTTCACTGTTTTGTCAACAAAGCCCTATTGTCAAAGGCAATGTTTTCTCACTGTGTCAATATCTCTGCCATGTTGTGTTGATATTAATGGAACTGCCAGGAAAGGAATTTAATTAATCATTTCCCAGAATAACTACTGTCAGCATCATCTCCTAGCTGAAGGCATTCAGCCCGGTGAGGAGGGTCTCTCAGCACATGTTCAGGCCCCTTAGTTATGTGGTGAGAACATATTTGTGTAAGGCCGGTTGAGATCCTGAGAAAGAAAGAAGTTTGGTCTTTCAGATCTATAAGCAGAGTACGCTTTGTTCCACAAACAATTATTCCGATTACTATATTGTGCTACTACTTTGAAGGATATTGTAGCAACAATTCTGCTCTATGATAGACCATAGAATAATTGCTTGAATCTAGTAAGGACACAGTGTTTAATAACACCCTGTTTCTGGTCGGGTATGATGGCTCACACCAATAATCCCAGCATTTTGGGAGGCAGAGGCGGGTAGGTCACTCGATGTCAGAAGTTTTGGACCAGCCTGGCCAACATGGTGAAACCCCACCTCTATTAAAAATACAAAAATTAGTTGGGCATGGCGGCATGCACCTGAGGTCCCACCTACTTAGGAGGCTGAGGTGGAAGGATCCCTTGAGCCTGGAAGTCGGAGGTTGCAGTGAACCGAGATGGCATCACTGCACTCCAGCTTGGGTGACAGAGCGAGACTCCGTCTAAAAATAATAATAATAATAATAATAATAATAATAATGTTTCCTGTAAAAAAAAAAGGAGGGGGTGCTTAAATCTTCCGTATATTTTACATTTTGAGAACTCAAAGAAGGCGGGTTAGTGAGAAGTGTGCGCTCTCTCTGCTTACTCTTTTATGCTTCAAGGGTAACTGACTGGGTTGCTTTGCAGAGTCCTGGCTGGGGCACATATATTAGTGTATCTTGCTCTTCTTCCGTCACCGTGGTTGAATGCTCACTAAAAACAAGGACATGCCCTCCATGGGACAGGGTCCTTTCTACTTTATACCTTGGAATGCTCCTGGTTTTTGCCTTCTGTTCCTGGTGTAAACCAGAAGCCGCTAACATACAAAGTTTCAACTTTAAGCTGAGGATGAACAAGCCTCAAATTGGGGTAGGGGGTTGTAATCTTTTGGCAAATATTATTTTGTTAGATAATAAGGCATATCCTCCAGCTCAGTTTACCAGAGCTCTGGATGAAGGTGTGAGGCAGATGCTCAAATAATCATAAATTAGTATCTTGATTTCATACTTTCTTTCCATGTATCTTTCCCAGGGACTGGATGAGGAGGAGAGAAGATGGGGTAATACAGAGTTAGATATTCCTGAATCCACTGAATCCAGTTGGATATCTTCCCCAAACCTACCCTATCAACCAAAAAGAGCTAAAATAACTAACTCTTGAAATGAAATAATCTCCCACACACATTTCCTCCAATTGCAGGATCTATTTCTTCCTTATTAAAATTATTTTGCCTTACTGTGAACTTCCTCATAAGTTAAAACCTTCACACAGACCCAAACATTTCCCAGAAGGAGATTGTTACATGTAACGAGATTTATTAATTTGTGAAGGAACACTGAGAGCTCAGCTTTCATTATTTTCTATTTAAATCATTAAATATGGGCATATTTTTGTCATCTAGTGACTAGCAGCAGGATAGAAGGAAAATTTTCTTATACCATCTGTGAAAATAAATGCAAACCCAGGTCCCACGATAAATATATGTATCTTTGAATAAAACTAAAATATACCCCATAAAAATAGATAAATGAAAGCAGCAATTGTTTCTGTGGTGACTGCTTCACCAAAGCTGTGTTTATTTTTCTGTCTGCTTTCAAATATTCTGAAATAATAAAAGAGTGATTCTCCGAAGCTTCAAGTTCCATATGTTTTCCTGCGATAACTAAACTCTGCGTGGAGATGAATGAATGCATGATGTTATACATTGGAATTTACTTGGCAAGAGCAGGAAAAGAAAGAACGAGTCAGTTTAGTGTTTCTAATTGTCTGTGGAGCTGAAGGTTAAAATTTGTAGAAGAAAATAGTTACAAAGGACTAGAATTCAAAGACACTGGGGGAGAGAAATATGAAATAAATAATGTATCAAAGCCAGTCTGGAGTCTTCTCTCTAGGAAGTGTCCTGTGTGTGATCTAAGTTCAGGAGAATCATTTACTAAGTTCACCGAAGAAAATAACTTTCCTGAATAATTGTGACTGAACAAAGGCAAGAGCCCTTAGTTGGGGAATAAGGGACATCACTGGTGGGATAGTGAAGTCTTCCCCACCATTATATTAGATAGCCATACCTACAGTCACACCACAAAAAGAGGTAAAGTAAGGCAATAATTTGAGGAGGACAGTCAAATAAATAGTTGTTCCCTGTATGTCTGTAAGGGTAAACAATGTAATTTTGTACTTTTAGCATCTCTCCATGCAATACTTCTTCAAAATAAAAAATTACACTCAATATATTTTTATCTGCAGTTACGTACAAACTTGGGCAATGGAATTTTTGCAGCCTCTTTATAACTTTATTTTTGCTGAATCCAAATCCAGGAGTAAAAATAGGCGACGTGCTACATGCTTAGTGTACATTGATGAATGAAACCATATTTTGATTGTTAATATTGAGCGTCAACTTGCTTGATTTGAAGGATGCAAAGTACTGTTCCTGTGTGTGTCAGGAGATTAATCTTTGTGTCAGTGGACTGGGAAAGGCAGACCCACCCTCAGTCTGGGTGGGTATAATCTAATCAGTTACCAGTGTGGCCAGAATAAAAGCAGGCAGAAGAACGTGGAAAGAGCAGACTGGCTGAGTCTTCTGGTCTCCATCTTTCTCCCATGCTGGATGCTTCCTGCCCTCGAACATCAGACTCCAGGTTCTTCAGCTTTCGGACTCTTGGACTTAGACCAGTGATTTGCCAGGGGCTCTCAGACCTTTGGCCACAGACTGAAGGCTGCACCATTGGCTTCCCTATTTTTGAGGTTTTGGGACATGGACTGGCTTCCTGGCTCCTCAGCTTGCAGATGGCCTATTGTAGGACTTCATCTTGTGATCATGTGAGTCAGTTCTCCTAATAAACCCCCCTTCATATACACATCTATTCTGTTAGTTCTTTCCCTCTAGGGAGCCCTGACCAATACACATATCTCTGCCTTCAGAGTTGCCAATCGAATGAAAGAAGCAAACAATGAAGAAGTGGCGTGACAAATGTACATAGGATGCCAAATCAGGTGACATGCTGAAAGTGAAATGAATAAGGTGCAGTGAAAAAAATAGTGGGTGACAAAGGGGAGGAGATATGGTTAAATGGATAGACACAGAATGATTACTGGAAGACCTAATGTTTAGACTGAAAATATTTTAGGAGGAAGTTGAGGAATTATTAGGTACCCAGTTTATCAAAGAACTATAAGGGGCTGGTCCATGTAGGGGAGAAAGACATGAACTTAAAATCCAGCATCATCATGAGTCCACACCTTGTAGGGTGTATATCAGGAGATACCCTGATAAACAGTCTCTATTTTAGTATAAAAACATTAGGAAGGAAGACAGTGATAAGATCAAATAGATGTTTTAGGAACAAAGGAAGGAAGAAAGGGAGAAAAGGAGGAAGGAAGAAATAAATCATTTCAGTTGTTTTGATGGAAATTGTTGAAAGAAATTAGAATAGAAGCAGGACACAGAGAGAATGTTTTAAAGACTTCTGTATACGTAATAATGGTGAATTGGACCCAGGCAGCATTAGTGCTTGGAGAGAGGAATAGGTGCCTTTGAGATATATTTTAGAGATGAAAATGGTTGGAGTGATGATGGGCTTGGCCATGGATATAAATGAGTTTTGCAGAAAAAATAATTATTATCTCAAAAGCAAGTGATTGAGGCACTTGAGCATTTTTGTTTCAATTAACATCTATTAAGTCTCTTACCATGTCAAGCACTGGCAAAGCAAGTTCACTTACATGGTAAAATTAAAACTCATCTAGGATGGTAAATTGTCAATATGTCTGATTTACAGATTAGGAGGTAAGTGCACTCATCTAGAACCACACAGTTAGCAAATGGGAGAAATAGATTGGATTCTAGGTTTGCCCATTGGCAACTTCAGTGATTTTGCTAATGCTGAATTTGCTGTGGGACCAATCCTTATTCCTAAACTTCTCTCTGACCGCTCATTCATGCACTCTACCGTTTACTGTTCTTATCCCATGCGAGGGAAGATCATTCATGTTGTTTTCTCAGTCTGTGACAATGATGTTCTGGGCCCATGTGTTAGATCTCTGCCATGTCTCTTCAATTACACCTGCGTCACTTGACTAAGCCATTAACGGGTATAAGAAAAACAAACAAATAAACAAAACATATTGGCTGACTACCTACTAAGGAGCAAGTATCAAACCTGGGCTGAAACATTGCTAATGATGACCACGTGCGTGCGCGCGCGCGCACACACACACGTTTGTATTTCCCAAATGATTTGAGAAGCAAAATAAGTGCAAAAAGGGGCAAACCATAGCTGAAGATAAAGATGACAAGACAATTCAAGAAGAAATCAGAATGATGTCAAGTGAGAGTTGTCTTCTGTAAAAACTCACACTTCTAGTACTTAAAATAATTAATTATGAACTCTATGACAGTGCAAATGACAGAATAACTAAAACAATTTTTAGAAATAAAAGGTTTAAAGATTTACGCTACCTAATTTATGAGAAGACAATGAAACAGAGGTGTGAATTCAGACATCAGCCTATAGAATAGGATTCATTGAATTTCAATAAAAATTCCAGAGTAATTAAATGGAAAAATATAGCTTTTTCAATAAATGTACTGAGATTCCTGGATATTTATGCAGAATAAA
Source organism: Mandrillus leucophaeus (assembly GCF_000951045.1). Taxonomy (NCBI): domain Eukaryota; kingdom Metazoa; phylum Chordata; class Mammalia; order Primates; family Cercopithecidae; genus Mandrillus; species Mandrillus leucophaeus. Next base: position 5,580,242 of record NW_012104698.1, on the reverse strand, counting down.
ATGAACATTAATTCCCTTCTTACAACATTTATTTAAGAAAAAGTGAAAAGAGAAGGTTTGTATTCTTGGGTTAAGGAAAAACTTCTTAGGTAGGACTCAAAAATCACGAACCATACAAAAATTGGTAAATTGGTTTTAACCAAAATTAAAATATTTTGGCCTTTGAAAAATACACTTAAGATACGAAAAGACAAGTTATAGATTAGAATAAATTATTTAGTAAATATATATGACAAAAGAATTTGATCCAGAAACTGTAAAGAACTCTTATAACTCGTAAGAAGACTAACAACACATTAAGATAAATGAAGAAATATTTGAATAGATAATTTACAGAAGAAAATATACAGAGTCCAATAAGCATACAAAAAGATGCTCAACAGTATTAGTCATTAGGAAAATACATATTACTACCACTATGAGATATGGCTACACATCTAGTAAAACAGCAACTATTTATCTTATAGTGATGAGAATTTGGAAGAATTGAAATGTTCATACATCGTTGATGGGTATACGGGAGGAATTGTGTTTTTTCCAATATTCAAATGTTGAATTCCCAACCTTCAGTACCTCAAAGTGTGTATTTGGAGCCTTTAAATTAGTAACTAAATAGGGTCAAATGGGTGGCTGCTAATCTTATCCAATATGACTTGTATCCTTGTAAGAAAAGGAGATTAGATGAAGATACACACACACAAGACAATGACCATATGAAGCCACAGGAAGAAGACAAGTCAAGAAGACAGACATCAGAAAAAATCAGCCTTGCTGACATCTTCATCTTGCATTTGTAGCTATCAAACTATGAGAAAATAAATCTCTTTAGTTTATGACACTCTGTCAGTGGTACTTTGTTATGCCCAAACTAGCAAACTAATACAGAGGGAATGCTCAATGGCATAACCACTAAGAAAAATAATTTGTCTGTTACTTAAAATGTCAAACACACACATAATAGTAAGTCCTAGCAATGACATTTCCAGGCATTTCTAAAAGAAATTAAAATGATTGTTCATACACAGGCTTTTGTGTGGATGTTATATCAGTAGCCATAAGAGCCAAAGCACTGGGGAACAGAAGTATAAATAATCATACAGATAACCATTAACTGGTGAAAAATAAACAAAATATGATACATCCATCCAATGGGATGCAGTCAGCAAAACTACTGATACAGGCAACACCATAGATGAATCTCAAAATAATTATGCCAAATGAAAGTCAGACACAAAGGAAATTCTAGAGAAAACCAAAATTGTAGCAACAGAAAACAGACTTGTGATTCCCTGGGGCCGAGTTGGGACAGGAGGCAGGGAGTGACTAGAGAGGGGCATAAGTGAACTTTAGAGATGATGCACATGTCCCAAAGTTTGATTGTGGTGATGGCTGCAGGAATGTATACATTCACCCAAATGCATCAAACTATACAAAAATAGGACAGAATTTTATGGTACACAAATTATTCATTAATAAGGCTATTTAATAAACTCCCAGTAGTTAAAATGTCTCCTAATAAAAGTGCAGTGTGGCAAGCTACAGATGGACAAGAAAGATATTGAAGTATATTGAAGTAGTCCAGTCCAGCTGCCCTTTAACCACCAAAACACTGAAAATATAATCTATGTTATTTCAGAATTATGCATAATCAAATTCAAACTGCAAGGGCTAAAGTGATGATGGTTGAATAAACCCAAGAATTTAAATGTAGCTGTAAGGTACACAAAGGATCAAATTATCTGGATTCCATTTTTGAAATAGCACTCATCTTTGGAATTCCGAGTCCTTTTGGTAAAATGGGCTTATTGAACTTAGATACATTTCTATGTAACTCTAAGCTTTAGGATAGTATATGAGTATATATCTGCTGGAAGTAACTGAAGAAGAATTTCTAGCATGTGAGAAATAGAGACTGGCCCTTGAATTATGGAAATGATTGCAATATATGAGAACTCTGCACCTTCCACTCATTTTTCTACGAATCTAAAACTTTTCTAAAAATAAAGTCTATTAAAAAGATAAAACAATATGAATTCAATTGAACCAAGGCAGTCATAAAAATAAATAATGACACAGAGAAAAAATATATAACTAGGAAACTTATTGAGCAAAATGGCAGAGTATGCAGTTCTAAGCTGACATCCTCTCACAGAAATATTGACAAACAACCATTATTAGAACCAACTTTGTCAGAATTCTGGAAAACAATCAAAAGTTTTAAAAAACCAAGTAAATGATGAATTAAGGTAAAGATAACTTGAAAATGGTAAGAAAGCTTTGTGGCATTTTTACTTGCTTTTGCCCACATCTTCTCATCTCAGCCACATTCTGGAAGACCACAATTTATATTTCCAGTGTGGGACCCTCACCCATGTTTCCATAAAGAATGAAACAGATTTATATGACAATTATTGTGTATGTTTCTACTAATCTGTCTGGAAGATACCTGAAGAACTGTTGTAAGGTGCTCGTATCTGTTTTTCTTTACTTGAAATTCAGGGCATAAAAAATATTAGGCATTGCTTGAAAACATTATAAGGCCAATAAAAATCCCTCAGTTTCCTGGAGTAAAATATTATGGTTGAGATGCACACAAAAAAAAACTGCTTAAAGTCTAGATGAAAAGCTAGGAAAAGATTTTTTTGTTGTTGTTGAGGAAAATCAGGGAATTAAAAAGTGCCCACATATAATGGAGAATTTAGAAAGCCACACACATGTCAAGGATAGGGCACATGCTCAGGAAAGAGCAGAGAAAACCCTAAGCTTTCACCATAGGTGGATCTCTTGGCTCAGTGCAAGCAGCAAATGAGGGCTGAAGCAGACTTGTAAATGACCTGGCTGAGTGTTAGAGACATATCTGAGTATAACGCCAATTCACAAAACCTGGAAGTGAAGTGGTATTTATTATTATTATTATTATTTGTACTGCTGTTGCTCTATTCCGTTTCTATAGCTCCAGGCATTTAAGCACATCTGTGTCAAAACACTAGTTAAACACAAGCTAAAGAAGAGACTTCAGTGACTACATATGACAAGGAAACAAGTCATTAATAAATATTAGAAAAGTCACAAATCAAACGAACATTCACAACCTTCAACTATCAAGAACAGTAAAACCTAGCAAAGGTGGAAAATCTGGTGTTCAGGACAGTTACATTATCATTATTGCATTTCTTGCTTAAAATGGAAAAAATACTATAAAGAATACAAAGAAAGAGAAAGTGAGGCTCATTCAGAGGGAAAATAGGAAGAAATAAATGGAGAAAAACAATCTCTGAGGAAGCCCAGACACTGGTCTTAATGAATGAAGACAAAATTAACTGTCTTAATATGCTCAAAGAGCTAAAATTATAGATACATAAAGAAAAGTATGAACACTATCTATAAATAAAATTATCAATAAAAAGTTGATAAAACAGTGGGGCAAATCTCTTTTTTTTTTTGAGACAGAGTCTCGCTCTATTGCCCAGGCTGGAGTGCAGTGGCACGATCTCGGCTCACTGCAAGCTCTGCCTCCCAGGTTCACGCCATTCTCCTGCCTCAGCCTCCCCAGTAGCTGGGACTACAGGTGCCCGCCACCACACCCGGTTAATTTTTTTTGCATTTTTAGTAGAGACGGGGTTTCACCGTGTTAGCCAGCATGGTCTTGATCTCCTGACCTCATGATCTACCTGCCACGGTCTCCCAAAGTGCTGCACTTACAGGCATAAAAGTCTCTTTAATAAATGCTTTTGGAACAAATAAATATCATATGCAGCATAAACAGACTAAGACAATGGTCAACTGATCTTTGACAAAGGTGTCAAGAACACACGCGAATATTAAGTATACATTTCAAATATTTTCTTATGATCTCTGTATTGTCTTCCAGTTATTATATAATTTTCCTCAATAAATAAGAAAAAAATAGTATGTGTGTATATGTATATGTTATTTCCATCCCTTTACAGATTGATGCACTAACTCATGAAGTCTAGATGCCATTTTATCTTTTGTTTTTGGCCTGATAACATTTTCTAAATTATATTTTCTTTTACTTGTAACGAACTAACCAAAAAAGAACTTCACAGAGGTTTTGATAATGGTAATATTTTTTCAGGGGCAATAGGATCCAGATATAAAAGTAGTAATTATGTTTCCTCCACCACTGGGGACAGTATGACTTCTCTGAGTGAATGCAAAAGCAGAAAGGCCCAGATGTCCTAGCTTTCCTCTCATCAAACCAAAAGATCTTCATATGGGAAGAAAATATATAGTGTGATATAACCAAGAAATATATTTCTCTCTTACATTAGAAAAAGAATGAAATAGATGATCAAACAGATATGAACTCAAATTATGAAAGGAAAAATATTATCAGGTGTGTCATTTAGATATCTATGTGAAAATGGTTGAATGAGAGGGATGATGTCCTCTTAAACTTTGAGGCCAAGCTGGAAAGTACATTTTCTTTTCTGAGTATATTAAGAACAAACTTTAAATTATTTAATGTTGAGACCATACAATAGTGTTGCTCATATTTACCTTTAATTTCAGATTAAAGCACTTTTATTATATAGATAATATAATATATAATACATATGTGCATGAGTATGTGCATGTGTATAATTATCTTAAATTATATATGCATACATACATGTATACATAGTTATATTAATTACCATATATATGGCTACATATTCTTTCTTCAAATATGGGCTATTCTAAGTGTCCAGGAATATAGAAAATAATACAACTGATGTTTATCTACTCAAAGGACTTAACACATATCATTTTATATGTTTATTTCACTTCTTTGAAATAAATTATGTCACAAAGAGTTTAACATCTCCCCGAATATTCACCTCATTTTTCTTCCTCCCTAAATACAATTAATATCAATAAATTGTTGTGCATCCTTCCATTAATATCTTAAAGCTTTTATTATATTTTTATGATATTTACAAATGCATGTTCTCTCATACAGTATATATTTTAATGTATGATTTTTTCTACAATTTATATAAATCCTGTCATTCAGATCACACTTTATTGGTACTTTTTTGTTCTATTCAATGTTATGTTTGTTTTTTTGCTGTTGTTTTAAGGACGGTCTCACTTTGTCACCCAGGCTGAAGTGCAGTGGTGCAATCATAGATCACCTTACCCTAAAACCCCTGATCATAAAGAATCTTTATGACTTAGCCTCCTGAGTAGCTAGGACTACAGAAACATGCACCCATCTAGGATATTTAAAAAAAAAAAAAAAAATCGTTGTTGAAATAGAGTCTGGCTATGTTGCCCAGGTTGGTGTTGAACTCCTAGCCTGAAGTGATCCTCCTACCTCAGCCCCTCAAGTAGCTGGAATTTACAGGTGTGAGTCACTCTGCTCAAGTTGGTGTTGTTTTAAAGACTCAGCCATGATTATACATACTTAAAGCTAATTCAATATCTGTGTTGCTGTACTATATTGTATTGGATGAATATCCTTGAATTTATTTATCACACATATTTGCAAATTGTATGTTCATTTTTGTGAGCTACAATAATGCTTTGGAAAGAGAGAATTTTACTCCAACAGCCAATTGATGACTTATTGATTCAGTATCTCAGGAATAGATTCTATTCCATTTTACAGAAACAAGAACATTATCTCACTGCTGTAGTTGAAATTCAGATTTATATTTTCTATCTTTTGAAAGTTACAAAAACCAATATTCTAAATAACTAGTTTTCAAGAAAATTGAGTATAATGCTGCTCTAAGATACCAAATCAATCAGCATTTACTGCATCTCATTAAGTAGCCAGCAGTGTGTTAGGAACTAGGGATATGGAGTGAAGAGAGAAAAAAAAAATTTCTTTATTATCCAGAAACTCTGCTTGAGATGGCCAATACCAAGAACAATGAAAACAGGAAAGAATCACATGTAAATGCAAAAAAAACATGGAACTGGTGGAAGTTAGGATGTGATAGAATAATTCTGAGAAAGCTTTGTAGGAAAAGACTTTCATGTATTTTCTAGAAATCAGAAAACTCGTTGATGGTATTCAGTCAGTGAGAGCTATACTAAAAATAAAGATTAAGGATAAGGGGATTAGAAGCAGAAAAGTCTCACAGAAAGAACAGACCATTATTCTGATTTTATTGTGCATAATCTGACTATCCATATTTTTTTTCCTATATGGTGTATATAAAACTCTAAAAGTCTTGAATATGATAGCTGGATCACTTTTTGCATGTCCAGGATTAAAGAACCTGAAAAGTTGAAGGTATTCTATAGGGAGTTATTAAATAAATAAATAAAATATAAAAACATCATCATCATCATCACAAAACAGAAATAAACTAAGGAGCAACCTAATAAAAACGTTTTGAGGACATTACTTTTTCAAAAGCCATTTTTCAGCTTCTTCTATTCAATTCATACAACAGAGGGCACAGCTGTATTGGAAAAAGGTTGGTTGTTCCTTATTAAACAAGAACAGTATTTCCCTTGGATGATATTTAAAGCAATCACAGATTCAGCAAGAAAAAAATGTAGACAGCAGAGAAGAAAACACAGTTGAAAAGTTAGTAAAGATACGTGTAGAAAAAAAACCCGCAAAGTATCAAAGACTAAGCTAAACAAAACCTAAAAGAATATCAGTATGTCAGTGTCCTTCTAAATTTGGCCTTGGTGCCCCATGTCTAAACAAGATCAAAAAGAATTAGCAGGAAAAACGACCACACCCATTTATAAAAGTTGTAACATCAGTATAAAATCAATTGATATACACAATTGTCTCAGAAGAAAAAGTTACTGACAATTATTGTATTTTGACTGATATATTTTAAAAGCACAGAGAATATCTGTGACTTTCAGCAAAGAGAACTAGCATTTATGGATATGTGCTTATTACTATAACTGCAGAGATTATTTTATATCACATAAATGTTGGCCTCAAATAGCTGCCTTTACCTGTATTTCTCATTGCAATCCATTTTCTAGGTACTTGAAGTCCTTCATGATTTGATTACAAGACCTTTTGCTTTATTTAATGTATAATTCTTCCATGCACTTACTTGTTCAGAAACAACTGTCTTCCTCTCTGTTTACTCCACCTTCAGCCTTGCTGTATAAATCAATGTTATTATCTTCAACTTCTTCTCTCACTGGTAAAAAGCCTAGCTGCTCTTCACAGTCCTGCTCAGTTAGCTTCCCCATGGGACTTTTCCTTGAGCTCATTCTCACATGCTCATTGGTATCCAGATTAACTCCCGTTTTCCCTCTGTGCTTCTGTGACATTTAACATGCATCACTAATGTCAAATTGTTTAACCAATAGATAAAAAATTTACTGACGATGGGGTAGCACAGAAGAATATAAGCCTGAGCCACTATGCATTTTTTAAAAATGTTTCATATTTTGAAAATTTTAAACTTAAAGTTGCAAAAAGAGTGGGGAGAAATCCTATATACCCATCTCCTAGCTTTCTCTACTGTTAAAACTTTACATAACCACACAATAATTGTCAAAATTATAAAAGAAACCTTGGCACAACACTATTAACTGAAAAAAATGTATTTGGATTTCAATATTTTTAAAATTAATGTTCTTTATTCTGTTCCAGTCTCTGATTTAGTACCCCAGACTGCATTTAAGTGCCATGTCTTTCTTCTTTTCTCCAATTTATGACATATCCTCTGTCTTTTCTTTTTTACCTTACGTGATCTTGACACTTTTGAAGAACACTGCTCAGTTATGTTATACATGTCACTCCACTTGGGTTTGTCTAATATTTGCTTATGATGCAATTTAGTTCATTTGTCACAAAAAACACGAAAGAGGCTATGATGTATCATCACATGGGAGTACTTAATATCGATGTGCTATTGATGATGTTAAACTTGATCAACTGATTATGGTGGTAACTGCCAGCAATCACCACTGTAAAATCACTCTTTTCCCTTTATAATTACTAAATATTCCAGAGAGGAGATTTTGAGATTATGAAAATATACTGATTTTGCTTATAATCCTTTGTACTAATTTTATTATTGCCATGGGATCTTGCCTTTAGAATGTATTATTGTGATTTTATTAATTTCAATTTAATTAAAAATTTAGAATTAAATTTTATTAAACTATTGTGATCTTTTTATTCTCATTTCTGAAATTTGTCAATATGAAATTTTTAGTGAGAAGTTTTTTCTTCTCCATTTATTTAGGTATTTAGTTAATCACTATGTGTTTGTGAATATTTATTATTCCTTGGGTAATAATGCAAAACAGGAATTACATTTATCCCTGCTTGTGTTTCCTGCCCCTCCCACCACAGTGTGGCCGTTGGAAACTCTGACTATCTTCTGTACTCTTTAGTCATACCACACCCATCCCATTAGTTTTTAACACATTCTTTCACCACAAAATGTTCCAGCCAGCACAGTGTTTTGAACAATGGCAAAAAGACAATTTGGAAACAAGCACATTGAAGTTTAAATCTGGCTCCTAACTTGTCGTTTTTGCAAGTATTATCCTTTTCTCTGAGCATCAATTTCCTTATTTGTAACATGGGCCTCATTGCATTGAGAAAGTGACAGTTGTCCAAAAATTGTCCTTGGTATGTTTGGATAATGTGCATATTGTCTACAGCCATCCTGTAGCAGGACAAGCCACAGACAAAACCCCTCAGACACCGCGTTAAAGAAGGAAGGGCTTTATTCGAGTGGGAGGTTCACAGGACTCGCGTCTCCAACAACCAAGCTCCCCAAGTGAGCAATTCCTGTCCCTTTTAAGGGCTCACAACTCCAAGAGGGTCCGCGTGAGAGGGTTGTGATCGATTGAGCAAGCAGTGGGTACATGACTGGGTGACTGAGGGCTGCATGCACCGGTAATTAGAACGGAATGGAACAGAACAGGACAGGGATCTTCACAGTGCTTTTCTTATGCAAATAACCGATTAGGTCAGGAGTTGGTCTTTTAACTACCAGGCCCAGGGTGTGGCACCGGACTGTCTGCTTGTGGATTTCATTTCCGTCTTTCAGTTTTTACTTCTTCTTTCTTTGGAGGCAGAAAATGGGCGTAAGACAATATGAGGGGTGGTCTCCTCCCTTAGTACCAGCTGCACTTTCTTATCTCCTCCACTTCTAAGTTGAAGAGGCTAAATTTTTGGTAAGTGCAGCAAAAGGGTCTGCAACTCCTTTCCTCCATCGGGTCCTTACGTGTAAGTTCATTCGAGTAAGAATACTGGGGCTTCAGTCATCATTGTCCCATCTTGTTCTTAGAACGAAGTTTATACACTGGTAGAAACAAGGTAAAAACACCCAGAAGCTACCATCTCACTCAGAACCTAGAGTAATGGCTCAGAGAATTTGTCCCAGGGGAAAGGTAGTCCATTAAAAAAAATGCTCTGGTCTCTCCTAAAGAATACTGACTTTACTTGAAACAGATTGTGAGGAAAATTCAAGTGTAAGGGTGCTCTCAAAAATAAAAACACGGCCGGGCGCAGTGGCTCACGCCTATAGTTCCAGAACTTTGGGAAGCCGAGGTGGGCAGATCACGAGGTCTAGAGTTCGAGACCATCCTGGCCAACATGGTGAAACCCCATCTCTACCAAAAATACAAAAATTAGCTAGGCATGGTGGTGTGCACCTGTACTCCCAGCTACTCAGGAGGCTGAGGCAGAATTGCTTGAACCTGGGAGGTGGAAGTTGCAGTAAGCCGAGATTGTGCCACTGTACTCCAGCCTGGCGACAGAGTGAGGATCCATCTCAATATATAAATAAATAAATAAATAAATAAATAAATAAAAACAATTAAGACTAGCAAGTTAAGCCACAGACTAGCTAATTCATCAGAGAAAAGTGGAAAGAGAAAGCATTACTGGCATTAGTACTAACCTCAAAGACTGCCATCAAAACGCATCTCTGCCTGAACTAAATTAGTTAAGACAGCTAAGCAATTTATGTCCCAGAGCACTGTCACAACAACAGAGCAATCAGCCCATAATTATTGGAGCCTAGAAGTCTGAATGTAATACCTAATGAAGTTGGCAGCTTAACAGAGAAATTAGGGAAAGGGACAGCCAAGGAAAGACTGTCACCCCAGTGTGATTACACACATACCTAAGATGGCACCCTGTAAAAAGTGACACCAAAAGCTTCAGACTACAGAAGAAAAAATCATCACTAAAATAGTTAACCAAATTTACAAACACACATACACATGCACACGCACACACATTAAGTGAACACAAACAACAAAACCTGGGGGTGTGGTAGGGGTCAGTATCCTAAGTTACTAAAATGTTACTCACAGTGTGCACTTTCCACAGCAACAAATGAGATATGCAAGAAACAGGAAGCTGCGACCAATACACGGGAACAAAAGTAGGAGAGAGAAACTGTCAATGAGAGGGACAAGATGTCAGGTTTAACAGACAAAGACTTCAAATTAGCCATTATAAATATGTTCACAGAACTAAAGGAAATGAAGCTTAAAGATATAAAGGAAGTAAGACAATGTCTCATTAAATAGAGAATATCAATGAAGATACATCAATTATAGAATGAAACAAATGTTAATTCTGTAGATGAAATGAGCAATAACCAAAATAAAGGGGTTCTACAGAAAATCTGAACAGGCAAAAGAACAAATCAGTGAACTAAAAGATAGGTTAATAGTGTTATGCCCAGACCGTTTATTCCCCGAAGAAGACCACCAGAGTCCAGAGTCAAAGCTAAGCAGCAAGGATCTTTATTACAGGTTCGAACCTGGAACTCTCCCTCGCTCGAGAAACGAGACGGGCAGGAGAGCTCCCCCACTGAGCTCCGAACAATGTTATATAGTCTAAGAAAAGTGGGCATAGAGTTATTATACAAATCAGATATATGATTGGCTAGTGTTTGAACAAGGCGATTTGGCTAACTATGATTGGTTCCCGCCATTTCTGATATTTTGGTTCAAACTTTGAGGCGGGAGAGCAGGTTTATGGCAGCAAGAGTTTATCTTACTTAAACACGTCTTGTGACCTTGCCTCAGAACTTACAAAATCTCTGGTATGTGCAAAACAAAATCTCTGGTACGTGCAGAAAACCAGGTACTCACAGAACTTACGAAATCTCTGGTATGTGCAAAGATTAGAGAGTAGAACAAGGGTGTAGCAGGTGGGGGGCAGGTACACATCTATCTTTGTGTCCTTTCAATAGAGATTATGCAATCTGGAGAACAGAGATTTTAGCATAAAGAAAAATCATCAGAGTCTCAGAGGAATGTAGGGTACTTTAAGGACACGAATGTATGCATAATGGAAGTACCAGAAAAAGAAGAAAAGAAAAATAACAGAAAAAATAAATTGAAGAAACGACCAATGAAGACTTTCCAAAATTGCTGAAAAATATAAATCTACACATTCAAGACACTCAACTAATTCTAAGTAATATAAATGCAAAGAGATCCTGAGTAAAAATGCTGACATTTAAAGAAAAGGAGAAACTATTAAAAGCTGCAAAAAGCAAACAACAACAACAAAAATACTGACTCATCATATATAAGGGACACTCTCAATAAGACTACTACCTAGTTCTTACAATAGACTAGAAGTTAAAAGAAAAAAATGAAATTCAGAGTTGAAAACATGGCTTTTGAATTAACCAAATCAGACAAAAATAAAGACAAATGAATCAAAGCAAATAAAGTCTCCAAAAAATATGGGATTATGTATTTCATACAAGTGGAAACTAAAGGCATGTAGGAGTAGCTATTCTTATATAAGACAAAACAGACTTCACAGCAACAAAATTAAAAATGACAAAGATAGTCACTATATAATGATAAAAGATTCAATTTAGCAAGAAGATATTACAATCCTAAATTTATATACACCCAACACTGGAGCTCCTAGATTTATAAAACAGTTATTGCTATACCTAAGAAGTGAGATAGAGAGCAAAAAAAAAAGAGAAGACTCAAATCAGGTCAGTTAGAAATAAAACTGGAGACATTACAACCTACACTACAGAAATACAAAAGATCATTCAAGACTACTATGAATACCTTTATATGCATAAACTAGAAAACCTAGAGAAAATGAACAAATTCCTGGAAACATATAACCCTCCGAGACTAAGTAAGGAAGAACTAGAAACTTTGAACAGACCAATAACAAGCAGCAAGATTGAAATGGGAATTTAAAAATTGCCAACAAAAAAAGCCAAGACCAGATGGATTCACTGCTGCATTCTACCAAACATTCAAAGAAGAATTGGTACCAATACTACTGAAACTACTCCAAAAGATTGAGAAAAAAGAAATCCCCCTTGAATCATTCTATGAAGCTAGTATCACCCTGAAATCAAAAGCAGGAAAAGACACAAAAACAACCACAACAACAACCAAGAAACTACAGACCCATTTTCCTGATGAACATAGATGCGAAAATCCTCAATAAAATACTAGCTAACTGAATCAAAAGCACATCAAAAAGATAATTCGTCATGATTAAGTGAGTTTAATCCCAGGAATACAGGTATGACTTAACACACACAAGTCAATGTGATACACCGCATAAACAGAATTAAAACAAAAACCATAAGATTATCTCAATTGATGCAGAGAAAGCATTTAACAAAATCCAGCATCCCTTTATGATAAAAACTCTCACCAAACTAGGCATACAGGGACCTATTTCAAAATGATTAAAGCTCTATATGACAAACCCACAGACGACGTCATACTGAATACAGTAAAGTTGAAAGCTTTCCCTCTGAGAACAGGAATAAGATAAGGATGCCCACTTTCACTATCCAATTCATCATAATTCTGTAAGTACTAGCCAGGGCAATTAGGCAAGAGAAAGAAATAAGGGCATCAAAAATTGGAAAAAAGAAGTCAAATTGTCACTGTTTGCAGATTATATGATTCTATACCTAGAAAATCCTAGACTGCTTCAAAAGGTTCTTAGATTTGATAAACAAATTCAGTAAAGTCTCAGGTTACAAAATCAATGTAACACAGATCTGTAGCACTGCTAAACACCAACGACAACCAAGCTAAGAATCAAATCAATAACTCAATCACTTTTACAACAGCTTCAAAATAAGAATAAAACAAAATATATAAGAATATACTTGACCAAAAAGGTGAAAGATCTCACAAGGACTACAAAACAGTGCTGAAAGAAATCACAAATGACACAAACAAATGGAAATATACCCCACACTCATGGGTAATGAGAATCAATATTGTCAAATGACTGTACTGCCCAAAGCAATCTACTAATTCAATGCAATTCCCATCAAAATACCAACATTATTTTTCAGAGAATTAGAAAAAAAGAATCCTAAATTCTTACGGAATCAAAAGAGAGCCCAGATAGCCAAAGCAATACTAAGCAAAAACATCAAATCTGGAGGCATCACATTACTGGACTTCAAGTTATACTGCAAGGTTATAGTTACCAAAACAGAATAGACCAATAAAAGAAAATAGAGAACTCAGAAATAAAGCCAAATACGTATAACCAACTGATCTTCAACAAAGCTACAAAAACATAAATTGGGGAATAGATACCCTATTTAATATACGGAGCTGGTAAAACTAACAGGCCACATATAGAAGAATGAAGCTGGATTCTTATCTCTCATCTTACATAAAAATCAACTCAAAATAAATCAAAGACTTAAATATAAGACCTGAAACTATAAAAATTCTAGAAGGCAACATCAAAAACACTTTTGTAGATGTCAGCCTAAGCAAAGAATTAATGACTAAGACCCCAAAAACAAACTCAACAAAAACAAAAATAAATAAATGGGAGCTAATTAAACTAAAACATGTCTGCACAGCAAAAGAAATAATCAACAGAGTAAACAGACAAACCACAGAATGAGAGAAAATATTTGCAAACTGTGTATCTGACAAAGAACTGGTATGCAGAATCTACAAGGAAGTCCACAAATTATCAAGAAAAAAAATAACATCATTATAAAGAGGGCAAATAACATGAATAGACATTTCTCAAAAGATGACACACAAGTGGCCAAAAAAATATGAAAAAATGCTCAACATCACCAATCATCAGGGAAATGCAAATTAAAACCACAACGAGATACTACCTTACTCCGGCAAGAATGGCCATTATTAAAAAGTCAAAAAACAATAGATTTCGGTGTGAATGTAGGGAAAAGGGAACACTTATACACTGTTGGTGGAAATGTAAATTAGTACAACCTCTATGGAAAACAGTATGGAGATTCCTTAAAAAGCTAAAAGTAGATTTACCATTTGATCCAGCAATCCCACTGCTGAATATCTACCCAAAGCAAAATAAGTCATGATATGAAAAAGATACTTGCACATGTATGTTTATAGCAACAAAATTCACAATTACAAAGATGTCAAACCAACCTAAATTCCCATCAACTAATGAGTGGATACAGAAAATGTGGTATATATACAGATGAAATACTACGCAGCCATTGAAAGGAATGAAATAACGTCTTTTGCAGCAATTTGAGTGAAACTGGAGGCCATTATTCTAAGTGAAGTAACACAGGAATGGAAAACTAAAAACCGTATGTTATTACTTCTATGTATGAGCTCATCTATGAGTATGCAAAGGCACACAGAGTGACATAATAGACTTGAGAGACTCAGAAAAGGGAGAGTGGGAAGATATCTCAGATTAAAAAAATGAAGGGGTGGCCTGCCCCTCCACACCTGTGGGCATTTCTCGTTAGGTGGAACGAGAGACTTGAGAAAAGAAATGAGACACAGAGACAAAGTAGAAAGAAAAAGTGGGCCCAAGGGACCGGCACTCAGCATACAGAGGACCCACGCCGGCACCGGTCTCTGAGTTCCCTTAGTATTTATTGATTATTATCTTTACCATCTTAGAAAAAGGGAAGTGACAGGATAATAGGATCATCATAGGGAGAAGGTCAGCAGTAAGACATATGAATAAAGATCTCTGTGACATGAATAAGTTTAAGGAAAAGTGTTGTGCCTTGATATGCATATGCAAACATCTCCATAAACCTTTTTAGTGCATAAAGAGCAGCATTGCGCTAGCAGGTCCCACCTTTTGCCCCAAGGCGGTTTTCTCCTTTCTCAGTAAACAGAACATACAATCAGGTTTTACACCGAGATGTTCCATTGCCCAGGGACGGGCAGGAGACAGATGTTTTTCTCTATCTCAACCGCCAAGAGGCCTTCTTTCCTCTTGTACTGGTCATCCTCAGCACAGACCCTTCACGGGTGTCAGGCTGGGGGACGATCAGGTCTTTCCCATCCCATGAGGCTATATTTCAGACTATCACATGGGGAGAAACCTTGGATAATACCTAGCTTTCCTAGGCAGAGGTCTCTGCGACCCTCAGACCTTTGGCAGTGTATGTGTCCCTGGGTACTTGAGATTAAGAGAATGGTGATGACTTTTAGCCAGCAAGCTGCCTTCAGGCACTTGTTTAACAAAGCACACCCTGCACAGCCCAAAATCCTTTAAACCTTGAGTCACCACAGCACATGTCTCTTGCAAGGACAAGGTTAGGGGTAGGGTCACAGATTAACAGTATCTCAAATACAGAACAAAATGGAGTCTCTTATGTCTACTTTCTATATAGACACAGTAACAGTCTGATCTTTCTTTCTTTCCCCCACACACAAAAAAACTACATGTTAGGTACAAATGTACTCTAATGGGTGATGAATGCACTAAAATCTCAGAATTCACCACTACATAATTTATCCATGTAATAGAAAACCACTTGTACCACAAAAGCTATTGAAATAAAAATAAAAAAAAAGAAAAGACTATGTCTAACTTTTCATTAGAAGCAGTGGAATGCAGAATATGCTGGTATGGGACAGTCAAAGAACTAAAGAGGAAAAAGATGTAAACCAAAAATCCTATATCTAGCAAAGCAATCTTTCAAAAATGAAAGTGAAATAAATACATTCCCAGATTTAAACAAAACAAAAAGAAAGCAAAACAAACAAGCTCAAAGGAATGCATTGCTAGCCAACCCGACTTACAAAAAAAAAAAAAAAAAAAAAAAAAGAGATACTAAAGGAATTCATTAAAGTTGCAGAATTTAAAATTGACTTTTTTAACTGATTTTCATTGCAAAGGACTGGGGGGAAAAGGCAAGAAACAAAAAAAAAAAAACAAGACTAAAAAAAAAAAAAAAAAAAAAACTAAAAGAAGTATTTTGTACTTAATGCAAGTAAATCCTGACGGAAATATAAATCTGCACCAAAAAAACGAAGAGCAAGAGTAAAGATCATTATAGACAATTATATAATTATTAAAAAGTATGAATTTATATTTTATTATGTCTTAGCTTAAATGGTTTAAAAAGCAATTTATGAGCAATATGTATAAAATCATATAGTTATTGTTGGTGCCATAACATATAGAAATGTAATGCATTTGACAACAATAGCACAAAGAATGTGAGAGGAAGCAGAGTTGTACCGGAGTAAGAAAATGACACAGAGGGCAACCTAAACTCAAAGGCACAAATGAATAGCCTAAATAAATGATAAATATGAATACAAATAAAACAAAGTTTGCATATATATTCCTGCTCTCTTTTCTTATCTCAGCTTATTTAATAGATATAAAATATATAAACAATACTTGTAACAATGCCATTGAGTTTGTAACATATGTACAGGTAATATATGTAATCATAATAACACACAGCTGGAGGAAAAATAGATCTACACAGGAGTAATAATTCTATATCACTGGAATTAAGTTAGCATAAACTTAAAATGGATTCTGATGTTTACATATATATATATATAAAAACATATACACGCACACATATGCACACACATAAAATAAGCCCTAGAATAATTACTAAGAATACAACAATAAAAAATAAATTTATAACATTAAAATAAATTTAGAACATTAAAATAATGTAAATTTTGTTTGTTTGTTTGTTTTTTTGTTTTGAGACTGAGTCTCTCTCTGTTGCCCAGGCTGGAGTGTAAGTGGCTCGATCTTAGCTCACTGCAAGCTCCGCCTCCCGGATTCACACCATTCTCCTGCCTCAGCTTCCAGAGTAGCTGGGACTACAGGCGCCCGCCACCAAGCTAGGCTAATTTTTTTTGTGTGTATTTTTAGTAGAGATGGGGTTTCACCGTATTAGCCAGGATGGTCTCGATTTACAGACCGCATGATCCACCCACCTCAGCCTCCCAAAGTGCTGGGATTACAGGCGTGAGTCACCATGCCCGGTCGAATGTGAATGTTATACTAGAAAAATAATCACTTCATTCAAAGTAAATAATTTTAAAAATTGAGAAACAAAAATAATATTAGCTATATAAAGATAAAAATTGCAAAAGTAAATCCAGATATATTGATACAGATTTTAAAAGTGAATATATCAAATACTCAAAGGGAGAGAGTCTCAAACTGGATAAAAAATTAATGACTAATTCTATACTGTTACAGGGGACACTTTTTTTTTTTTTGAGACACAGTCTTGCCCTGTCACCCAGGCTGGAGTATAGTGGCCCGATGTCAGCTCACAGCAACCTCCGCCTCCTGGGTTCAAGCGATCTCGTGCCTCAGCCTCCCGAGTGCCTGGGATTATAGGTGCGTGCCACCACACCCGGCTAATTTTTGTATTTTTAGTAGAGACAGAGTTTCGCCCTGTTGGCCAGGCTGGTCTCAAACTCCTAGCCTCAAATGATCCTCCCACCTCAGCCTCCCAAAGTGCTGGGATAACAGGCATGAGCCACTGCACCTGGCCCCTACAGGAGACATTTTGGATTCAAATATATTAATAGATTTAAGGGAAAATGGTGGGAAAATACATTATTGAAAAAAAAGCAACCATGAGAAAAATGGAGTGGCTATTCTAGCATCAAAAAATAATATTTAAAACTAAAATCCTGTCTTGCATAAAGAGGGACATTTTATGATAATAAAAGGATCAAAATTATAGTAGTTTTTAATATATGCACTGACCAATAGAACCCCCAAATACTTGAAACAGAGGCTGAAATAAATGAAAGAAGAAACCGACAATTTACCAATAATACTTGGGACACCAAATATTATTGGGACACTCTCAGTAATTAATAGAACAAAAAACACCAAAGCTCAACAAGTAAATAAAGGACTTGAATAATACTATAAACACATTGGAGTTAACAGGCCTCTATAGAACACAGTACCTAACAACAGCAGATTTGCATTCTTCCCGAGTACATATGGAATATATTTCAGAATGGACCATATGCTAGTATATAAAACAGGATTTAATATTTAAAACAATTGATATTATGCTAATTTTGTTAACTGGCCATAATCAAATTCAATTCAAAATTAAGAAAAGAATTTGAAAAATTCATAAATATATGGAAATTGATCAAAACATCTTCAAATAACTAATGACTCAAAAAATAGTTAAAAAGAAAAGCAGACATACTTGCAAATGAATAACAATTTAGACACAATATCCTAAAACTTACGGGATGCAGCTAAAGCAGTGCTTAGAGGGAGCTTTACAGCCTTATTATAAAAAAAGGAAATATTTCACATGAACAACTTAGCCTTCCACTTTAAGATACTAAGAAAAGAAAGATCAAAATAAGTGCAGAGCAAGAAAAAATAGGATTAAAAGAAAAACTAATGAAATAGAGAGTAGAAAAAAATAAATAATATTAACAAAACCAGAATCTAGTTCTTAGAAAAGACTGACAAAATGTACACACTTTAGATAGATGATCTAACAAAAATAGAATGATTCTCAAATTATTAATATCAGAAGTAAAAGGGAACATTACCACTGACCATACAATAATAAAAAGTATTATAAGGTGAAACTTTGAACAACTATATGTCAACAAATATTATGACTTTGATAAAATGAACAAACTCCTAGAAAGACAAAAACTATGAAATTGACTTAAGAAAAAAGACAATCTGAAAAAATGTAGCCCCTTCCACAAAGAAAACAAAAATTCCACAACCAGATGGATTTACTGGTTAATTTTGCCAAATATATACAGGTAAATTTATATGATTATTCAGAAACCCTTTTTAAAAATTGAAGAGAAATAAACACTTCTCAGTTTATTCTATAAAGCCAGTATTACTCTGATACCAAAACCAGAGATAACATAAGGGAAAGAAATATTACAGAGTAATATATCTCTTGTGAATAAAAATGCAAAAAGTTCTCAGCAAAATCCTAACAAATTAATTCCATCAACATACAAAGTACACTAATTAAATATTAACATATTTATACATACTACTATATATATATGTATGTGTGTGTGTATATATATATATACAGTTGTAACCAGTTGGAATTTATCTCAGGAATATGATGTTGATTTAGCATACCAAAATCAATTAATATAACAGGCAATAGCAATAAAATAGGGAACAAAAATATATTATCTTCTCAAAGAATTTCCATTCTCAAATGGAAATAGCATTTGATAAAATTCAACACTTTTTCATGATATAAACATTCAACAAACTAGGAATAATAGGGAATTTCTTTACCCTAAAAAAGGTGAAGCTGATCTATCAAAGCTAATATCAGACTTGATGATGAAAGTATAAAATCTTCCCTGCTAAGATCAAGAAGACAAGGATTGTCACTCTCTCTTCTTCCATTCAACACTATACCAGAGAGCTTAATCAGAGCAATTAGATAAGAAGGAAATGAAAGGCTTCCAGATGGGAAAAGAGAATTAAAATTATCTCTACTTATATACTGTATGATAGAAAACTCTTTAAAAAAAAAAGAAAAGAAAAAATATTCAAGCTAATAAATGTGTCTAGCATAATTACAGGATACAGATCAATATACAAAATTCAATTGCATTTCTATACAGTAGCAATGAGGAAACTAAAAATAAAATTAAGAAAACAATTTAATTTATAATACCTTTAAAACCCTAAGAATAAATTAACAAAAATTTATAAAACTTACAATCTGAAAATGTAAAAATTATAGAAATAAATAAAAGTAAACCTATAAATGAAGTAATACACTGTGCTATGGATCAGAACACTAGTATAGTTAAGATGACAATACACCCCAAATTGATTGACAGATTCAACACAATGTCTATCAAGAGTCCCTATCATTTGCAGAAATTGACAAGATGAACCTAAAATTTATATGAAAATTAAAAAGACCCAAATCCATAAATGAAACTTGAAATATAGGAGAAAATTTTTAAAAATCCGTACTTCCCATTTTTAAAACTTTAAAGAAAGCTACAGTAATCAAGAGTGTGGTACTGGCCCAAGGGTATGTATAAAAATCAATGAAATAAAATTGAGAGTCCAGAAATAAACCCTTACATTTACAGTAAATTAACATTTGCAACGGGTGCCTAACAATTCAATGAGAAGAAAATCATTTTTCCAGTAAGTACTTCTGGGAGAACTTGATATCTACATGCAAAAAATAAAGTTAGACATTTTCTATAAACCATATTTAAAAATTAATACAAAATAGATCAAATACCTAAATGTAAGACTAAAGCTATCATAGATTACAGATTGGCATATAAGACACTAAAGCATGAAAGGCAAAAGAAAATAAATAAACAACATTATCAAAATTAATATCTTTATACATCAAAAGATATTAATTGGAAAAACAATTGTATCTCCTTAACTTATAAGGGGCATAACGATTACAACTAAATAATAAAAGGACAGAATTTAACACAATTTTTTCAGTGAGCAAAATACCTGAGTAAGCATCTCTCCAAAGAAGATATATGAGTGGCCAATAAGCGCTTATTAAATGACATTGCATATCATTAGTCACGAGATAAATGCAAGTTAAAACCACAAAGATCTATCACATTCTCCCATGAGGATGGCTAGAGTTTAAAAAGACAGATAGAAACAAGTGCTGACAAAAATACGAACAAATTGGGAGTTTCATACAATAATGATGTAAAATGGTGCAGCTGCTTTAGAAAACTATTTGTCCATTCCTTAAACAGTTAAACAGAAATACCATATAATCCAGTAATGCCACTCTTAGAAATACAGCTAAGAAAAAAACATACATCCACACAAAAATTTATTTGTGATGTTAAGAGCAAGAATACTCACAGTAATCAGAAATGAAAACAAAAATATCTACCAACCAATGAAAGGACAGAAAAGAATTTGTATGCCCATATAATGTAATATTATTCTGCAATAAAAACAAAATACTTATACATGCTATCACATGGATAAATCCTTAAAACATTATGCTACGTGGCAGACATCAATAACAAAGAACCACATGTTGTATGATTCATTACATGACATTTTCAGAGTAAGCAAATCTATAGAGACAGAAAGTGGATTAGTGGTTGCCTTGCACTGAGGGGAAGGGAGCTTGGGTAATGATTACTAAAGAGTGCAAGGTTTTCTACTGGAGTAATTAAAATTTACTACAATTGATTTCGGTGATAGATACAAACTTTGAATATCCTTATGTACATGTTTAATGGATAAATTGCATGGTAGGTGAGTTTTAACTCAATAAAATTTTAAAAATTAAATTTAATCTAAATATGTACATACAATTTTTAAGATATTAAAGGATTACAATCTACAAGAATAATTTGTTCTGACATCTCTACAGTGTCCAAATAAAGACTCTTGAATACAAGGCACCAAAAGATTCAAATAATAAACTATTAATAAGACTATCTGAAAAAAGGCCTCGCTGCTGAGATAACAAATGCTAATTCCCTGATAAAGTAAATAAGTAAATAAATAGCTACATACCACTGGGAAAGAATTTCAGGGGGAAAAAAAAGGATTCAGTGTTTTATTAAAGGGATTTGAAAGTTCCAGGGAAATTTAAAGTGTCCTTTTGTTCCCTTGTAAAATCATTTAATTATTTAAGTGATATTTTTTAGAAAAAGTAATGTTTATGCCATTTCTATAAAAGGTACTGTGCAAACTGAAGGAAAAAATACATTCTTTTAACACTAACATATATTGAAAGAAGAATGATGCCATATGGCATAGAAACTAGACAGAACAGAACTTAACACTGATGTTTAGCAGTGGGTCCCTGAACAAACTCTATAAAATGTAAAAAGCCTTTCCATAACCTTGGTATTTATAAAATGCTTTAGGAACAAAATGTAGAAAGAAAAGTCTGAGTTGTTGCAACTTAAAACACATCTAAAAGTAATTACCAAAGTTTCTGAAAAGTTATATAAATGATTCAAATGTTGAGATGTATGATAGAGGATAAGAGCATGGTTTCTAAAATCATACTACTCAGGCTGGAACCTTGACTCTATAGCTTATGAAGGGCAATCTCCTTTCCAGGATAGTGGGAAAAATAATGGAGGAAATAACTCATCACACTGGGATATTATGAGGTTAAATTTGGTAATACATATGAGGCATTTAATACTGTTAAATAGTAACTACCATTATCCTTATAATAGATATTACTTGAAGTGTGAACTAATTTTATAAACTCTTTAAAGTGTTTTGATCCAATTCATCCATGAGGAACATCTTGATTAGTCTTGTTGATTCCTTGAAACATGCCTATTGTCTAAGTGAAATAACCTTTAAAAATGTATGCTTGTGTTTACATTTGTAAGCAAACATCTAGCTAATTATGAGGGAACTGTGAAGTCACAGACCTCTCAAAATTACGGCACTGGTGGTGTCATGGTGCTGCTTTTCTCCCAGTCATGAAATCTGAATCACATTGATCTTTCAGGGAGAGCAAGAATAATGGAGAATTTTTCAATACATTTTGGAAAGAATAACTACAGAAAACTGGCTAGCTCTTACGAAGAAGACATTCATATTCATTTAAAACCTGGGTGCTTGAATTCTTATGGTGCTACATTATGAGCTGAATTACATAAGAAAAAAATCACGTAGTTCATCCACACTAAATTTCCTCATATTTGATTTTATAATGATAATTTATGAAATGATTCATTATAAGAACTCAATGAGACGATATTATATAAGTATAATGTTTTACTTGGTATCTAGTGTAAATAATATTAAACAAAGGTCACATGTCTCATTCCCCATCCTTTCTTTTTTATGTTATGTTATTTTTTTTTTTAAGAGGATCTTGCTCTGCCTCCCAGGCTGGAGTGCAGTGGTGTGATCAGAGCTCACTGCAGCCTTGAACCTCCTGGGCACTAATGGTCCTACTGCCTCAGCCTCCCAATTATCTGGGCCTATAGGTGCATGCCACCATGCCTGGCTAATTATTTTATTTTTTGTAGAGACAGGATTTTGTTTTGTTGCCCAGGCTGATCTTAAACTCCTAGTCTCAAGTTATTCTCCCACCCAACCTCCCAAAGTGCTAGGATTACCAGTATAAGCCACCACCTCTGGCCCACTCTCTTTTGATAACAAAAAGTTTCCTCACAAAGGAAACGTTAATCTTCCATAATTTATACATAGTTCAGCTAATGTTGTTTCTAGGAACCTCTATCTCTCACTATATTAAAAAATCGAATCAAAATTGATTAAAAACTTAAATATAAGACCTTAAGCTATAAAACTTTTAGCTTAAGGAGCTCAAACAACTTAATAGCAAAATAATAATAATCATCATCATCAATTTAAAATGGGCAATAAATCTAAATAGGCATTTCTCAAGAGAAGACATATAAATGGCCAACAAGTATATTTTATAATGTTTAATATCACTAATCATAAGAGAAATGAAAATCAAAACCACAATGATATGTTATCTCACTTTAGTTTAAATGGCTTTTTCAAAAAATCAAAAGTCAGAGAATAATGGATGCTGGTGAGGATGTGGGGAAAGGGCAACCCTCATACACTATTGGTGAGAATAAATTAGTACAGCCGCTGTGGAAAACAGCATGGAGTTTCCTCTTAAAAACTTGAAAATTGAGCCATTAATACTACATAATCCAGCAGTTCCACCACTGGGTATATAGCCAATAGAAAGAAAATAAATGTATCAAAGATTGTAGAAATTTTATCCTTTATTCTGTTAATGTGATATATCACATTTATTGATTTGCGTATGTTGAACCATCTTTGCATTCCAAAGATAAATCTCACTTGAACACAGTGTTAATCCTTTTCATGTACTGTTGAATTTAGTTTGCTAGTATTTTGTTGAGGATTTTTAATTCAAGTTCATCAGGATTATTGACCTGCAATTTTCTTTTTTTCAGATATTCTCGCCTGGCTTTGGTAGTAGGGCAATGCTGGCCTCATGAAGTGTCTTTAGAAGTTTTCCTTCTCTTCATTTTTTTGGGAGAGTTTTAGGATTGCTATTAATTCTTCTTTAATTTTTTGGTAGAATTTATAAGTGAAGGAGGATATTTGTTTACTAACTTAATCTTCTGACTTGCTATTTGTATATTCTATTTTTTCATGATTCAGTCATGAAAGGTTGCATATTTCTAAAACTTTATCATATTTTTTCTAATTGCTTAATTTCTTTGCATATATTTTTCTAGTAGTCTCTTAGGGACTTTTATATTTTTGTAGTATGAATTATAATGTCTTCTCTTTCACTTTTCATTTATTTGAGTCTTTTTCCTTTCTGCTTATTTAGACTAGTTAAAGTTTTATCAATTGTATTTATCTTTTCAAAAAACCAACTCAGTTTTATTTATCTTTTCTTTTTTTTTCTAATTTCTATTTCATTTATTACTGCTGTGATCTTTATTTCCTTTTATGGTTTTCAAAGCTTTGGACTTTGTTCTTTTTTTCTGGTTATTTTAAGTTTAAAGTTGTGTTGTCTATATAAAATTAGTCATCTTCTTAGTGTTGGCATTTATCACTAT
Source organism: Mandrillus leucophaeus (assembly GCF_000951045.1). NCBI lineage: Eukaryota > Metazoa > Chordata > Mammalia > Primates > Cercopithecidae > Mandrillus > Mandrillus leucophaeus. The sequence continues at coordinate 5,555,462 of NW_012104698.1, read as the reverse complement.
AAACTCCTTAGAAATGCTTTTGGTACATTTATACCTTTTAGTATATTATGTTTTTATTTTCATTTGTCTCAAGAAATTTGTTTATTTCATTTCTGTTACCTTCTTGACACTATTGTCTTGTGTGTTGTTTATTGTTCATATAGTTGTACATTTTCCAGTTTTCTTCCTGTTATTGATTTCTAGTTTCATGCCATTGTAGTTGAAAGGGAACTGGATATAATTTCAGTCTGCTTAAATTTATTGTCTTGTTTTGTGGCCTGACATATGATCTATTCTGGAGAATTTTCTGTAGGCAATTGAAAAGAACGTGCATTCTGCTGCTTTTAGATGGAATGTCCTGAATATGGCTGTGAGTTCTACTTGGTCTAAAGTGTAATTCAAATCTATGGTTACTTAATTGATTTTCTGCCTAGTTGATCTATTCATTGTCTTCACCAGACAGACAAACCTTCTGGTACCTTGTTCTTGGACTTCCCAGACTCCAGAACTGTGAGAAAATAAATTCTGTTTTTTGTAAATTACCTTGTTTGTGATACTTTGTTTTAGCGGCACAGACTAAAATAGCTGGTATTCAAAAAGGGCAAACAAAGCAGATGGTTTCTTTAAATACATCTTTTGTGTGTTTCAAAAGAAAATGAACTAGAATTTAGAAGCCATTTAGAGATATTTTAGAATGAAAGCCTAGCTACTATTTGCATAATCCTTATATTTTAGGAACAGATAATAATGGTTCTAAGTTGTTGCTCTGTGTATGAGACGATACATGGTTACTCACTGTAATAGATGGGATTTCCAATGTTTTCTATAGAAACCTAATCTCCAGAGATGTACTAGGGGAATATATAAATAATTTTATGAATATATCATAATCTATTGCCCAATAGAGAGCAAGAAGATTTGGTAGCATCATACATGTTCTCAGAAGACCTAAGATGAAATACCTCTATATTTTTGTTCAAACCAGATTGTGTCTAACACACTAGTCCAGCTTTTAAAAAAAAAAAAAAAATAGACTTTCAAAATAATGGTTTGAAGATCTTATTTCTAGAAATTATTCATTTTATTTTTGTTATTAAATTCTACTGATCACTTTATACCACAATTTAGTTACTAAATGATTATGTTCTCATATTATTCTTCTCATGAACTAAAAATATGTTATAAAATAACAGTAACTAAATTAGTAATGATGCAAGGATACACAAAAGCAAGGATCATTATAGGAAGCCCTGGCAATTGATTTTTAAATAAATTGATGATCTAGATTGGGCATGAAAAAGAAAACAAAACAGAGAAAAGAACAGGAGAAATATTATCTATACCATAGCAGGATAATTTATTAGTTACTTATTAAAATAATTAGTTTTATATTTCTTTTACCAATATGCCAAATGCACACTCAGGTAATTTAATAACTAAATTTGATTATACAAAATAGAAAATATGTATTTAATCATTTTTTTGGGGGGGGAAACTATTGGTCATTCTGAATTTGTTTATATATATTTCTTATCACCTTTAGAAATTTTCTAGTAGCAGATTTATTAGTTTAAAAATTGCAGATGTTTTCAAAGTTTCAAATATGTGTTATGTACATTAGAATGTTCATTTTATTATGCATATTGGTCAAAAGAAAATTTTATTTTTAAAGATATTACCTCAATAGTGCATTTTAAGTGCTTTTAAAGAGACACAAATGAGTTCACAACAAAAAAATCAAGTGATGAATTGATTTAGAGATTACTTCTGTTTGTCACTATGAAAATGCTCCAAATATTTGCTGTCCTGTGAGTTCATCCATTGTGCATTCATTCTTGCATTTAGTCACTCATGCATTCCTCCAATATCTGTTCTGATGCAGCTGCTTCATAATATCTATGTGCGTGGACTTTGGAAACAAATTGTATGGGCTCGAGTCCATTCGGCAACACACAAACTGTCTGTGCCTGTTACTTATGTCTCTAGGCCTCACATATAATGGGAGAAAGAAGGTAGTGCCTGCATGGAATTGTGGAAGATATAATTTGTTAATCCAGTAAAGGACAGAGGACAAAACCTACCACAGTGTAATCACTGAGTTAATTACATATTTAATAGTAATTATACCCATTGATATGCATTGATTACTTGCTATATGTCAGACTCTATGCTAAGAATAAGTTGTGTATGTCTTAACTCATTATACATATATATATATACACACAAAAACACACACATACACACTTATACTCACAGACATATATATACATACCTAACTTTGTTTTATGAATTTTTCAATAATTTTGCAGGTTATATAATAGAATAGCAGAGAATTTAAGTAAATTATGTCAGATCATGTATTCAAAAGACAGTTTGACCAAAATTAAAACCAGGCAATCTAATTCTGAAACTTGCGCTCCCTATGATTGCAGTCCACTTCGTGCTTTTTAATTTGCAAACCTAACTCATCTAAGTCAAAATATTTGCAGGTACAATATGTCATCTCCAATACACCTTTTGTAAAAAGAAATTTTGGGAGATAGAGATATTTCTATTCCTTTTACTTATTCTTTCCATAAATAGTTCAAAGCAAATTAAACTTTGAAGTAAACTGCAAGCATTTAATCAATCCTAACACCCATTTATTGCTGCTTAAACTACAAAGCAATAGAGATTATCTCTTTAATATTTAATGCATTCATAAATCTGCTCCAGAAAAATCTGTCTCTTTCTGTGTCCGTATTTCTTCCCTGATGGTTTATTGCTTTTGAGAAGTTTGTAATGTGAAAGTTCTACAACACTAAATCATTTTGAGCAAAAGAGAAAGAAACTATATTATAATTGCAAATAAACCAGATTATAACATATTACTAACCTTCAGGAGTCACCCTGAATCATCATTAACACATATCTATTATGCATCTATATTTCTGTGTTCATTGTGCTTGACACCAAAAAAGCAAAGGTATCTCAAACAACCTTTATCTTTATTGAATACACAAGTCATTGCAGAAGAAAACAAATGCTTTGTTCTACACAAAATCCATATGATTACTAAATCAAATGAATAGTACTCTAATAGAAGGATGTATATTGACTGTAAACTCCATGAGGAGAAAACTTTTGTTATGGTTGTCTTCTGTAATGCATCTCAGAACTTAGAGCAGGTGCTTGGACATATAAATTTTCAACAAATATTTGACTAATGAATGCATAAGTGAATGAATTAATCAACATAGAGAATATGTAATACAATTTGCTGCACCGGCTTAAGATAGTCTTCATAAAGATAGCTTGATATAGGTTTGGCTCTTCTGGATGGAAAAGGGAAAAAATGATGATATTGGTCACTTTTTTTTGGTGATTGTTACAACTTTTGGAATGGTTCATAAACTTTCCAAACTCTTTTACATTTGTAACACTGTTATCTTTTTTCTTTTCTTTTTTTTCCAATTGTGAGCCATTCCATATTGCATCTTTATTGCAAAAGTCAACATGCTTCTTAGAAATTCAGATTGTAATTGATAAAACAAACATTACATATATGAATTTAAATGTATAAACAGTTAGAAATTCAACAGTATCTCCTCTTATATTATTACACAAGTTCACAATTTTGTAAAATCATAATACAGGCATACTATACATCAAGAGGAACCACTATTCCTTTTCATGTGACTTTTTTCCTTTTTGAAATAATGATCCATCACCATGGACCCTTTTCACCTTAACATTTAATGTTAGTGGAAGCAATATCATTTTTTGTTGAAATCGCTCTGTCTTACCCTGTTTTCTAACATTTTGCAGGAAGAGACTTGGTGTGAGCATCGTAACAAAACTTTAACAGTTATGATTCTACTATGTCCCTTCCAAAGAGGTAGAAAGGTGAAACTCAAACACAGGTATCAATCAATCGAAGATGAAACTTCAGACTTTTATTTGTTTTCCGGTTCTTTTAACCACATTTTTGTTTGGACTTCGCTTACTTGTCAAACTCAGATCAATTCTCTACTGAAAGAAACAAGTAGTGTGTGTGGGGTGTGTGTGTGTGTGTGTGTGTGTGTGTGTGTGTTTAATATTATAAAATGCACTCTGTCTTCTCCTCTCTGTCATCAAAAATCCTTTCAATATTTCTGTTTGCTTACAAAATGAAATTTAAAGGGATTATCTCATTTCCTTAGTTTACCTTTCCAATCTCACCTTGGTCCATCTCTTCTCTCCACACATCAACCACGTTCATTCTCTTGGTTCTTAGAACACTCTGTCTTCAGTCACTTTCCTGGAACAGAAGTTACAATGAGTATTCGTGATGGCGAAATGTGTTAGGGTGTACTTACAGGGGAAAAGATATGAGATATGTGTTAGGATGTGCTTACGGGGAAAGATACGAGAAAAGTAGATAGATCAGGGTGAAAGAACTAAGCAGTAATTTGGTCTCAGATGAAGACAACCTTCTGAATAGTTCCACAACAATTCTGGGCACAAATTACACCACAGAGTTATTTCTACCTTGAGATAATGAGGCCAGCCTCTTGAATTCAATTAGTCATAGACTATGTCTTTGCTCTTAGGTGAGGGAAGACTGATACTCCCCAGGTGAGGTTGATTCCATTTGTTGATTCCATTTGTTTGTTCCATTCCTTAAAGACATAAACAGTTATGAGTTGCTAGCAGTCAACACTTACAGTATATTGAGTGGGTGAGGCTGCACCAGCCAAGGAAAGTGGATTGGGGAAATACAAGTGTTCCACAGGACAATTTTTGTACTGCTCGTATCCACTTGTTTTCCTGTTAAGTTCATTCCCCACAATCACAGCTTCTCCAGCACTCTAGTTAGTCACAACCTGGATAATTTACAAACTGCAATCCCATGCTGCAATTTTCCCACAGCCCCTACTGAAACCTATCATCTTCCTCTGCCACATGTTCTATACCTCATTCCTCCTAGACTGGAACTTCTGCAGATTTAGACCCTCATCCCTGAGGAGTCTGAGGTGCTGGTTACCATGTTCTGATCAGATATGCTTGTTGGACTTTTTCATGTACCAAGTGATGCTCCAATGGAGTCAACTAAGTACTCATTTGGGTCTCCTCTTTGGCCAAGGACAATTGCAGAGAAGGAAGCAACTGTGTATTGTCAGCAAACATCACAGGAGCTAGGGAATGAATGTTCCAGCATGTGAAGGAGACCTGGGCAGGGCACTTGCAACATGCACTATGCACTATGTAGGCTAAACTCTTTACTGCTTCAGGGCCTGTGCAATTCCCATCTTTTTACTTAAAACGCTTGTCCTTCTGCTGTTTCAATGGCCAGCTCTTCCCCACAGTTCATTGAGAATCATACCTACTTCCCTTTGAGAGACACCATTGCCAACCATCCCACCTAGATCTTATTGTCATCTTTCACACCATGCCTGTGTTTTCCACATGTTAATATTTAGCTAGATTTACAATAACATACATTGTTTCACACTTTATTTCAGTTTTTTCTCTTTTACTACTAAAAGTGTATGCTTAGTGAGGATAAAAATAAATTTGATTTGTTCACTTCTGTATCACTAGCCCCTAGGATGGAGACAAAAATAGAGAAACAGAGAAGGTGTACTGGGTGCATATTTGAATGCAGCAGTTGTGCATAAAGGTTGTAATGGTATTCGGCACTCATCTTTTATGTAGACATTGTGAATCTCTCCATCATATTAGGAACTTAGGATAACTTTGTGTTTATTTACCTTCATCATTTTCCCAAAATATAATGTGTGCTCATTACAATGCCTCCCATCTCATCACCAGGAGCATCTCATTCCCTTAACCACTTCCAAAGAGGTAGCAAGGTGAAACTCAAACACAGGTATCAATCAATCTAAGATGGAACTTCAGACTTTTATTTGTTTTCTGCTTCTTTTGCCTGTCTCTTCAATTTGCAGTCTCATAAAAGACACATTTGATTGCAGTAAATCTATCTATTTTTCCCTCTTTTTTCTTGAAAGAATCTACCAACTTCTTATCTTGATATCAGGACACAATGCATTAGGTTTAACATAAAGCCAAAAGATGTGTCAACCATTCATTGTTAAACACATACATTTGGTTCCTTTTTCCTCTCACTAGTATTGTATTTTATTTAAATAGCTTCAGTATGTCTATGCAGCTTTGGAAACAGGTTCAAGATATCTTATTCTCTTTGTGATTAATTCTTAACTACTAATGACAGAATCCAAATTCAGAATGATGTAAATTCCTTACTTTCAGAGTAGTGATGTGTAAGAAAGGTTAGAAAAGTCCCAGAGATAGGACTGTAATTCAGTTTATTAATTCTATGTAACAGGAAAATGACATAGTTCCTATGAGGAGAAAAACTAAAGTTTATTTTTAAATACGCACATTTGTATGCATTTTTGTGTAAATATATGCAAATACACACATTTGTATATGTATATATAGACACATATATGTACAAGTATATGTGTGTGTGTGTATTTACATATATAGAGAGAATGCTTATAACTAAGATGTAATCATTCTTAACTAATATATTAAGATGCTTGACTAAGAATGGTGGTATTGTTAATATCTAATATCCTATTCCCACCAGTGCTACCCTTTAATAAAGTTTTTGCCTCTCATCAAAACGCAAAAATCAGCTCAAACTGTTTATTTTCATATCCTTAACATTATTGATTTTGTGCACTCCATATGTTGTTTTGTGTACTTTTGAAGATAAGATGTAATTATTGAAAGAAATGGATCAACGAAATAAGAGATTTAGCTGCCTATGAGTTTATCTCACTCTCCCTCAAGGTCGATTTCTCAAAGAAAACAAGCCATTTGCATGTATGTTTTTTGGTAAAGAAAATTAACTAGAGTCAGTATCCTGGGTAAATTTCTGATATTTACTTCAATTACTCTGTGAGGCATCCCTAACGTGACTATGAACTCTGAGATAACTTGTGAGAAAGTTGCTATTCTATTACAGCTCAAACGTGAGTGATTTCCAAGGATTCATTGTGGAATATATTCTAGGCATACCACAAATAGGATATGTAACTGCACTTTGATATTGTCTAGACTGAATTGTGTTCATGCTTGTTCTTTAAGAATATAATTATATAGTTAGGTTGTGAAACAACCTAATTAGCTCTTTATAATGACCAAGACACTGTCCCTCTTGTTAGGCAATATAGTCTCATCTTATCTGCTCAGCTCTTAAGGAAATAACAAAAGCAATGATTCCTCTTCAACCCAGGCTTAGAGGCTTAAGATGAATTTATTTCAAACATGCATATTCATGATTTTGCTTTCTTTTACCTTATCTGCCCCTGCCTTTACTTTCTTAAATCTCATTTTAGCTTATGTATAATACTCCGATATTTTGAGTGTACCCTTGGAAAAGACTAATGCATAAATTAACATAAATAATCCCTTAAATGTAGTTGTATCCTAAGCCATCTGTCTATCTGAAGTCTAACATCTTCTATTTGATTGGTTGGACAGATCTTATGATGTTGGATAATTCTAGAACTTACCCAAGTAGAAATAAATAATAACTTTTGAGGTAAAAAGATAAAGAGAAATATATTTCCTGGAATTTTCTCAAAAACTTATTATCACAGATCCATGGAACCTTGGGAATAGATAGAACAAAAGCTCACCTGAGGGTTTTGTGAATATTGATATAGTTCTCATTTGTTCCTTCAACATTTTGCACCTTCCCTTATATTTTTATTGTATAGTCTCTTCCTCTCTTTCTCTGTCCTTCAATGATTTGCAACTCTGCAGAAGGGAAGTTAGATGGTTTACCTATCAGAAGCATTAATGGGACTGGGGATACTGATCTGGCCCCATCAAGCGCCTGACATTTGAATTCTCTTGTAAATATTTCCAAAAAATACTTAGCCTCTATTATTATTGTATCACTACTGAGAGCAAAAATAATTAGGAGTAAAAACAATAAAAATGATTAAAAGCATATTGTTATTTATATTACTATTGAGTACTTTGATGTCTCAGGAACTTTTATATACATTACTTACCATCCTTGTCTCATTTAGCAAAGTTATTCTTGCCATGTTTTGGAGAAAGTAACTGAGATGTCAAGAAGCAAAGTGACTTGCGCAAAGTCATAAAGGTTGGCTGTCAGACTAGGCGTGTTAGCACATTCACTAATGCACATTCTTGGAACAACTCTAGTGATCTAGAACTCAGTAAATATGGAAGCCAACATTGTTTTCCCACTCAGGGGAAAAAGGTTTTAATTCAAAACCTATATGTGAAGGCAAATTCAAACTATATTCTGTTAAACAATTGATTACTCAGAGTAATTAGAATCTATTATAGTTACTCTCATATTTCAAGTGTTCACACTTATATATATATATTTCTATATTACATATATAGCAGAGATTATTATTTATTAGCATAATGATACTTCTGAAAATATTTCTTATACAGACCTAGAGTGATACCATCGAGTTTAGACTTTACAAAATACATCAAAATTTATACCAATTTCTCAGTTACTTCATTTGGTAAGAATTTAGATTCGCATACAAATGAATACTTGCTCCAACAGCATTTTTCAAACTTGAGTGTATAAAATGCAATTCAACTTGCTCAGCAGAATGATGCACCCCCAAAACTAGAGTAGTTAGAGTTTGCTGTGAAGACACAAACTACTGCATTTACTGCCAGAAAGTTTTTGGTAACATATAAAACAAAGGAAGGTAGTCATAACATCTGAACCCATATAAGCTCGCTATACAGAAATTACTACAATATGGAAAATTAGAAGTCACATCCAAAATAAATGGAATAAAAGTACACTTATTATATTTAATTTCTTTTAATTTATTTATTCAAGTACATATTATTGACACCTACTCTAAAACACATATAGTGCCAGAAGCTGGAGGTACCTATAAAAATAATGTCTGGGTCTGGCGCGGTGGCTCATGCCTGTAATCCCAGCACTTTAGGAGGCTGAGGCGGGCAGATCACTTGAGGCCAAGAGTTCAAGACCAGCTTGGCCATCATGGCAAAACTCTGTCTCTATTAAAAAGACAAAAATTAGCCAGGCATGGTGGCTTATGCCTGTAATCCCAACTGCTTGGGAGGCTAAGACAAGAGAACTGCTTGATCCTGGGAAGCGGAGGTTACAGTGAGCAGAGATTGCATCACTGCACTCCAGCCTCTTTGAGACAGAGCAAGACTCTGTCTCAAAGTAATAAATAAATAAATTAAGTTAAATTAAAATAATATCTGGGCCTTAGTCAAAAGGAGTGTATAGTCTCATAGCTGGGATTACAGGCATGCACCACCATGCCTGGCTAATTTTTGTCTTTTTAATAGAGACAGAGTTTTACCATGATGGCCAAGCTGTTCTCAAACTCCTGGCCTCAAGTGATCTGCAAGATTTTATCATAATGTAGCCTATGTCACTGGTATGCAGAAAATAATGGAAGAATGTGGGTCTGGTTTTGAAGAGAAAATGACATTTGCACTGTGTTTTGAAACAAGATTAGGATATTCTGGGAAAAGAAGCAAAAAGAGGCAGGCAAAAATAGCATTATAAGTTCATTGTGTGCCTTGCAAATATGTAAATTTTATTTTCTAAAGAAAATAAGGATTTACTTAAGAATTATGAGAAAAATGACAATAGCAATAATAATAACAATAATGACAGTAGGTTTTAATTATTCTGGAAAACACATGTAAATAGATGGTGACTGGGTAAGAGAAAAGACAGATTAAAATATTCTATACCCCCATTTGACTGCAGATCAAGAGGTCCCTGGTTCATATCCAGGTGCCCCCTGGAAAGAGTCTCTTGCCATCCCATTACTGGGGATATACCCAAAGGATTATAAATCATGCTGCTATGGGACACATGCACACGTATGTTTATTGTGGCACTATTCACAATAGCAAAGACTTGGAATCAACCCAAATGTCCATCAGTGACAGACTGGATTAAGAAAATGTGGCATATATACACCATGGAGTACTATGCAGCCATAAGAAAGGATGAGTTCGTGTCCTTTGTAGGGACATGGATGCAGCTGGAAACCATCATTCTCAGCAAACTATTGCAAGAACAGAAAACCAAACACCGCATGTTCTCACTCATAGGTAGGAATTGAACAATGAGAACACTTGGACATAGGAAGGGGAACATCACATACCAGGTCCTATTGTGGGGAGGGGGTAGGGGGGAGGGATAGCATTAGGAGATACCTAATGTAAATGACGAGTTAATGGGTGCAGCATACCAACATGGCACATGTATACACATGTAACAAACCTGCACGTTGTGCACATGTACCTTAGAACTTAAAGTACAATTAAAAAAAAAAAGAAAAAACAACATTCTAGGCAGAAAGTGATGAGGTCTAACTATAGTAGAAGTAAGAAGAGAGAGGGGACTCAATGACTATTCAAGAGTCAAGGTTAATAGGTGTTATTCTATACATAGAACTTATTAACCAATTGATTTGGACCCTCCCTGTTTACCATTTCAAGATTATTGTGGCCATGTTCTCTAACAGCATTGCACAGATGTAATCAGACAGTAGCTCATCTTGGCCTGTGCTGCATACCTCTCCCTTCCTAATCTGGGTCTTTTCTGATCCTATGGCAAGGATCCTGTGTACCATTTCAAGATTATTGTGGTCATGTTCTCTAACAGCATTCCACAGATGCAATCAGACAGTGACTCATCTTGGCCTGTGCTGCATAACTCTCCCTTCCTAATCTGAATCTTCTGATCCTATGGCAAGGGATGCCTGCAGAACCTACTCTTTACTCACACATATGTACTCCACAGTGTAGGAGGCTAGTGCCCACAGGGCTATCCATGACCAAGTGGAGACAATGAATAAATCCACCCCTTTGTCTCTGGAGCATTTCACTCTAAGATATATTTCAAAAAGCAACTTAGAAGATCCCAGCTGATAGAACCTTCAGTCACCCATAGCAATGTCCAATACCTTAACACAAATGTATGTAGCGTTTCTTTCTTCTCTGTGTTACTCACCCTGTCCTTTTATCCCAGTCCCTGTATGTCATGCCCCAAATAAAAAAGTGCATATGCAAGCCTGTATTTCAGGTTCTGCTTTTAAGGGAAACTAAATCAAGGTATTGGTTGACAAGAAATATCTTACCAGGTGTGTCATGTTATAGTTTTGTGTCCATAGTCCCTAAATCAGAGAAAACTCTATAAAGACTTTATAATGATATACCTACAATCTCAGCAGATGTATTATTTGATGTTTCAAAAGACAGGATCAGAAGAGCCATGAAATAAACTGAGTAACACCCCAGGAGGAGTTCTAGCATGAGAGAATTAGCCAGGCCCGTCTGATTCTCAGTGAACTCTTACATGAGAAAAATGAGGGGGGAAAAGCAAGATCATTGGACACCTAAAAAGAAATTAAGGAGTGGGAAGAGAAAAGGCATTAGATTAAATTGTGGGAATGTGAGTCTGTAAGCTACACTCCCGAGGAAGCAGAAACCATTAAGTGAACAGATATGAAGTAGAAAAAGATACCCAAAATATAAAGGAAATGCCAGACCATGGTGAGAGAAGACAGCAGATGACAGAATGAGATGCCATAAGAGAGAGAGACAAACAAAGGTCACTCAGTTTCTAGCTGATTTCCATTTCCTGTCTTAGATTTTTAGCCACAAGTATCTCACAATAAATTTCATTTTTAAAAAAGTTCTATGTCATCCTCTGACTCTTGTAAGTAGAGGAGCAACACTAATTTTTTTCTCATTCTGTTTCCTTTGGTAACATTGGCAAAATCTTTCCACAGTCCAGAAAAAAAGGAAGTTCCTCCCAGACCTCCCACATACTTCTTCCAAAATCTTCCCCTTTAACTGAAGTACATTTTCATTGATTTCGCTATCAGGAGCACAGCCAGACAAAATCATCGAAGACTCATGACATTATGCAGTAACTTGAAAATACCAAGCACTTTAGTGGAATTATCTTGTCAAAAACAGTTTAGCAAACAGAAAGTCAAGCTTCTGATGGTTTATGCTAATATGCCTCAGAAGCAATCACACTGGTGATTTTATTATTTCTCTTTCCCATATATCTGTAAGTCCACCTCACTTGGAAAAGGATTGAGACAGACAAGACAGACAGCACTTTTCTTTATTTCATAAAAGTTGATGTTAAATCAGTACTAGTGATTTACCGTATTATTTCTATAATGCTATTGATACTATCGATACTATCGATGTTAAATCAATACTATTATGTAAAAACACAATTAGTTTCAGAAGTAATTTCATTTGTTATGCACTTGAAAAAAAGGAAGTGAATGATGTATTTTTTAAACTGTAAAACAAATTAAAAAACACAAAAAAATTCACAGTATTATAGAACAAAATAAAATGAAAAGAGATGTTGAACTTCCACCTTCCATCCAGGGTAATATTGAAAGACTATGGAAAGGGTGTTGTCTGAATCAGGGATTGCCAAATTTTCCCTGTAAGTAACCCAATAGTAAGGATGTTTTGGCTTTCTGAGCCACGAAATCTCTGTCATAACTAATGCAATCGCAGAGTAGAAGCATTTACAAGAAGGGAAGATTCAGACATTCAAATTCAAAGTTGGTAGAGTTCAAAGACACCAAGTCTTAAAAATATGACCTGTGTGGGCCAGGCACGGTGACTCACGCCTGTAATCCCAGCACTTTTGGAGGCCGAGGTGGGTGGATCATGAGGTCAGGAGATCGAGACCATCCTGGTCAACATGGTGAAACCCCGTCTCTACTAAAAATACAAAAAAAAATAGCTGAGCGTGGTGGCACGTGTCTATAGTTCCAGCTACTCTGGAGGCTGAGGCAGGAGAATCGCTTGAACCTGGGAGGTGGAGGTTCCAGTGAGCCGAGATTGCGCCACTGCACTCCAGCCTAGGTGACAGAGCGAGACTCCGTCTCAAAAAAAGAAACATAGCCTATGTGGAGGCATGAGGACGGGTAATTTTTATGATGGAAAGGGAATGTCATAGATTGAGTTCCCCAGGAACTGGAAGTTCATAAGAGAGTGCTCTTGGGGGTGACCATGTGTAGAAGAGAATAGAAGAAAGCAGAACTGGGCAGTGGAAGAAGTTATGCAATCTCGACAAAGGCCTCGGACAATCATATGAGGAGCTTTCAAGCTGAGATGATGCCCTCAGAATTGTCCCAAGTTAGCTCAAGAGGGCAAGTTATTAATGCTTTTACATTGATTAATCCTCAGGTAAGTAATGGCCAAATAGAAGTATATCCATGAGGTAGGGGACTCTCTTCAATTGAGTTCTAGAAGCAGATGCCCCAGGATTTCTAGGAAAACTTATGAGGGAGGCTAGTAGAATGAATTCTAATCCCTCCTCAACAGCTGCTTTCAGAGTTGCAACAAATATTCTCTCACCTCTGATGCCATTCTACACTCCTTCCACACTCAGCTAGTACCCCGGGCCTGGCATAGCGGGTTACCCCAGTGACATAACCCAGATCTGTATGCTTGAGGGATTGAAGCTCATGTTTACCATATCCACTGTAAGCAGAGGTTATCAAACTTGTTCAATTACTATCAAAATCGGGCAAGGGAGTACAAAGAGGCACCCAAGTGAATCACTTGCATGTGCCAAATCCATTCATTCTGCCCTCATTTTGACAGTTCCACCAACAACAGCAAACCTGACTTCTTTTTATCAATAGAACTAATTGCCCCTGTAAAGATGGCAGTTCTGCTTCTTGAGTGTTAGTCTCTTCCATGAAATCTGAAGTACCAAAGCAGAAGCTGTAGTTTGTATTTCCAAAGGACTCTGTGTTCCTGGTGGAAGCATTCCCACCTTAAAGACTAGGACCCTTAATTTTAGAGTCCAACATTTCAAGAATAAGAATAAATTAGATATTGTATTTCTGATAAGTGGAAGTGATGGTTAGCTGAGCCATGCCTGGATTCCTGGACCTATGCTCCAAAGTGTACACCATATCCTGGAGGATGACTCTCCATATTCTCAAGGTGTTATCCCCAAATTAGTGCCTCATCTGTGCATTAAACTGCCTATTCCATCATTCTATCAGTCTGGCAATTGGCAGCTTCTGAGCAGTGTGGAACATCGTGTGACCTGTGGAACTCATACATGGTAAAGTCCTCATACTACTTTTTCTATCAAGTGGAGTCCTTGAATTGAAGTGATGTTAAGGATTTTCCATTGGTGGATTAAACACTCTCTAAGAACATGGTGATAGCAGAGGCCCTATTGTCAATGTAAACTTGCACCCAAAAGTATAGAAAGATTCCACCAAGTTGCTTTGTGATTTTTCTATGATAGATCATTTTTGTGGGTGTTAAATGTGATTTGAAGATCTTCACACTTTATATCTACTCTCTTTCATTGGGCCACATGCTTCTATCCCAAGAGTCCTTGTCCTTGACTTTCTGAACATTATTCATATTCATGGACATTCTAACCTAATGCTATTATTGTTCCAAACAGCCTCTAATCACTGCTTAATCATTCTCCCAAAATTGTTTTTGTTTCCTTTTCCAAAGCAATCAAGATTAGCAATCAAAATGAACAATTCTACTGTTTTTATAGTTACTAGTTTTCCCATAGTTCAAACCTTTGTAAACATTTCAAGAGCTAATACATTTGCTTAAACCAGTGTAATATTCCAATTCAATGTGGGTGAAAGTTTTGACAATTGCACTTGTTTCTACCAGAAACAATCTGCTCCACCAATGGCCAGTGATGGGTCCTTTATTGCCAGCTGGCTGGCAAGTGACCCAGCTGGAAAGTTCCACGCTAGATCCTACTTCCTCCAAATACCCTGGCACCAACAAATGTAGTTTGAGTTCCCCGGAAAGAAAACTCTAATATGAAGATGATTTTCTCAGATATTTTTTAGAAAACATTCTTGGAGTCACCTCCCTGTAAAATGGAGGAATATAACACAGGATTGGCCAGAGAAAAGACAGACTAGGATTCAGGTACAACAGAAGTCACCGTCTCCAGGAGAAGGTCTGACGCCGGGATAACACTTCAGTGTTGCCCAAGAATGGACAAAAAGGCCAGTTTCTTGTGGCCATATGGGCCAGTCAGTGTAGGAGAACTGACCTGGGAAGAACTGGAACCTTTGTAGAGATGAGGCTTACCTGAGGCAATCCTTAATGATGGTGGAAAGCTGAAGGCTATCTGTTGGCAGCAACACACACTTCAACTGGGTGAATAAATCCTTAATTTTTGAAGAGGTAGGTAGGCAGTATATCATGGTATCCACTGCAGTGGGGTAGAATAAGATCTATATTTCAACCAGATTGCAAGTACCTCATGCCTAAAGATCATGTTTCTGATGTTCACCCACTTCAACAGTATATTTAGTGACCACTTGTTGTATGAATATTAATGTAAAACAGTTTGAAAGGGTAACCAATATATCATTGTGTAGTTTGTGATTTATTATTTTTAAACATAATCTTGTATCTCTGCAATACATGTTGTTAAGTATATTAAAAATCCATTGCTTTATCACTTATTTAAGAAACATATTTAACTGCTAGATACTGTGCCAGGTACCACATTAGATGCTGGAAAAATAATGCACAGAATTTATGGGCACTACCCTTACTGAATTGATTTAGAAAGATTAGACAATTAAACATGTAATAGTTTCACTTTTCTCCAAAACCTCCCTTAGGTCTCACTCAAAACATTCAATGCAGACATGATTTCTCTATGTTTTTAGGACTTATATTAGTGGTTGTAGTGGGAACATGGCAAATAAACACAAATTAAAATTATGCATAAAGGAATAATAAAAAAATTAAATGAGCTAACATTTGTAATTACAAAAATGTCCAGCACAAAGAGCTACAAATAAAACATGTAAGTTATGATAAATAGTAAGAAGGAATTAACTAGAAAAGTGATACTTAGACTGAGTTGAAAGCAGCTTCTGTTCACTAGTACTTGGTGGAAGAAATGATTTGGGTAGACAGTGCTTAGCATGTTGGAGAAACAATGAGAAGGCTACTAATTTTACTGCATTTAAGAAGTGACCAAATCAGAAATCCACAGTTTGCTCTTATGCACGTTGTATATTTCTGGAGAATATTTGGTGTATTTTCCCTGTTGCTGTTCTCTGAAATCAGGCCCACACACCACTCTTTATAGCCCCCTATGGTACTTCACAGGGGGTTAGTCACATCATTGGAATTCAATAGGCCTTTGATTAAATAACTATAAAAGTTATTAATTTCAAATACAAGAAAGCAGTTCTTTTTTGAGACTTGGAGACTATTCTATAATCAAACTGGTATTATTCTCTGATTTAAATTTAAAATAAAGCAGAATGGGTACTTTTTATGTTGTTGTTTTTAAACAGCATGAATCCTGGCCAAAAGCACTCCAAGGAACTAATCTGAGTGAATCACTGCATTTCCTAGTGAAACTGTAAATTTCAGCATGGATTAAAAAAACATAAAACCTCAACACTTCAAGATATTAATTAACCTACTTATAGATCTATGTAGATAAATGGCAGAACTTGGAATTCCCTTACATTTTCTGACTTTCCCTACTTAGTTGTAAAGCATCAAAATGAGAGTAATAGTAATTTTCTGGGTCTTTTTTTTGTGTCTTGAATATTATGTTATTGTTAGCAGATGTTAAGTTTTTATTGATAAAAATAAGGTCATTCAGGGAAAGCATTGGCTATTATTTTTAAGTTTCTTTTTAAAACTTTTTTATTTGTGTTCTCTTTTTAAAAGAGTTTATTATCACCTTTATTAGAACAGGCTGTCAATAAATTCTGAATTCTCCAGGTAATCTCTTAACTCATTAGATCATTATTTTTGTGAGGGATAAAAATGAAACTTACAAGTAGACTTTTTTTGTTATTTACCATAAGTTATTTTTACCCAAAGCTATAAGGTAGAAACAAATCAGAGTCCGAAACATGAAGTTTTAAGTTTGATTCTTCTAATTGTGCTTAATTTTTTCCCCATCAGGAAACTGGATTTCCCAGCCTTAGGAGAAGTAAATATATAATCTGTGGGTCCTCTCCTTCTTTATCTTTCTGTATGTAACATAAATCAGTTGCATCTTTTTCAGTCTCCTATCGCTCTCAAGCTGTTGTTTAAGTCAAATAGGCCATACAATATCAGTTCAAGACAAAGGTGGCCAAGCTTTTTGAGGACTATTGGAGCACTCAAACGACTCTGTCAGAAAATATTCCCAACATCAGATGCTGAGTACTGAATACCACTCTTTACTGAGTACAGAATAGTGCTGGAGGAATTGTAGATGACAGAAATAATAATTTCATACTCATTTTGTTATTTTCTTTGAACAGAAGATGACAGTGTGTAACACTGAGTATGTGAGAATGTGAATTTATGAATGAGCCAATCAGGCATGTTTGGACCAGAGCATCAGTAAGCCCCCTGCCATTATGGCGAATAAGGAGTCGGACAAAAACATTAGCCTTTGTTTTCTTTCCTCGTGGGTTCTCACATTAGGATTTTGACAAAGGGCTAATATCCAGAATCTACAAAGAACTTAAACAAATTTACAAGAAAAAAATCAAACAACCCCATCAAAAAGTGGGCAAAGAATGTGAACAGACACTTCTCAAGAGAATTCTTTTTCTTAGTTCTCTCTCCAAACCAAAGTAGTTTCCGTGGAGAGAGAACAATGGCCGCCAAAGACATCCTCATCCTATTTCCTGGAACCTGTATGTATGGTACCTTACACTGCAAAAGGGACTTTACAGATATGATTAAGTTAGAGATTTTGAGATAGGAAGACTATTTTAGATTATTCATGTGGGCCTGATGTGATCAAAGGAGTCTGGATTAGTCCGTGCTCACACTGATAAAGATACTACTGGAGACTGGTTAATTCATAAAGAAAAGTGGTTTAATTGACTCACAGTTCCATGTGGCTGGGGAAACCTCAGGAAACTTAGCGTCATGGTGGAAGGGGAAGCAGGCAGCTTCTTCACAAAGCAGCAAAAAAGAGAAGTGAGAGCGCAGGGGAAAAAAAAACTGCTGCTTTTAAAACCATCAGATCTCATGAGAATTCACTCACTTTCATGACAACAGAATGGGGATCCAATCACCTCCCTCCCTCCACACGTGGGGATTATAATTTGAGATGAGATTTGGGTGGGGACACAGAGCCAACCATATCAGAGTCCTTATAAGCGGGAGGCTCAGAGTAGGAAATGTGATGATAGAAACAGAGACCAGAGAGGTAGAAATTTTAACATGCTATTGGGCTGGCTTTGAAGATTTAGAAAGGGATGAAGGGCCAGGGAAAGCAGGTGGTCTCTAGAAGCTGACAAAGTCAAGGAAAACAATTCCTCAGGGGAGCCTCTAGAAGGAAGGTAACCCTGTTGACTCTTTTTAGAATTCTGACCTTCTCAACAGCAAGATAATACATTTTTGTTTTTTAAAGCCACTAAGTTTGTGGTAATTTGTTACAGCAGCAATAGAAAACTGATCTAAGTCCCAATCTCCATCTCTAAAGAAATAATATCTCTTCTTAAATTAGTCTTAGTGTGAATAAAAGACAAAGACTCAAGCTATCAACTCTCTTTGGGTTCTAAAGATTAAATGTATTTAAAATAATACATGGCGAGGCTATACAAAGGAAGATTTACATTTTGGTTGCTATGGTGATTATTAAACCTACATCTATGTAGTGCATTATTTTGAGCAACACAAGCCATTTTGAACAAAAAGTAATGCAACACATTCCTATGGTTCAATACAAATACATAACCTTCTGAAATAAGCATTTCAGGTTCAGCTTAAATAATTTTTTTTTAATATCTACTATGTCTTGGGTATCTTATGAGTGAGTGTGTGACAGAGAGAAAGAGAGAGAGAATTTCCAGTACTTTATGAACCTTATCACCACATGTCTTTCTTTTAGCAGTACACTCCAGCCATTTATTAATTCATATTATTATTTTAAAATATTTATGGCATAATTTAAATGGATTCATTATTAGGACATGTTTGGAAATGTTACCCATCTTTAATTTGTGAGACATGTCATGGTTTTCACAAATTTTTTGAATCTGTATTTGCTCTTCATCCTTATTTGGTAAGCTAAGACTTCAAAATCTTTCTCTCCCTTTTCCCTTCATATGAACTCTTGCCTTAATGTTGAGATGCTAGGAATTCATGGAATTAAAATGGTAGCACTTTCTCTAAGAAATTTGCATTATCAAAGGTTTCAGATTATTCCATTCTAAACATGAAGCCCTGTTGGTAGAAGTTTTAATGTCTATAATCTTTGGCATTTTAAATTCCCATTTATAATAAATTGTACAGTTTACAAAGTACTTTTCTTTTGGAAGAACACAAGGTTTAGGGTTATCATTTAGGGTTCTGACACAAACTCTGCAACTTCACAAGCTAAGTGAACACTGGTAACCTGCTTAGTATTTCCGAGCCTCAATTTTCTTATCTAAAAAAAAGAAATAAGTGGAAACGATAATACTTATTGTATATCTTTGTTTTGAAGATGTAGTAATATATTTTTAAAGGAATGTTAAACCATAAGAAACAATGTAAACAATGGTAATAATTTTTGTTATTACTATCATCGTAATGGTTATCTATTAATGGATAACAAATATCTTGGAACTTAGTGGTTTATCACAATGAACATACAATCTCGTGGCTTCTGTGGATTAGGAATCTAGGTGTGGTTTATTAGCTGAGTCCTCCATTGGAGATGTGTTAGATGGGCTACAGTCAGAATGTCTGGCTGGGCTACAGTTATCTCAGGATTTTATTGGGGCACATACACTTCCAAGCTTGTGTATATTATTGTTGACAGGATTCAGTTCCTCAAGGGCAACTACAGTGAGGCCTCGGTTCCTGGTTAGCTGTAAACCCGGGGTATACCCTCGGTTCCTCATCATGTGGAGCTCTCCATATGGAAGCTTATGACATGGCAGCTGGCTTCCCTCAGAGCAAGCAAGCAAGAGTGGATGCCCAGGAAAAAAAAGCAATAGTCTCTTGGTAACTTAATTTCAGAAGTGACATTCCATCATTTATTTTTGTTATTCTATTTATTGGAAGCAATTCATTAGGTCCAATCCATATTCAAGTGAACAGTGTGCACCAGGTTGTGAATTCTGAGAACTGGAAGTCACTGGGGCCATATTAGAAGCTGCCTATCGTAATCATTGTTACCTAGTTCTTAAAATTGCCCCTCACCAAAATTCTAGCCACGGGTTCAAGGCATTTTCCTTTTAAAGGAGTCTTGGATAGTTAGCTGAAGGCAAAATAGACACTCAGGTCCAGTTTTAAGGGTCCATTTCCATGTACATTTGAATTTATATTTCATGATTAAAGTACAAGGAACACATTATGAATTTTCTTACAGGAAACTCTTATCTAGGGGTCTGGGTAATGGAATACGCCAAGCTATGAAGTTTTGCAAAACACTTGGTTGCAGGGGAATAACAGATTAGTGCTCTCTTACCTATGACTAAACCAGTGGGTACAGCATGCAATCACCATTTCCAAAACAATTATTTTGAATTTAATAGCTCTTCAACTCTTTCTGGTGCTGCAACAAGACTACTGATTTAATGGTGCACCAAGCTGCTACAAACCAGAGGTTAAAACCCGTGGTTCAATGACTCTGGTGAGTGGTGTTGAAAGCTGTCATCACGTGGACAGTTCTCAGACTCCAGGAAGGGAGAAAGAGGAGGGTGGTATGAGGAAGGGGGTAAAGAGGAAAATAGAACAAAACAGGAAAACCCGACAGGCAGCTGAGGCTTTCAAAAACACTCAGATACTGCCAATTTATTTTTCTTTTCTTTCCTTTTTCTTTTTTTTGTCATTCCAAATGTTAAATTGAGGTGATTATAAACCTCTTGTTTGTTTTGTTTTGCTTTCAGTTAAAAAGGGAAAATTAAAAGACAGTGGGGATAAAGTGCGGAGAGAGCTTTTGACAGCTGAAGGATGGAAAGCCCATTACCCATAATCATAATAATACAAACCCTCTGGACAATGCTAGGGGAGGGAACCTCTCACAGGAGAGGTGCTGGAAATGACCCAGGCCTGGCAGGCCCTGAGGCCATCACAGGAATGAGATTGCAAACCCCAGGGAGAAGCACTGAAGGCTGCCAACATGGCGGGCTCTGAAAGCCGCACTCTGTGATGACAATGGAAAGCGGGAGAATTGACGGTGAACTGATTGGCAGTGGGTGGGAAAATAGAGAAATAGGCTGCCTGCCTGGAAGGCCAGAGACCTGGTAGGAGAGAGGTCTGAACAGCCAATAGAGCTGCAAAAAAAAAAAAAAAAAAGAGAAAAGAACAAAAAACCTGAATGCCAGAGGAAAATATATATAATCAGAAATCAGTTAAAAGAGTGAATTGTAACTTTAAATCTAGGGCATGAAATATAGAAAAGGAAAATAAATAGATTAACAAATACTTCTTCATGTAGTACAAATAGATTTAATGTTGTCCAAATAAGCATAGAGAATAAGCATAGCTGCATTGTTATGTTTTTGTTAGAAATTTTATTAACCACACAATCCATAGTTATTATTGTTGCTTTAAACAGTCACTTAGCTTTTAACTAAATTAAAGATAAAGTGTGAAGACATTCAAAAAATATTTAACCATAAAAATAAAATAAAATGGTGCAGAAGTCATAATGTAATCGCTCAATGAATTTTCAAAGGAAATGCACCTTTTAATCAGCACTCCAATTTAAATAAAAAGACAATTACCTGCCTTCAGAGGGTTCCCCATGTCTCCTCCATTTATTATCCATTCTTCTGTCACCAACGATAATCACCATACTGATTTCTAACATCATAGATAAATGTGTATGTTTGAACTTTACATGAGTGAAACCTATGGTATGCTCTTTTGTGTGGTCTATTTTGCTCAACATTTTTTCAAAATTGGTACATATTGTGTGTCATAGACTTTTGATTATCATTGCTGTATAGGAATTCAGTGTGTGAATGTATCACAAACTAATGATACATTTCATTTTTGAAGGTATGTGATTAGTATTTAGGTTTGGTATGTCTGTTGTGAATGTGTTAGTACTTTTTTTTTCTGCCATTTATTTTGGATTTAACTTTATGGCTGCATCTGAAAGTCCCATAGGATGCAAATGTTTAGCTTTGGTAGATATTGCCAAATGCCTTTCTAAAGTAGTTATTATATACAGCTACCCACTCCACCTCCTGAAAGCAGTGCATAAGAGTTTCTTTTGCTCCATATACTTTCCAGCATGTGGTATGTTTTGTCTTTAGCATGATAGCTATTATATTATAGTAGGCATGCAGGGATACTACTGTATTAACAGCTGTGTGTTTTTTCTTCTCCTGCTTCTTGAACCCCCAGCCTCATACCTCTACTGAGCTATTAAGCCATCTCATGACATCCTCATGACAATCTGATAAGATAAAATGATGGAGGCGGGGTGGAACAGAGAGGTTTACCTGTACAAAGAAGGACCACATGAAACAAGCGGGAGCTCTTGAACTGATCTGGGACAATGCCAAGAATGTCCTGCTACACTAAAATGTTGACACCAATGATAGCAACTCCTTAATTCCCCTGTAGATCCATGTAGATGTTGAGTTTTTATGTAAATATTAACTATTAACAAATATTAATTCAATCATAGGATGGAGACAAATAAAAATCCCATTGACACATGGTAGAAAACAGAACTGAAACTCAGCTGTGGTTTAAAAGGTAGAGTAATATTTGGCAAATCACTGGACTTCCCTGAGCCCCGAATTTCTAAACTCTGAAAGTAACAGATGGTTCTATATTATGTGCAGTATGTTCTTCAGTACTGTAAATTCTTCCCTTTATGAAATACATCAAGGCGTATTTACCATCTAGAGGACATAAATTCAGCTCATTTTTTTATTCCCTAGGTTTTAACTTCAATTGACCATTGGACTTAGAGTAACTATATTGTCAATAACATCACAATTCAGGAAGAGCTAGAATTTCAGATTTACGTTTCTCGAATTAAAGGCAAATTTTTAAAAGTCTAAATGTTTTGCATTACTACAAAGAAAATGTCAAGCCTTATATTCAAAATATAAAGGGAATGATTCTAAAGAGAAAAAAATCCTGTAACACTTCTTGATAATTATTAAAGTATCCTGCAAAATCTCGATATGACATAGCAATTGTGGTCAAATATGTGTTCATTAATCCTCAGTATAAACAGAAAAATCTGATTAAGATTCTCTTTCAGTATTGCTCTGTTTTCTTCACAGATCCATTTCAGATACACATGTAGGTGTATTTGAAACTTGCTTATGTAGTGTGGATATTGGATATTCATATTTCCTCAATTGTGAAAAACAAATGAATAGATTTGTGCTCAAAAAAAAACACAGTTTGGTTTCTAATTTATGGGTCTTACTGGATGCATCAGAAAAAGCAGAGGTAACAAAGTAGAATCTCCAAGAGGAGGAAAAAGCATTATCCTTAAGCCAAAGTCAGAGAAGGGATGGATAAGGCAGAGCTAGTAAGTGCTGCTAGCAAGAAAACAACATCTCCATAGATAGTTCACATATGTGGCCTTTCATCTTCAATAAATCAGAAAGCCATGAGATTTTTTATCTTTATGGCTTGAAATTGAACATTAATTTGAATGGGAAGGTGATAAACATATAAGTAAAAATCAAGATCTAGCAGTAACGGAATTAGTAATTCTGTTACAAGGTCCTGAATAACTCATAAATTAATTAAAGGAATGAGTGTGATTCTTGAGAGAGTCAACATCAGAGAGACTTATGCCTCTCTGTCAAACACTTAAAAGCAGGAATAAACACAAAGGGATAGAAGATGCTTATGGAGTGGTCCTGGCCAAGGCATATTATGAGTTCTTCTTTGATCTCTCTAGGCTGAAAATAAAACGGTAGAAAGCTGACAACGATTTTTTTTTCAACATAGTGCTCCACATTGTTTCCTATCAAAATTGCAATATTTATTTATGTTATCTATTAAAAATTAAGCATCTATTATAGAAGAATATATAATGATCAGAGAGATGTCCATAATATATTGATAAGTTTATGTGTGTGTATGTGTTTGTGTGTGTGTGTGTGTGTGTGTGTGTGTGTGTGTATGTTTACAGTTGATCCCTGGGCAACACAGGTTTGAACGGTGTGGGTCCACTTACCTGCAGACTTCCTCCTCCCTCTGCCACCCCTGAGACAGCAAAAGAAAAACCTATCCCTTCTTTCTCCTCCTTGGCCTTCTCAGTGTGAAGACAGTGAGGATGAAGACTTATGATTATCCATTTCTACTAAAGGAACAGTAAATATATTTTCTCTTACTTTTGATTTCCTTAATAACATTTATATCGCCAGCTTATTTTATTATAAAAATACAGTATATAATGCAAAAACAAAATATGTGTTAATTGACTGTTACTGGGAAGGGTTCTGGTCAATGGTAGGCTATTAGTAGTTAAGTTTTGGTGGAGTCAAAAATTATACATAGATTTTCAACTGCGTGGGGAATTGGTGCCCCTAACTTCTGTGTTGTTCAAGAGTCAAATGTGTAATGATGGGGAAGATGTCCATAATATATTGTTAAGCTTAAGTGTGTGTGTCTGTGTGTGTGTGTGTGTGTGTGTGTGTCTAGAGAGAGAGAGACAGACAGAGAATAGGATCTATCCCAACCCAAACTGGTAAAAAACAGAATAAGTTTTATCTATCTTTTCTAAAGCGCTAACTGGACATGTACATCTTTTTTTTTTTTTTTTAACCTGAGACAGAGTCTCGCTCCTTCGCCCAGGCTGGAGTGCGGTGGCGCCGTCTCGGCTCACTGCAAGCTCCGCCTCCCGGGTTCACGCCATTCTCCTGCCTCAGCCTCCGGAGTAGCTGGGACTACAGGCGCCCGCCACCACGCCCGGCTAGTTTTTTTGTATTTTAACAGAGATGGGGTTTCACCGTGTTAGCCAAGATCTCCTGACCTCTTGATCCGCCCGTCTCGGCCTCCAAAAGTGCTGGGATTACAGGAGTGAGCCACAGCGCCCGGCCGTACATCTATTTTAATAAGAAAAAAGAAAATACTAAATGAATAGCCCAAGTTACATAATGTTAATAAATACTTAATTTCATTTTAAAATTATTAACTTACTCTTCTGCATTAACCAAAGGTCACTCAACAAAATAGTCAGTCCACTGGTTTATGCTTTGGGTGCCCTCAAATCATCCATCCATCATTAGTGGAGAACTTGGGAACCGGTGACAAAGTTTAGAATTCACAGGTGTATTAATAATAATGCAATAGTAACAAGGAGTATATATCAACAACAACAACATACACTGAGTGTTGACTGCATCTAAAACATTATACCACATGGTTTACAAATGATGATACCTTTTATTGTCACAGCAGCCCTATTAGGTTTGCACAATTATTTCCTCCTGTTTCTGAGATGAGGAAACTAAGACCAAAGGGCTTGTGAATCTTGCGCAAGGACTTACAATAAGTGATGGAAACCAAAACAGTCTGATACAAATATGTTCTTTAAAACGATGCCATGCTTCCTCAGAAAAGAAAGATTCTGCTTCCCTAACCCACATAACAAGGTAATGAGGACCACAGATGGCATCCCAGCTGTGTCTAATATACACCTGGGAGAGCAGTGTCACCAGAACCCATTTCACATCCCACAAATGGAAACAAAGTTTTGCCAATTATCTGGTTAATCCTGTTAGTTTCAGTGAAGCAATGAGGCTACAAGATAAATTTTATTTGGCCTGAAACTTTGATTTGGCTGTCTGCATCGATTGAAAAAACTGGATAATCAAGAAATCTTCACGAGCTCTGCTTAGCCACATCCAACTATGTATCTGTAAATTTCCTCTCAATCTGGTGTAAAATTTGAACATTTCGTCTTAAATATTGTATATGCTTGTTATATGTTATTTTGGATCATACATAGATTGCTACTGAACAATTTTCGAAGATCGTGAGGTGTTTATTTGAGCATATGGTAAAATTAGAGCTTCAGGTATTTGAGAAACAGGTTAGAAGGTGAAGGAGGAAGAAGGAGGAAGGTCAGAGGCTTGGAAAGTGAGTTGTTTCTCTTGTAAGTTAGTACCTCTTTTCTCAAACCAGAGGGACCTTAAATGATGTGTGTCTGTTTATTTTAAAGACCACCTGGGGAGAGGCTGTTAACTGTCACCAAATAAATTTTACACGGTCATTCTTACACCCATTTATTTCCCATGCCTTCTGAAATAGAAAAGAAAGCTTCACGTTGTCATTCTCTATACTAGATATTAATTCCTAGATGAGTTTGATTTTTTTTTGCAGTTGAATGATGATAAAATGAAACTATTTTGAAGCACATTAAATCTGCAGATTTGAACACTTTGATGCCAATGTTCATTTTATTGCAAGGTATCCTATTTTCACCTTCATAAAACTGAATGCTTGTATGTACCATATAATTAAATTTAGCCATACCAAAAACTCAGGTCTATGAATTTATTAACTCTTGACTGCATCACTGCTTAGAAACTTTGATAAAGTTTACTGCAATTTCCTTAATCTCTGATGTAGCTCAATTCTGAAGTTTAGGGAATTACAAAGCTTTGCTTTCTTATTTCTGTGGCCCCTGTCACAATTGCACAGTGCTATTCTGGCAAAGACAACCACGATTAGCAAGGAATTCTTTTCTTCTGAGATACCGGGCTCCCCTCAATGTTGGCGCTAGTATCTGCCCTCAGGAACAGAACTGTTCTTCTAAGGGAAGTAGAAATTAGTTGCTGTTCATCAAGATGGAGACTTATAAAATACATTCTGGCTGGTCACCAGAAAACAGAAATTTTGCAAATCTTAGAGAGTTTGGTGCTGCTAAAGGTGGCATTTGCAATCTGTTCTTTCAGGAGGATTTTATTCAGATCAGTTATACAGGAAACCTAGAGTATATAATAAGAAAAAGGACAGAGAAGAACAGATTCCCTGGAATAGAAAGTCACAAAGAACCAAACATGAACATTTTAAAGGAGAGATGTGCTTTTCAAGGGAGAGGGCCACAGGCCCATCTAATCTGTTACACTAATTGCTCATATATATATGTAAATATCAGCAATTAGTGTAACAGATACTTATGTGTGACATATATATCAACAATTAGTATATATATAATTAGTATATATGACATATATCAGCAATTAACATAACAGATATTTATGTATACACACACACACACACACACACACACACACACATATATATATATTGCTTTCTATAGTGTTGCCAAGTATGAACTTACAGTCTTTTCTGCCTTATTTCCATTCACTACCGACCACATGTCTATTCTGTGATCAAAATAGACGGCAAATATTTTCCAAAAAAACACATTTTTTACCCCTCTGGTTTCTTATCCATTCTGTTTTGTATGTTCAGACCACCAATCATCTGCTCACTGGTTAAGTACAATCCAGAAGTTAAATCTGTGACGTCATTTCAGCCATGAATCTTCTCTGCTGTCTGTCCTAGCCCATTTTCTCAAAGTATTGTCGACACAAGCTATCTTCATCTGCTTACATCCTTCTCACTCTTCAGCCCGTACTGATTCAGTTTTGGTTATGCTATTCCACTGAAGCTGTACTCATCAAAGTCATTCATGCCTTCCATACTGGCAAAAGAATGGCTTTCTCTGTTCTCATCATAATGGACTTTTCATTAGCTCTCAAAAAAATAAGGTACTCGTTTCCATTTGAAATATTCTATTTGGGAGTGAAACTTACCACTCTGCTGATGTATTTTTTTTTTTAATTCCATGGTTTTCCCCCCATTATTTTCCTGTGATGTCTCCCCCTCAATCCCAAATCTGTAAATTGTGGTTGCTGCAAACTGGGTTTCCTTAGGGTTTGGTCATAGTCACTTTACAATACTCCCGTCACCACCCATTCCCAATAAAGTTTTTATTAGGTTGGTGCAAAAGTAATTGCGGTTCTTGCCAATTGAAAGTAATGGCAAAAACAGCAATTACTTTTACACCAATCTAAGAGTTCACAAGGAATTAATCACTGTTCTTATACTAATCACTCTAGATTTATACATTTTGGCAAGAATTCTCGGTGATTGTGATATTTTTATATCTAAACTTTCTATCGCCCTGGAATAACCCCATATGTATCTCAAACACAACTCTCCAGAATTTATCTTTTGATTTGCACCACCATGACCTGTCTTCTATCATCTACTCCGTTTTTCATGCAGAATATCAATGGAGACATTAAAGTTCCTCCCTTTCTTTCAAACACGCCATATGATACATGAAAAAGTTTCGGAAACTTTCATACAAGTGATCTCAAATCTGTACAGTTCTCTGTTGACTACCATGTTAATTTAGTGTGCCATGTGTGTCGATGTGTGTACACAATTATACATCTGCAGAGTTGTTGTTTTCTGAATGGTATACCCTAAATTTTATTTAGTAAAGTTGCACGTTTCTGTACACAAGTGTGATATTTTTAACTTGTAAAAATTAGATTACACTCATATTGTATGATTCTATTTGATTGAAATCCAAATGCAAACAAAACTAGTGATAATAAGAAAAATCAGAATTGTGGTTGCTATGAGGGAGATAGAAGTTAGTGGATAAGGGGGAAATTGACTGGAAAAAAAGTCCAAGGGAATGTTCCAGAAGGGTTGTAACTTTCTAATCATACAATATGAGTGTAATCTACATTTTGTTTTGGATAGTGGTACCAAGAGTTTACAACCTCCAAAACTCATCTAGCTGGATGCAGAAGATCTGACCACTTTATATTAATTTTATATCAAAACAAAGTAAGGCATACATTAAAGGTTTTAGTAACTTCCTATGAAATAGCGAAACAAAATCTTTGCCCATCAAAAGACTCTGAATGAGCCTGCCTAGGCCTCTAAACTCATTCTGCCTCACTATTCTTTGCTCATACTGCTCACACCATACCCATCTTGTTCCAGTTTCTTTAATATGTGAAGCTCTTTTCTCCACCTGGATGAACTCCATCACTACCATCAACCATGCCCCCCTTCATCTGACTACTTGTGTCTCAGTGTTAATGGTTATCACTGTGCTTCCAAAAATTCATTAACTTTTTTGTGATCGATATTAATCTTTTAAACTTTTTAAAAAATACCACAATTTGCAATTGTTTGATTCATTTTTCTGTGCTTGCTTCTTGATCTGTCTCCTTCATCCTAGCATAAGGCCTTAAGAGCAAAGCCTGAATGTCTTCTGATCAGTACTGTGTCCTTGGTCAGCATAACACATTTGACCCCTGAGCAACAGAGGTTGCTAGCCTGTGTTGCTCAGGGGAACATAGAAGCCATATATACTTGTTTATAGATATTACATATATTTATAAATTTATTCATATGTTTTGAGGTTCAGTGAAAAAAGGGGATATTAGAGAAAGTTCTAAAAGGCAGATAGACTCCATTTGGTTGGCAAGATGAGAAGGACATTCTAGGCAATGGGAGTGAGTGAGGCAAAAACATAGAAGCATGAAATAATTGCATGCATAGTATAATTGGCTGTTGATGAAAATGATCCTGTATGAAGTAAGAGTGGAAAATAAAATAAGGGAAGTAAAAGAGAAACCCTTGTAAAGATAGTTTTTTATTAAAATTGATTTTAATTGGTGTTGACGTCTACATTTTCTTTTGTTGTTATTGATGTTGATGTCTCTCTCTCTAGTGTGTCAGTTAAACAAATTCTCCAAGTTTTATTTTCTCTGCACATAAAAACAGTAGGTCTTTATTTTAATCTTTAAGCACAGAACTTTGTGGGACAGTCTCTCTGAAAATGGATACTGATGAGCCAGGATTTTTTTTTCTGTAATCATCATACGAAAGAAAATTATTCAGCCAACATTTACCTGGCCCTATTAACATGTTATGAGACAACATGCTCATATCATATGCTAAAGTTTTGGTAGATGAATCAGAAGCATTATACAGCCATAAAAAGATAAAAAACATTTGTAGCCTAAGAGTTAAATAGAAAATAAAAATAATTGACCACATAGAAACTCTCTGAAGCTAACTCAAGAAATAACCTTTAACAACAGCATGGAGAAGCAAATTACCATATGGTTTTGACCCAACAGGCCAGGAAAGGAAAATGCAGTGTTTCAAAATTATCATCATTCTAAAGTCTGAATACATTCACCTTGTGAAATTTTGTAATCTGAATCTTCAAAGAATGAAGGGTCATCTTTATGCTGAAGACAAAAAGCTGTTTTAGGGCTCTGAAGTCACACAGGGCACTAACTCATCTACGTTGTCAAACAGCTGTTATCCATGTCTGTGGAAAGGCAACAACTGATGTTTTCTGACATGTTGTTATGTTTATGTAACATGGAGTAATGAGTGTTCCATGTTAAGAATGAAGCCATGTCAAGGGGGCACTAAAGTGACACTACTGGTCTTATGGAATCACAGAATCTTGGAATTGGAAAGGTTGTTGGACTATTAAGCAAAATAACTCATCAGATCCTGGAATAAAACTTAAATGTGCAATTGCAATTTTATTGGTTTCAGGGCATCTCACTTTAAGGGGTAAACTAAAACATCACAGTGATGTCCTTAACAGGAATATTTGCATCATGGGATGAAATTTTGGGGAAAAAATCTACAATAGAACAGTCAAAGTCAATGAGCAGTAGAGGAGTGGAAATGTGAGAGTACAGACTACATGGTAAGTAGACTCAGCTCTTATGGTTAAAAAAAACTACCATTATTGTTATTGGAGATAGACATATAACAATATACTATAATTTATATATCAATATTTATATGTTATTCAGGATCTTTTTTTTCAATATTTTATTGGAATACTGACTTTGATTCAATAGAAA